>NC_041384.1:704837403-704857890 GCF_002162155.2 Triticum dicoccoides
CGCCGTCGCAGCTGCCGCCGCCAATGCCATCGCCTCTCCGAGCCCACGCCGTCCTCGTCGCCGGCATCCCCGAGCCCTCCGTCCTCGTCCCCGTCGCCGCGTGCCTCCCCGAGCCCACCCTCCTCGTCCCTTTCGCCGGGTGCCACCCTGAGACCACCGTCCCCGTCACCGCGTGCCGCCCCGAGCCCGCCGTCCTCGTCGCCGGACTCCTTCCATCGCCGCCCACCTCGTAGTGAGCCCCCCTTTCCCATGGTCCCGATCGAGCGCCGCTCTTGCGCCCGAGCGCCCCTTGCTCTCTGCCCCTGCTCCATGGTCGCCGCCGGCCCCGACGTATTGAAGAGCAGAAGGAGAGGAGAAGGAGTGGAGCAGCAGCAACACGCTGTCCAATTTTCTGAAATTTCTGAATTTTTTTACATATATGAATAGTGCATATAGAGGGTGTTTGATGAAATGCTAGATGACTTTGGGCATTTTGAAAATTTTGAACTATGGATCAGAATGTTTTTGGTGAAATGGGGTGTGGGTACTGTCGTGAAGTTGGAGTAATTTTTCTGGTTGTAAAAGAGTTAGAAAAATTTAGAATATGCTAAATATGTCAAAAATGTTTTTTTGTTCATAGAATGTTTTTTGTTCATATATAGAAAGTTTTTATATATGACTATGGATATATGAGCAATGATGATCCATGGATGTATGCATTGATATATATGAGAAATGATGTTCATAGAATATTTACCAAGTATATATGTATTTTTGTTCATAGCATTTTTCCATTTATGTATGTATGTGGCTATAGATGGATATATATGAGGAGAAGAAGAGGAGAGGAAGAAGAGGAGTAATAAATACGAAGAGGAAAAAAGAAGAAAAAGAAGAGGAGAAGATTCTATTTTTTCTTCTTCTCCTCCATTCCTTTCTTCTTCTCCTCTTTTTTCTTCTTTTTTTTCTTTGATCTTCTCCTCTATTCCTTTCTTCTTCTCCTATTTTTATTTCTTCTTCGTCTTCTTATTTTTTATCGGGTATGTTGTTGTCGATATACCCCGTCCCGATAACTTCGTTTAGTTTTAGGATTATTTTAGTTTATGTTTAGTTTAGGAAGAAGGAAAAGAAAAAGGAGAAGAAGAGGAGAGGAAGAAGAGGAGAAATAAATAAGAAGAGGAAAAAGGAAAAAAAGAGGAGAAGATTCTATTTTTTCTTCTTCTCCTCCATTCCTTTCTTCTTCTCCTCTTTTTTCTTCTTCTTTTTTTCTTCGATCTTCTCCTCTATTCCTTTCTTCTTCTCCTCTTTTTATTTCTTCTTCGTCTTCTTATTTTTTATCGGGTATGTTGTTGTCGATATACCCCGTCCCAATAACTTCGTTTAGTTTTAGGATTATTTTAGTTTATGTTTAGTTTAGGAAGAAGGAAAAGAAAAAGGAGACGAAGAGGAGAGGAAGAAGAGGAGAAATAAATAAGAAGAGGAAAAAATGAAAAAAAGAGGAGAAGAAGAAGAAAGGAATAGATTCTTTTTTTCTTCGATCTTCTCCTCTTTTCATTTCTTACCCCATGGCCCTCTCGCTTGACCAAAACTCTCGAGGACACCCAAACCCTAGAAAAAACGATGTCGGTGTCCTACCCCCTCCCGCCGTGCCCCTACCCGACAAACTCTCTCGAGGCCACCCAAATTTACCAAGTTAAAAGAGTGTTGTCGTCGAGGCCACCCCAAACCCTTGAAGCGTTGCCGAGGCCACCCCAAACCCTTGAAGCGTTGTTGAGGCCACCCCAAACCCTAGAGAAGTGCGAGGCCACTAATATGATTCCTTATTGTGATTAGCTAGCTAGTTCTATGTTTGCCACTAATATATCAATCTGTCATGTTTGAATAATAATTGCCATGTTGTAAATATTTGCAGAAACTATGGAGCACCCCTGAGACGAAGCAACAGGAGCGGCGTTGGAGCACATAATCGCAGCCGGAAGTGATGTCGTCATGTCGTGAAGGATAGGGTGAAGAAGCAGGCTACGGTGATCGAACAATGGAGGAGGAAGGACATGATTATGATGGCTTCGGTGACCGAATGCCGGTGGAAGAAGGACACCTTGATGACGGCCCCGGTGACCGAACGGAGTCCGTACATGTATGTATATATTAATTAAGCATGTGCTGACTATAGCTAATTGATGCATTAATTGTTTTGGTATGTACACATATTAATTAATAACTCTCGTCTTTCTTCTTTTTTCTAGCCCTCCGGATCGGGCACAACTTCGGTAAAGAAACGAGGACCGAAGAAAAAGTTGCGCTTGGATGAAAAGTTTGAGATCGCAGCAATCACGCGCGATGGCCGACCGATTGAACCCATCACGACAAAGGAAGCATTTGCTGCTCAATGCGGGGTTCTTGTTAGGGACAAGATCCCGATCAGCATCCACCAATGTATAAGCCGGCTAAAGATGACCCTCAGGTGTCTTATGTCAACGAAATGCAGAAAGATGATATTTGGACCGTGCTGAACGAAAATTTCACCCTACCGCCAGAGGAGGATCCGGAGAAGCCAGTTATAGAGCAATTTGATCAAGTCTCATGCTCTTAAGAAGATGACAGAACTATTCAGGAGGTGGAAGAATGAGCTGAAAACAACATTTGTCGACAAAGAAGAGACACCAGAATTCACCGGCCGGTATGAGAAGATCAAAGATCAGTGGGACGACTTTGTGGCCCATAAGACATCGGACAAGAGTAAGAAGATGTCAACGACAAACAAGAAAAATACTGCGAAGAAGAAGCTTCACCATAGCACGGGGTCAGGTGGCTACCGCAAAGCCCGGCCGTTGTGGGCCAAGGCTGAGAATGACATGCAAGATAAAGGGGTCAAACCAGAGACATTGAACTGGCCAGACCGTTGCCGGACTTGGTTCTTCGGGGTTGGCGGAACCTTGGACCCTGTATCAGGGAAGTGCTGTTGGACGAATGAGCAACTGCGAATACCCGTCACGAAGCTTCTGCAGTATATCGATGCAGCGCAGCAAGGGACATTCGTTCCAGACAGAGAGAATGACGAGCTCACAATGGCCCACGGGAATCCTGAGCACCCTGGACGGACACGAGGCACGCCAGGCTCCATTTCGTGGAAGGTTGGGTTTCTGGACGTAGGCGGTTACAAATGCCAGGAGAGGAGGAAGAAAGTGGAGCAGATCCAAATTCAAGCGATGCACGCAAGGGTACAAGCGATAGAGCACCGAGAAGTAGATTGCAGCAAGCGACCTGCCGAAGCTTCCCCCGAAGCTACCCCACCATCTTAGTGGAGAAGCATCGTGGCTTCCACCGAGCTGCAGCAGCTGAAGCCCGTCTTCACGGCTCCTTCTAGCTACCCCGTGGACTTAATCACGGATTCTCAAAATTGCCACCTTATGACGAAATGGATTAAATTTAAAGTCAAGGCGGTTGTTCGCTTTGTTGCACCTCCTGAACCTAGCGCAACTTTTCACTGCCAGCCAATTCGAGAAGGATATGATAGGGTGATGGTGGATGAAATAACGAACGGATTTGAGGACCTCGAGCTTGACCACCCTACGGGTGAAGGGGAGACTCGGCTGGGTTCTTGTCTGTTGACTCCATGCCTATGGCGGAAGGAGCTCATCAACCTTCCGAACTGGACGCTCCGCCTCCTCCTCCGGCGAGTCAGGGCACTCCGCCTCCTCCTCCTGCGAGTGATCAGGGCACTCAGCCTCCTTCTCTGGCACGTGGCGGCACTCCGCCTCCTTCTCCGCCCGCGCCCGTGCATCCTAGCAGCCAACCTCCTTCTCCGGCGCGTGGCGGCACTCCGCCTCGTCGGCAAGGGTGGAAGAGACCCGCCACCGCTCTGGCTGCTCCGACGCATCGTAGTACTCCTCCTCCGCCTCGTAAGCAAGGAAAGAAGACAACCGCTCCATCTGCTCCGGCATCTAGCAGTACAACCAGAGGCGGGAGGCAATATAGATTCAGTCCTCCTCTGAAGACTCCAAAGAAGTTAGCATACGAGAGGACACCGGAGGAAAACGAGAAGATCGTGCGCAACGAAGTGATGAACTTCTTTGAAGGGGTGAATGCAAAGAAACATCCACCTCCGGAGGAGAAGATAGATCCGGTGAAAGCGAAGCACACTGTGGAAGCCCTGAAGAAACCACCAAAGTCTCCGCCGAAAGGCAACTATCAGTGCATTATTGAAAGGTCATTTATCGAAGCGGAGCGATCGGGAAGTACTGTCAGTCATCAAAGGTTAGCAGAACGAGGAGCTGGGGAAAAATTGCCCAACTCGGCAAACAAGCAAACCTATCGTGCCCCCCGCTCAAGGTGTCTAGCGATATCGTCGCTAATGATTCGAGTATGGTGCCTGGTTATAACAATCTTGGAGATTACCTTCCCGACAATGTACATTATGAATTCCTGGAGGTGGACCAACACAGATACGAGTACGGGAAGCCTGTCGTCAAAGATGAAAGATCTCTAACAACGATGATGCGAAGATTCCATGATTGGTACATGAAAACCTGCAGAGAGTCTGGGGGGAGGAATATTTTGATGCTGAGAGTTAAAGAGGAGCATGACCTCGTTGGAACTGATCTGTTGAATGTTCCATTTGAGGAGTTCTTCCAGTTTTTCAATCAGAAGGCCCTCGATAAATTAATGGTCACTTGCTACTGTCTGTAAGTACTACTTCTGTCATTAAGTCTCTATATATAGGCCAGCTCTTTCATTTCATGTATTTATAATTATCCTCACTATATTATGCAGATTGAAGATCGCCAAATTGAAGAGAAGACACATCGGTGATATTAGGTTCATTAACACAAATATCATAGATGCATATTCGGTTGAAAGTCAGAAAAAAGATACCGAGGCCAATTTGCTACGATCGTTGGTATTAAATCAAAACAAAGCTATAATACTCTTTCCTTACAACTTCAAGTGAGTGTTATTTTCTTGTCCATATTCGGTTTCCCTTATTAGTCGAGGTTATAGTAATGTACTGCCTCCGTTTCTTTTTACTTCGCATATAAGATTTGGTCAAAGTCAAACTAGACAAAGTTGGACCAAATTTATATAAAAAATATGAACATTTACAATACTAAAACTATATAGTATGAAAATATGTTTCATGGTGCATCTGATAATATTGATTTCATATTGTGAATGTTTATATTTTTTAATATAAAGTTAGTCAAACTCTACAAAACTTGACTTTGACCAAACCTTATATGCGGACTAAAAAGAAACGGAGGGAGTAATTTATGAGTTATGCATACGTGCGCAGGTTCCACTATATTCTCCTAAAGATTAAGCTTCAACAGGGACTAGTAACTGTCTTAGACTCGAGATGAAAAGATCCCCAGGAGTATACGGACATGACTCAAATGCTCAAGAAGTAAGTTAAATCGATCATTATCGCACCATATCGGTAACTTTGTTCACTTCCTGATATTAAGTAATTGTTTTCTTTGTCTGGCAGGGTTTGGAAAAAATTCACCTCAAAAGCTCCGGGACTGCTGAAGAAGTTGCAATTTCAACACCCGAAAGTAAGTACTACTAGCATGTTCCACGCATCTCCTAGTGATTCAAGCGCTAGTTTCATCAATATCATTTAGCATGCTTGCTTATCAGTTTGATTGACCTCTATTTCTTGTAAAGTGGTTGTGGCAGGAAGCCGGAAATAATTACAGTGGATACTACATTTGCGAGTACACGACCTGTGAGCGGGGCTACACTAAAAAACAATATGAAGTGCGTAAGCAATAATATTCAGAATTTTATTTTATTACCATCATTTGTGTTGAGTTTCATTCATTCATATATATGTATTGACCCCCTTCTTCAAATTAGATGTTTCGGATGCAGGATGAACTCCTAGCACCAGATTGCATGCGAGCAATTCAAGAGGAATTGACGGCATTTTTTCTTGACCAGGTGATTGATAAAGACGGAGAATACCATGTGGACCCTGAGTTCATACATAATTAGGGCATTATATTGTAAGAGATCTTATATTATATATATGTAGCCAGTAGCGTCGGACAAATATACGAAAACTTGTCGTTCGACCAACCTCTCGGAGAAGGAGAGGTCGATATCATTTCTCTCTGTATGCATATGTTCATGACGATCTTCTGTTTCCTTCATTTTTTCTTACTAGCTAGCCTGTCGAGTCCTCTCTATACGTATAGTAGGTAACGTCGACCAAGCACGGACATAAGAGAGGACACTTCTCTCTATTAATTAGCTAACTAACACAATATATGAAACACCTAAATTAACCCCCCCAAAACCCACCCCTTTAAAAAAAACAAAAACCTCAGCTCGTGCGAGCTGCTGACGCGTGGATGCCTATTGGTCCCGGTTGGTGCCACCAACTGGGACCAAAGGGCCTCCTGCCTGGGCTCGCCTCACCGGCCACGTGGAGGCCCATCTGTCCCGGTTCGTGTAAGAACTGGGACTAAAGGTGTAGGGCTTTAGTAACGACCCTTTAGTCCCGGTTCAGCAACCGGGACAAATGATCCTTACGAACCGGGACAAATGGCCCTTTTTCTAATAGCGAACGCACGGGCCTTTTTGCTAGTATTGTATTAAAAGAATATATTTTGTGTGTGTGTGTTTTTACCACTGAGCTGGTTTTGAAGTGTCTTTATTTGAATAAACCTTACAGATGAAAGCCTATGTCGCACAAGCTATAAAAACTTCTTCAGAGAACAGGCATCATGCAATTACCATTGAAAAGACTCTGCTGGAGGCATCTGACGCAGAGAAGGAGCTCAAGTGGCTTCGGTCCGCCGTTGGATCCTCTGAGAAAGAATATGAGCAAAACCAAAAAAAAATAGCTGAGCTCAGAACGGAGCTGGAACGTGAGAGGTTAGGCTTGCTGGTGTGGTGTTAATTTTTGGTTCCAAGTTTGTCTTGCTGTTCCGCCACCAGGGCTTGTTACATTCTTTTGCTATTTTATAGAAGCGAGAAGAGAAAGCTTGAGGAAGCATACGAGGAGGTTAAGAATGAAGTCATGGAGCTGACTTCTGAGAACGAAGAAGCTACTATCCAGAAGCTCCAGGACGAGATAAAAGACTCCAAGGCTATTTTCAAGTGTGGCGTGTGCTTTGACCGGACGAAAGAGGTAACTCACTGTTAACTGAATCGCACAGCCTTATTTTTGAATTATGCGGATTTGTACGTGACTCAAGATTTTAGAAGCTGAGATACATTTATTTCCATTCCCATTTCACCAGATTTACATTTTATCTGTGTAAAGCTCCTAAATTTGTGACCACCTACAGCTGATGTTCCTTGTTTGGTTGTTGGCAGGTTGTGATCACCAAATGCTTCCACCTGTTCTGCTCGACCTGTATCCAGAGGAACCTCAAGCTACGCCACCGGAAGTGCCCGGGCTGCGGCACCCCTTTCGGGCAAAACGACGTGCGAGAGGTGAAGATCTGAAGTCTCAGCGAGGCTGGCTTGGATGACCTGGTACCCTTGGACAGCAGACAGCACCAACCTGCTCTCCGTGCTTGTCTCTTGTAGATATGTAATAGTTTCCGGTTTTCTCATGGGGGCGCTTAGATCCAGCAAAGAAGTAAAAATATAACCCTTTAAGAAAGTGCGCGAACGTGCTCCAGCGGATTGTATGTGCGCAATGGCCTCCCAACTGTTGATCCACCGTGAAAAACCAGCTGTGTGCCATGCAGATGTCGGAAAATACTGAAGTCAAAAAAGTTTGTTGTAACTTCATTGCCTGTGTGATTTTTGTTTGTCTGATGATCTCTTCCCAGCGAGTCCGAGTGTGCCAGATTCGCTACTCTTGACTCGCCTCTACTTGAGGCCATTGCAATGATGGTTTGACGTGAGTTAATTAGGAGAAATAAATAAGAAATGAATAGAAGGTGAAGTTTGTTTCTGCCTTCAAAAAGGTTCGTCTGGTAGGACATGATGAACATGGATAATAAGCAACAGTTGTTTCTGCAAAGCTGCTCTTGCTGGAGTTGAGAGGCTCATGTCCTGCTGCAGAATAAATATACGTATATGAAGATGAGCCAGTTTGACGGGCAAGTCATTCATAACTATTTGGCCAGCTAATACAGTCAAATTAAGCATAATCAAACTAGCAACCTTATCCTTATTTAGACACCACTGACGATCGAGTGTCACATATGTATTACCCTGAGTAGTGATCAGAGTACAAAACTACGCATGTAGTTCCTTTCAGGAGGCTTTCATCACAATTTGTATTAAGCTTTGGAAAACTATAAGCAGGAGGCAACCAACCAACTCTATCCAGATGTTGCTTCGTGTTGTTGGCTCCTTCCAGTATTTGTGTTTTACTTTCATGTCTTTCTTTTCAGTTTATATCTGGAATATCCATTTCTGAGCCCGGGCTCATCTGCACCCGGTGAACAGTAAATCAAAAGAAAAAAAGAACTGATTTTTTTCCTGGAAGATGTTTCAGTGCGTGAAGTCCATGTCAATTTCCAATGCGTTCGGACATGTAAGTAGCTCCAAAAAACAGTCCGAAAAGTATATGAACAGTAAATTATTTGACGGACCCCAAATTTGTCTTATTTGCTGAGAGTTACTAAGATATCCAAACGTGCTGAAAATTGGCACGAATCTCATGCACTGAAACATCTTCCATGAAAATTCAGTTTTCTGTACCATGCATTATCTCCATCCGTGAGTTTTTTCCCTGTTTGATAAATGTAGATACTGGCAAATTTTGTTTGTTTCTGCGTGGTTACAGTTTACATTGTCTGTGGAATATACAAGTTTAACACCCAGATTATTATATTACCATATTTCTATATTCTGGAAGGCAAAAAGTATCTTGATCCCAAACTGTGTTATCTGCTCTCTGTTGCTATGTTTCAGTTTTTCTACTTGAGATGACTGACTGATTGCACACGGCCAATTTATGAGTAACCATGCAGAAAACTAGCATGTCCATGTAAGGAGGACGCCAGCCAGCTTTTGATCTGACCGTGAGCAACTTGCTCAATCGTTCGTCTTGAGTTAATTAACAACAGGATCATCAGCGCTGGAGTTAACTAATACTCCAGTTTGCATGCCCAGTAACCTGTAAAGAGTGGAGTGGCTGACTGGCTCCTAATGGTCCCATTGATACCATCACGGCATCTTGTAAATTTTCATCTTCTTTCTTCTATAAACATTAAGTACGCCGCCATTCTGTGAGCTGGTAGTTTTGTACCTGGCATTCTGTGAGTTTAAGATGAGATGGGCTCCTGGTAAGTGCTTACGGGTATGTATAGTGCCAGAGGCCATGCACTCTTCTTATCTTGATAGCATGTAGGTAGAGTTGCCAAGTGGATACTGAAAAATAAAGACAGATTTGTGCACGCTTCACTTATTATGTCCCTTTATGTTACAGGAATAGGAAATATACAAATTTCATTCTATTGTGGGCATATACAAATTTCTTTTTTCAAGGATGCAAGTGAAATAGTGAAAAAGCAATGTTATAAATTCAATCAATTTAGAATGGAGGGGAAGTAGTGACAAAAATTAATGGTCAGAATTGGCCATCTGTTTGATAAGAGTAAACGGTGACCCTGATTAATCATTGGGTCCACATTCAGTCAACAGGTGAGCACACACGCAAATATCCACTGATGAGCACATCTAGCTCCAGCAGATGACATTAGAGAGGTGATCTCAAAGTTTTCATAGTTGACTTTGAGATATATATCCTCGTGTGATGTATCAGATGGTAAAATCCAAACCAGGTTCGTGCCAGCACCACCGATATGATCATCTTGTCGAAGCAAAGCTCAGCGTAATCCTATACCACCATTGATGCCTGTACTAATTGAGTAAATCAACCTGTTGTACCCTTGATTTGCATGATTTACTACTTTATCATCATGTGCAGGTGCATGCTTACTCGAGTGGATGATCGATCAAGAGGTGCATCCTTCCACGAGTGAAGTAAACGACATCCTAGTTAAATTAACTCCCGAGTGAAGTAAACGAACGCCTAGCTAGACTAACCCTTACCATGATGAAGGTATGATTACTGAAGAAATGATATGCTGGAATGAGAGTACGTATTCATTATTTAGGTACTCAAAATGTGTCCTGACTACACACAGAATAATGCTAGTGTACTTCTTTTTGTGTATCTTTCTCGTTATGTGATTTGTGTAAGCATTAAGTTTACGTCTTGATATTAAAACTTCATATATACATTCGATGCATTGCTCTAGACATTTAAACAAATGGTGGTAGTGCGTGCATATCTAGGAGTATGCAGTACTCTAGACATTTAAACAAGTATCCACTGATCGATTGAGAGAACGTCCCTTTAGAAGTTGACATTTGCAGGAGCGGACGACCTCGAAGTTCTCATGATTGATTTTCATGTTTATGCATGGCATGTTGGATGTGCTTATCCATGTAGACGTGCTTATCCATGTAGACGTGCTTAAGGATCCCAGGGATGCATGTGAGAATCAGGATAATACGGTTGGACGCACGGTGACCGGCGAGCAATGCAACAATGTGACTAATTAATTAAAGCATCTGGTTTATGATAGTAGTAATACACTAGACTTTGATTAACATTTCTGGGCAAAGAAGTCATGTGTTTTTGTAGCACTGCAGGCACTTGCTTTACCGGCATACTTATTTTTTTTTGCTAATTTACAGTTAATTGCAGCAACGTCTCGGTACCGACGTAGGAGAGCAACGCATACTTTGGAATAATTAGACAACCACAATTAAAAGACTTGTCTACTTAAAAAATTGAAGTCCAAAGTTCTAAAACTAACTCTCCAGTCTAACAAGTGGATATCATGCAAAAATGACAATGTAATAAAAATAAAATTTGTTTGCACAAATTTTTAAAAAATCCTCTGATTATTATATATTACAGTACTTCTAAGATCTGAAACTGGCGAAAAGTATCTTGATCTCAAACTGTATTATCTGTTTTTTGTTGCAGGGTGTCTTCTACCTGAGATGAATGACTGATTGCACACGGCCAATGTATGAAGAAAATTAACATGTGCATGTAAGAAGGATACCAGCCAGCTTTTAATTTGACCCTGAACATCAATCAATCGCCTTAAGTTAATGGTAACTACAAGTTTTCACAGTAAAATGTTCATGCATGCTTCAGTTTAATTCCTGGTCTCGCTCCATGCGCTTGCCGGCATCCGCGACGAGCGGACTATGCTCTTGCCGGTGATGATTCTCGGTGAGCGCCTGGTGGCCCTCCTGGATACAGGCTCCATGCATAACTCCCTGCCCGAGGCTACCATGCGGTGCTTAGCGCTTCAGCCGACGGGCAGGGAGCAACTTCGGGTCACGGTGGCTAACGGCGACCGCCTCCGGTCCCATGGGCTGGTGCAGAACGTGCCCATCATCATCGGCGACGAGCACTTCACTATCACGTGCATTGGCATTGACTTGGGCTGCTTCGACTTCATCCTCGGCGTCGACTTCTTGCGGACCCTCGGTCCCATCCTCTGGGACTCCGACGCTGTGACGATGAACTTCTGGCGCCTGGGTCGCCGCGTCCGGTGGGAGGGCGTGGTTGGCGCCTCACCAGTGACGCCGCAGTTGCAGCTGGCCGCGACCGCCGCCGAACCCGAGCACCCACTGTTGGATCACCTCCTGCAGTAGCACCGCGACCTCTTCGACGAGCCTCAGGGCCTTCCGCCAGCTTGGGTGTATGATCACCGCATTCATCTCCTGCCGGGCACGACGCCGGTTGTAGTGTGCCCCTACCGCTATCCCCAGTTGCAGAAGGACAAGCTAGAGCAGCAGTGTGTGATCATGCTCGCCTTGGGCATCATCCGGATCTCCACGTCGCCGTTTTTGGCGCCGTTCCTCCTCGTCCGCAAGTCGGATGGCACGTGGCGCTTCTGCATCGACTACCGCGCCCTTAATGCCCTGACACTCAAGGACAAGTTTCCTATCCTGGTGGTCGACGAGCTTCTGGACGAGCTACATAGGGCGCGCTTCTTCACCAAGCTCGACCTCCGATCAGGCTACCACCAGGTGCGAATGCACCCGGACGATGTTGCCAAGACGACGTTTCAGACTCATCACGGCCACTTCGAGTTCTTGGTGATGCCTCTTGGCCTCTCCAACGCCCCGGCGGCCTTCCAGGCTTTGATGAACGACATCCTCCGCCCCTACTTGCGTCGGTTTGTGCTCGTAATCTTTGATGACATTCTTATCTACAGCGCCTCATGGGCGGAGCACCTTCAGCACGTCGCCATCGTCTTCAACGAGCTTCGAGCACACCATCTTCATCTTAAGCGCTTGAAGTGCTCGTTCGGGACACCTTCAGCTCGGCCACGTCATCTCGCTCGAGGGGGTTGCTATGGACGCCGACAAGGTGGCGGCCATCGCGGCCTGGCTGACACTGCACTCACTGCGAGCTCTTCGTTGCTTGCTGGGCCTCGCGGGGTATTACCGGAAATTTATTCGGGAGTTCGGCCTCACCGCGTCCCCGCTCACGCACTTGCTGCGTCGCGACGCCTTTGCCTGGGATGCGGAAGCGACATCAGCATTCAAGGCTCTCACAGGGGCCCTCACGACGGGTCCAGTTCTTCATATGCCTGACTTTCACCGCTCGTTCGTCATGGACTGCGACGCCTCCGGTGTGATCTTTGGTGCCGTCCTTCATCAGGGCAATGGACCACACGCGTTCTTCAGCAGGCCCTTCGCCGCGCGCCATCTTAAGCTCGCGGCCTATGAGAGGGAGCTCATTGGCTTGGTGCAGGTCGTGCGCCATTGGCGGCCCTATCTTTGGGGCCGGTCGTTCCGGATTCGCACGGATCACTACAGCCTCAAGTTCTTAATTATTGGACCAGAGGCTGTCTACCGTGCCACAGCACCAGTAGATCAAGAAGCTCTTTGGCTTCGACTTCACCATCGAGTATCGTCCGGGCCGCCTTAACACCGTGGCCGACGCCTTGTCCCGCCGCCACACCTACCACGACGCAGCCGTCGGCAACTCCGATGGGGCGGCGCTCTGCATCCGCTCCAGGCCCTCCTTCGCCCTCTCTGCTGACATCCGCAGGGCCACCACGATCGCGCCGGATGCTCAGCTCCTTCGGCAGCGCCTGGATGACGGCGACCTGGAGGAGCTGTGGCGCCTAGTGGATGGCTTGCTCCTGCATGGGCGCCATCTCTTCGTGTCGGACCACATTGACCTCCGTCACTAGGTTCTGCTGCTGGCACACTCGGACGGCCACGAGGATGTGTAGAAGACCCTCCACCGTCTCCGCGCCGACTTCTACATCCCCGGTGATCGGGCCCTGGTCCGGGACTGGGTGCGGTCTTGTGTGACGTGCCAGCGCAACAAGACAGAGACAATGCGGCCGACTAGTCTGCTACAGCCCTTGGAGGTGCCCTCTCAGGTCTGGGCTGATATCTCCATGGACTGCATCGAGGGCCTCCCCAAGGCGGGCGGCAAGTTTGTCATCTTCATGGTGGTCGACCGCTTCTCCAAGTACGCGCACTTCATCGCACTCGGGCATCCCTACAATGCCGCATCCGTGGCCCGTGCCTTCTTCGACAACATTGTCCGCCTCCACGGGTTTCCCTCTTCGATTGTCAGCGACCGGGACCCTGTGTTCACGGATGGCGGGCGTGTTAGCTTCGCCTGAGCACGACCTTCCATCCTCAGACGGACGGCCAATCCGATGTGGTCAACAAGGTGAATGCCATGTATTTGCGTTGTGTCACAGGTGACTGTCCTCGCGCTTGGGTGGACTAGCTTGCATGGGCGGAGTACTGCTACAACACCTCTTATCACTCCGCCCTGAGTGCCACGCTGTTCGAGGTGGTCTACGGCCGACCGCCCCCGCCCATCCTGCCGGTTGACCCAGAGACGGCTCAAGCGGAGGCAGCGGGCGACCTTCTTCGCAGCCGTGACGAGTAAAGTGACTTGCCGGTAACGAGACTGAACAAGGTATTGGGATACCGACGATCGAGTCTCGGGCAAGTAACGTACCGATTGACAAAGGGAATTGAGTACGGGATTGATTAGGTCCTCGACATCGTGGTTCATCCGATGAGATCATCGAGGAGCATGTGGGAGCCAACATGGGTATCCAGATCCCGCTGTTGGTTATTGACCAGAGAGTCGTCTCGGTCATGTCTGCTTGTCTCCCGAACCTGTAGGGTCTACACACTTAAGGTTCGGTGACGCTAGGGTTGTATAGATATGAGTATGCAGTAATCCGAAAGTTGTTCGGAGTCCCGGATGAGATCCTGGACGTCACGAGGAGTTCCGGAATTGTCCGGAGGTGAAGAATTATATATAGGAAGTGTAGTTTCGGCCATCGGGAAAGTTTCGGGGTCACCGGTATTGTACCGGGACCACCGGATGGGTCCCGGGGGTCCACCGGGTGGGGCCACCCATCTCGGAGGGCCCCATGGGCTGAAGTGGGGAGGGGAACCAGCCCATAGTGGGCTGGTGCGCCCCCCCCCCCTTGGGCCCCCCATGCGCCTAGGGTTGGGAACCCTAGGGGAGGGGGCGCCTCCACTTGCCTTGGGGGGTACTCCACCCCTTGGCCGCCGCCCCCCTAGGAGATCCCATCTCCTAGGGCCGGCACACCCCCTAGGGGGCCTATATAAAGGGGGGAGGGAGGGCAGCCGCACCTCAAGCCTTGCCGCCTCCCTCTCCCCTCCTACACCTCTCCCTCTCGCAGAAGCTCGGCGAAGCCCTGCTGCGATCACTGCTGCATCCACCACCACGCCGTCGTGCTGCTGGATCTTCATCAACTCCGTACGTGTGTTGAACGCGGAGGTGCCGTCCGTTCGGCACTTGGTCATCGGTGATTTGGATAACGGCGAGTACGACTCCATCATCCCCGTTCTCTTGAGCGCCTCCGCTCGTGATCTACAAGGGTATGTAGATGCACTCTCCTCTCGTTGCTAGTTGACTCCATAGATTGATCTTGGTGAAACGTAGAAAAAAAATTGTTTTCTGCTACGATCCCCAACAGACAACGCCTCATTCAGGCCCAGCAGCTGGCCAAGCACTACTACGACGGCCACCACCGTAAGGCGGAGTTCGCGGTGGGCGACTTGGTGTGGCTGTGCCTTCTTCACCATTCTACGCAGTCCCTTGACCCGCGCGCGAAGCGCAAGCTGGTCCCTCGCTACGCCGGGCCATTTTTCGTGCCGGAGCGCATTGCGAAGGTGGCCTACCGCCTTCGGCTTCCGGCCGATGCTCGCATCCACGACATCATCCATGTGGGGCTGCTGAAGCCCTTCCGTGGGGAGCCACCAGCAGCCACGCCCGCGCTACCTCCTACCCCCGACGGGCGCCTCCTTCCCGGACCAGCGAAGGTGTTGCAGGCCTAGCTACGTTGCGGGGTGTAGCACTTGTTGATCCAGTGGGACGGCCTTCCGAAGGAGGAGGCCACTTGGGAGCAGTGCGACGAGTTCCGCCAACACTACCCAGACTTCCAGCTCGAGGACGAGCTGTTTGCGCAGGCGGGGAGAGATGTTATGACCGGGATAACTTATACCCGGAGGAGGCCCACTGGCACATTTAGTTAGGGGCTTAGCCCAAAAGTTATCTTATTTTTGTTAGCATCATGATTATATAAACAACTGTAAAGACTCTTTTGGAAAATCAAGCAATAAGACAATTCTATTACCCGACTCCTTGAGCAGCCGGAACCCTAAACCCTAGCCGCTTCCTGCCAACGCCGCCTCCTCCTCGCTCACGCATGACGGCGCCCAGCCGCCGGCGGCCGCGTGTTCATCCATGTCCAGCTCCCTCCTTCCCCTACAACCTCAGGCCTAGACCCGGTAGAACCCTAGTTCCTACCACGACCTCTGAAGTTTTTGTAATTAACATTGACTTATATATACCCACGGATGTATCTTAACTTGTTTTATCTAACAAAGGGAACATCAATTTAACATGTGTTTGTGAGAGAAATAAATGTAAAATTGCATCAATTTAATATATCCAGAGTAAGATACATTATATGTCTCTTTTAATGTCAATTAAGCTTCACATTTCAAATTACCAACCAAACAACCTTCACTAAAAATTAGGATGAGCTTTCGGATATTTTCAACAGATTGGAGGTCGGCAAACCCACTTCATCTTTAAATAACAATGAATTTCAAAAAGTCTAAGCATACCCACAACTATCAAAGGTCTAATAAACTTTCAAAAAAATAAAATCCCACAAGTAATGGCTTTTACCCCACAAAAGGAACTTCCAGAAATCTGAGCCCATTAATGACAATAAAAAATCTGTCAAACTGCCAAAAAAAATCTAAAGAAAAACTTTGTAGTAGCAATTTCTACCATAATGATAGATGAAAATGAACTTTCAAAGTTCTAAAGCTAACTTTCTAATCTAACAACTGGAGCCTACAACAAATGGAAAAGAAATAAAACGAATAACTATAATAATAACATCGTGGACCTCCCTTCCATTCATGGCTAGTGGTTGCGAAGGACACCCTCGACAGTTTCCATGAATTAATGGAATTTCAGGGCACCAAGTTATGATGGTGGCAGCCTCTAGCGCTTGCAAGGACCATGGCCCCACTGAGGGAATGTATGAGAGTGTCTGTGAGCGTGGATGTGATGGATATGGTGGTGTGGTTTTGAGATAGTGCTTCAGAGCCTCGAAACTCCTTAAAGGTAGACAACATATGAGGCTATGATTTTTTTCTCTTTTCATTAATTGAGAGGAGGCACTTCAGGTGAGAGAAAGAAGAGGTATGCAAAACAGAAGTGGTCGATGTGGTTATGTCCTGGGTGAACCTCCCCCATCTTGTGACATGCATGGATAACTAAATTGATGATTGTTAGTAGTTAACCATAAAAGAGCACCTTATGTTACTAACTGATATGGCACACACAATTCTCATTTCAAGTCAGTTGGCACAAACGATGATTACTTGATACATATGTACATAGTGATACATTGACATGTTACATTCTCGGTATATATCACAAACACTACACCATTGTTTACCATAACAATGAAACCCTTATTTGATAATATGCAAGACCATAACAAATAAATGAAAAAGTTTGAAGACATCTATTTGACACACCAGATTGGGCTCCATACTTTTAGATTCCTCACGTAACGGAAACTACTAGTAGGCATCGCCATACCCAGATCCAGCACCTCCGCCTCCACCACTTCCACCATTTGTTCCACCGCCATTGCCAACACCGTTTCCACCAGCATATGCATTTGTACTACCTTGTGCATACCAATTGTTATTAGCAGTAGCTGAGCCAGAACCAGTGCCACTACCAGCCCCATCACTACTAGAAAAACTGGAGTTGCCGACGACCAAATCTATGCCGACGGCCCCCGTCGGCATCTATGGACCTATGCCGACGGCCAAGGATAGGCCATAGGCGTAGAATAGCCGTCGGCATACATCCATCTATGCCGACGGGGCCGTCAGCATAGACGAGGCCGTCGGGACCGCCCGAGATACGCCTACAGGGCCCATCGGCATAGGACAGGTCGTCGGCATAGCCCGGGCCCCCCTGCCCGGTCAGCGCTGACCATTTGATGGCGTTGATCCTACGCCGACGGGCGGTAATGGCGGCCATCGGCATATCTATGGCAGAGGTATGCCTACGGCATAGCCGTCGGCATAGGCCCCTCTGCCACGTCATTGATCCGTGTGCCATGCCACGTCATCGATCCGTGGGACAACCACCATGTGTGCACAGATATGCCGACGGCCTTGCCGTCGGCATACGTTTATTTTACTTAATTTTTTAATTTTTACTTTGGTTATCTGTGGCAGAGGTATGCCTACGGCACAACAGTCGGCATAGGCCCCTTCGCCACGTCATCGATCCGTGTGCCACGCCACGTCATCGATACGTGGGACAACCTCCGTGTGTGCACAGATATGCCGACGGCCTTGCCGTCGGCATACGTGTATTTTACTTTATTTTGTTATTTTTACTTTTTTTTTGCATAAGATAATTATGACTTATCTAAAAAAACATACCCGGTGGTATATCGATTGCCCCCCGTTACGAACGTCGCTATCGCCGTGTCACGGAGGGGGGAAACGGTCAACACGGAAGGAATTCTAGTTGGTGGGCGGATTCGGGGTGTAGCTATGTCACCAAAACATCGCACGGGTCCCGATGCATATGTGAAAGTGTTCATGCATGCGTAGACGCCTGTCTTGGGGCTCCGGGGTGTGCCCCTCTCACGGACGGCGCTGCCGCCAGCACCTGGAGGGGGGAAACGGACGCGTCGGGTCTACACGGAGGGGATCTTGCTGTAGGTCTGGCCCAGATGTTGCTCCATAGTGTTCCTATGGGCTGACCTAACACAACCGGGTAGGGAGGTCCACTGGTCAAAGCCCGTCCGTGCAAAGTCAAAGGGCTAGATCCCGTGGTCAAACGCTATAGGGTTAGGCGGGACGGGGGCACTGGGGGTAGCAATGCCACCGGAGCATCGCACCGGGCCCTCATACATGCGGGGTGGTGTGGTGGCATGTCCGAAGAGGCGGGACGCGTCTCCGGGGCGTGGCCCGCCCACACGGACGGCGATGACACGGTAGTAGACGTTCTGCGGTAACGATGCGGCGTCAATATTACTAAATACTCGGAGCGCGATAAAATCTTGAGTTTTTTTGCACGACGTGGGCACATGTGCTATAGGAACGATTGTATTTTTTCATAATTTTTGGTGATGGAGAAGTATCCGAAAAATTCCCTCTACGCGGATTGCCCTTCGCGCGTCTACGGCTGTGGCCGGCGGCCTCCGGGGGCTAGCATGCCGCCAAATCTTGCGTAGGCGGCCTCTCACAAGTCTGGAAGTGTTGTGGCTGTTGCAAACGCCCGGCACACGTGTCCGGGGTGTGCCCCCCCCCCCCCACGGACGGCGCCGCTGCCGGCACCTGGAGGGGGGAAACGGACGCGTCGGGTCTACACGGAGGGGATCTTGCTGTGGGTCTGGCCCGGATGTTGCTCCAAAGTGTTCCTATGGGATGACCTAACACAACCGGGTGGGGAGGTCCACTGGTCAAAGCCCGTCCGTGCAAAGTCAAAGGGCTAGATCCCGTGGTCAAACGCTACAGGGTTAGGCGGGACGGGGGCACTGGGGGGGTAGCAATGCCACCGGAGCGTCGCACTGGGCCCTCATACATGCGGGGTGGTGTGCTGGCATGTCCGAAGAGGCGGGACGCGTCTCCGGGGCGTGGCCCCCCCTCACGGACGGTGATGACATGGTAGTAGACGTTCTGCGGTAACGATGCGGCGTTAATATTACTAAATACTCGGAGCGCGATAAAATCATAAGTTTTTTTGCACGACGTGGGCACATGTGCTATAGGATCTTGCCATGGGTCTGGCCCGGATGTTGCTCCAAAGTGTTCCTATGGGCTGACCTTACACAACCGGGTGGATACGTCTACTGCTCAAAGCCCGTCCATGCAAAGTCAAAGGGGTAGATCCCGTGGTCAAACGCTACAGGGTTAGGCGGGACGGGGGCCCTAGGGGGGTAGCAATGCCACCGGAGCGTCGCACTGGGACCTCATACAAGCCACGTGCCGGGTGCCTATGCCTGCCACCATGCTTCTACAACTGTAGGAGGGCCACCGCAACACCTGGCGGCATTGCTACCCCCTAGGTACCCTGTCCCGTCTAACACTGACATAGACGACCGCCGGGTCTATCCCTTTGAATTTCGCTGGACGTAGTTTGACCGGTGGACCTTTTCACCTTGTTGTCATAGCCCAGCCATAGCTACACCCCCAACACAGTCCCGGCACAACCCACCCCAAGATTCCCTCTGCGTCGGTCCGACGTGGCCGTTTCCCCCCTCCGGGGCACGGCGGCATCGACGCTCGTGAGGGGGGAGGGGGCACACCCCGGAGCCGCGTGCCTGCGCCTGCCACCACGTTTCCACAACCGTAGGAGGGCCCACCGCAACACCTGGCGGCATTGCTACCTCCCACAGGTACCCCATCCCGTCTAACCTCTCCGTGACACGACGGAAGAAGGCCCGTGTGGGGGGCAATCGATATATGTTTTCTGTACATTTAAGTTAATGAAATTAGTATTGGAAACTGAAATCTAGTAATAATTGAATTTATAAAAAACAAATATGCCGCAATTTTTTTTAAAAATGTCGTAATAAAAAAAATGCGAAGTACCTATGCCGACGTCTAGGCCGTCGGCATATCTCATACCTTATCCACTCAGCTCTGTCGCTGGCAGGTGGGACCAAGCCTATGCCGACGGCTAAGCCGTTGGCTTAGGTCCAACCTTATCCAGTCGCTATACACCCTCCTCTCTTCCACTCGCTGCACGTGTCCTCTCCAGCACTTGTTTCTCTCCCCAACCGTAGCCGCCACCCTCTCCCCGTGCCGCGCCGCCGTCGTCCCCGCCCTGACCCGCGCCGCCGTCCTCCCGACCCGTGCCGCCGTCCTGCCCGCCCCGCGCCTCCTCGCAGTCCTCCCCGCCCCCGTGCCGCCTCGATGTCCTCCCCGCCA
>NC_041384.1:704858447-704869125 GCF_002162155.2 Triticum dicoccoides
TTTTTTTCTTCCTTTTTAGTGTTTTGGTACTGTTTTTAGGTGGATGAATGCATAGATGATGGAATGTATGTCATATTTGTTAGATGTAGTTAGTTTGCAAAATATTGATCAATGGATGTTATTAGCAATATGAGTTTTTTTAAGTTGAAGTGTGAATGTTGTTATGTGATGTGTGATTATATACTTTTTGCACGGTGGTATTTTGATCATGATGGTGTTGCTACAAATCAATGATGAAATATTTATTGACACTTAATGGTCTTGCTAAAGAATACTTATTTGAGAAAAATGGTGATGTTCATAACTTGTTCATATGGATTTCTTTTAGATGACGATGATTGTTAGATGAGGAGAGATAATGATGATTTTTTATGCTTCGACGATTTTGAGATGATGATGATGACTGATGATAGATGATTGTTAGATGATGATGTGGATGATAGATGATGATATTTTTTTATGCTTCGATGATTTTTGAGATGATGATGATGATGATTGTGATGTTCTAATTTTTTTGTCGCGATGGATTTTGCAGGCTTTGTGGTGTCGCATTTCATCGGAGTGACCGTTGTACGACGCGTTGGTCCCCCTGAGCATCCCTCTGCTGTTCGACTACTTCCTCTACAGCCGAGGGTGAGCTACAAGTCCATCTCCTCCATTTTTTCATATCACTAGATTTCATTCTCAAGTCAACTGGCGTAACCTAGGCGTCTCCCGTCCGAAAGGGTTGCATCGATAAATATGCATTCAATTGCATATTTATCACCGCAGCTCTTTCGGATTGTCCAACGTTTTCCAAGGACAGCCCGAGGATGTGTAGATTGGGTATGTTCTCCATGTTCTACCCCGTTCCGAGACAGGATTTCGGCGGTGCCTTCCCATTGTTCTCCGGAGCACATTCTCTCGGCTATTTGCCAAGACGTGTATCTGGAGAACAGCGGGGAGGTGCTGCCGAAATTTTGTCTCGGAACGGGGTAGAATGGAGAACGTACTCAATCTACACATCCTCGGGTGGGATTAGGACCCATCTTTACCTATTAGAGATGTAGGTGGATTAAACGCGGTAGAAAATGAAAATTTGATGTGATTAATTTAAGTGAATCCTTAATTATGTTGTGTGGCTTGCAAAAAAGCAGAGGATGGCAGATAATCAGTGGATGTACAGTGGTTTTATCCGTCGGAGTCGAGTAACATCAGAGTGGATCACGGAAACCGATGTGTATTTGAAGGAGATATTCCGTCGTCCAATGAGAATTATCCCACAATGCCCCTGTGCGAGATGTGCCAGACGTCACCATAGAAATCAGACGGACATGAGTGAGAACCTTCGCACGCACGGATATATGCCAAACTTTGACATGCCGCCGATAAACATAGCTGAGCAGGACCGTGGTAGAGAGGAGGTGATGCGACAACGCATCGATGGATATGAGGACGACGGGGTCAGGGACATGCTAGATGATGTCATTGTTGCAGAAACAGCAAACGCATACCAATTGTTATTAGCAGTAGCTGAGCCAGAACCAGTGCCACTACCAGCCCCATCACTACTAGAAAAACTGGAGTTGCCGACGGCCAAATCTATGCCGACGGCCCCCGTCGGCATCTATGGACCTATGCCGACGGCCAAGGATAGGCCATAGGCGTAGAATAGCCGTCAGCATACATCCATCTATGCCGACGGGGCCGTCAGCATAGACGAGGCCGTCGGGACCGCCCGAGATACGCCTACAGGGCCCGTCGGCATAGGACAGGCCATCGGCATAGCCCGGGCCCCCCTGCCCGGTCAGCGCTGACCATTTGATGGCGTTGATCCTATGCCGACGGGCGGTAATGGCGGCCGTCGGCATATCTATGGCAGAGGTATGCCTACGGCATAGCCGTCGGCATAGGCCCCTCTGCCACGTCATTGATCCGTGTGCCATGCCACGTCATCGATCCGTGGGACAACCACCATGTGTGCACAGATATGCCGACGGCCTTGCCGTCGGCATACGTTTATTTTACTTAATTTTTTAATTTTTACTTTGGTTATCTGTGGCAGAGGTATGCCTACGGCACAACCGTCGGCATAGGCCCCTTCGCCACGTCATCGATCAGTGTGCCACGCCACGTCATCGATACGTGGGACAACCTCCGTGTGTGCACAGATATGCCGACGGCCTTGCCATCGGCATACGTGTATTTTACTTTATTTTGTTATTTTTACTTTTTTGCATAAGATAATTATGACTTATCTAAAAAAACATACCCGGTGGTATATCGATTGCCCCCCGTTACGAACGTCGCTATCGTCGTGTCACGGAGGGGGGAAACGGTCAACACGGAAGGAATTCTAGTTGGTGGGCGGATTCGGGGTGTAGCTATGTCACCAAAACATCGCACGGGTCCCGATGCATATGTGAAAGTGTTCATGCATGCGTAGACGCCTGTCTTGGGGCTCCGGGGTGTGCCCCTCTCACGGACGGCGCTGCCGCCGGCACCTGGAGGGGGGAAACGGACGCGTCGGGTCTACACGGAGGGGATCTTGCTGTGGGTCTGGCCCAGATGTTGCTCCATACTGTTCCTATGGGCTGACCTAACACAACCGGGTGGGGAGGTCCACTGGTCAAAGCCCGTCCGTGCAAAGTCAAAGGGCTAGATCCTGTGGTCAAACGCTATAGGGTTAGGCGGGACGGGGGCACTGGGGGGTAGCAATGCCACCGGAGCATCACACCGGGCCCTCATACATGCGGGGTGGTGTGGTGGCATGTCCGAAGAGGCGGGACACGTCTCCGGGGCGTGGCTCGCCCGCACGGACGGCGATGACACGGTAGTAGACGTTCTGCGGTAACGATGCGGCGTCAATATTACTAAATACTCGGAGCGCGATAAAATCATGAGTTTTTTTCCACGACGTGGGCACATGTGCTATAGGAACGATTGTATTTTTTCATAATTTTTGGTGATGGAGAAGTATCAGAAAAATTCCCTCTACGCGGATTGCCCTTCGCGCGTCTACGGCTGTGGCCGGCGGCCTCCCGGGGCTAGCATGCCGCCAAATCTTACGTAGGCGGCCTCTCACAAGTCTGGAAGTGTTGTGGCGGTTGCAAACGCCCGGCACGCGCGTCCGGGGTGTGCCCCCCCTCACGGACGGCGCCGCCGCCGGCACCTGGAGGGGGAAACGGACGCGTCGGGTCTACACGGAGGGGATCTTGCAGTGGGTCTGGCCCGGATGTTGCTCCAAAGTGTTCCTATGGGCTGACCTAACACAACCGGGTGGGGAGGTCCACTGGTCAAAGCCCGTCCGTGCAAAGTCAAAGGGCTAGATCCTGTGGTCAAACGCTATAGGGTTAGGCGGGACGGGGGCACTGGGGGTAGCAATGCCACCGGGGCGTCGCACCGGGCCCTCATACATGAGGGGTGGTGTGGTGGCATGTTCGAAGAGGCGGGACGCGTCTCCGGGGCGTGGCCCCCCCTCACGGGCGGCGATGACACGGTAGTAGACGTTCTGCGGTAACGATGCCGCGTCAATATTACTAAATACTCGGAGCGCGATAAAATCATGAGTTTTTTGCACGACGTGGGCACATGTGCTATAGGAACGATGGTATTTTTTCATAATTTTTGGTGATGGAGAAGTATCCGAAAAATTCCCTCTACGCGGATTGCCCTTCGCGCGTCTACGGCTGTGGCCGGCGGCCTCCGGGGGCTAGCATGCCGCCAAATCTTGCGTAGGCGGCCTCTCACAAGTCTGGAAGTGTTGTGGCGGTTGCAAACACCCGACACACGTGTCCGGGGTGTGCCCCCCTCATGGACACCGCCGCTACCGGCACCTGGAGGGGGGAAATGGACGCGTCGGGTCTACACGGAGGGGATCTTGCTGTGGGTCTGGCCCGGATGTTGCTCCAAAGTGTTCCTATGGGCTGACCTAACACAACCGGGTGGGGAGGTCCACTGGTCAAAGCCCGTCCGTGCAAAGTCAAAGGGCTAGATCCCGTGGTCAAACGCTACAGGGTTAGGCGGGACGGGGGCACTAGCGGGTAGCAATGCCACCGGAGCGTCGCACCGGGCCCTCATACATGCGGGATGGTGTGGTGGCATGTCCGAAGAGGCGGGACGCGTCTCCGGGGCGTGGCCCCCCCCTCACGGACGGCGATGACACGGTAGTACACGTTCTGTGGTAACGATGCGGCGTCAATATTACTAAATACTCGGAGTGTGATAAAATCATGAGTTTTTTTGCACGACGTGGGCACATGTGCTATAGGAACGATTGTATTTTTCATAATTTTTGGTGATGGAGAAGTATCTGAAAAATTCCCTCTATGCGGATTGCCCCTCGCGCGTCTACGGCTGTGGCCGGCGGCCTCCAGGGCTAGCATGTCGCCAAATCATGCGTAGGCGGCAGCTCACAAGTCTGGAAGTGTTGTGGCGGTTGCAAATGCCCGGCACGTGTGTCCGGGGTGTGCCCCCCCCCCCCCACGGACAGCGCCGCTGCTGGCACCTGGAGGGGGGAAACGGACGCGTCGGGTCTACACGGAGGGGATCTTGCTGTGGGTCTGGCCCGGATGTTGCTCCAAAGTGTTCCTATGGGCTGATCTAACACAACCGGGTGGGGAGGTCCACTGGTCAAAGCCCGTCCGTGCAAAGTCAAAGGGCTAGCTCCCGTGGTCAAATGCTACAGGGTTAGGCGGGACGGGGGCACTGGGGGGATAGCAATGCCACCGGAGCGTCGCATCGGGCCCTCATTCATGCGGGGTGGTGTGGTGGCATGTCCGAAGAGGCGGGACGCGTCTCCGGGGCGTGCCGCCCCCCCTCACGGACGGCGATGACACGGTAGTAGACGTTCTACGGTAACGATGCGGCGTCAATATTACTAAATACTCGGAGCACGATAAAATCATGAGTTTTTTTGCACGACGTGGGCACATGTGCTATAGGAACGATGGTATTTTTTCATAATTTTTGGTGATGGAGAAGTATCCGAAAAATTCCCTCTACGCGGATTGCCCTTCGCGCGTCTACGGCTGTGGCCGGCGGCCTCCAGGGGCTAGTATGCCGCCAAATCTTGCGTAGGCGGCCTCTCACAAGTCTGGAAGTGTTGTGGCGGTTGCAAACGCCCGGCACGCGTGTCCGGGGTGTGCCCCCCTCACGGACGGCGCCGCCGCCGGTACCTGGAGGGGGGAACGGACGCATCGGGTCTACACGGAGGGGATCTTGCTGTGGGTCTGGCCCGGATGTTGCTCCAAAGTGTTCCTATGGGCTGACCTAACACAACCGGGTGGGGACGTCCACTGGTCAAAGCCCGTACGTGCAAAGTCAAAGGGCTAGATCCCGTGGTCACACGCTACAGGGTTAGGCGGGACGGGGGCACTGGGGGGTAGCAATGCAACCGGAGCGTCGCACCGGGCCCTCATACATGCGGGGTGGTGTGGTGGCATGTCCGAAGAGGCGGGACGCGTCTCCGGGGCGTGGCCCCCCCTCACGGACGGCGATGACACGGTAGTAGACGTTCTGCGGTAACGATGCGGCGTCAATATTACTAAATACTCGGAGCGCGATAAAATCATGAGTTTTTTTCCACGACTTGGGCACATGTGTTATAGGAACGATGGTATTTTTTCATAATTTTTGGTGATGGAGAAGTATCCGAAAAATTCCCTCTACGCGGATTGCCCTTCGCGCGTCTACGGCTGTGGCCGGCGGCCTCTGGGGGCTAGCATGCCGCCAAATCTTGCGTAGGCGGCCTCTCACAAGTCTGGAAGTGTTGTGGCGTTTGCAAACGCCCGGCACGCGCGTTCGGGGTGTGCCCCCCCTCACGGACGGCGCCGCCGCCGGCACCTGGAGGGGGAAACGGACGTGTTGGGTCTACACGGAGGGGATCTTGCTGTCGGTCTGGCCCGGATGTTGCTCCAAAGTGTTCCAATGGGCTGACCTAACACAACCGGGTGGGGAGGTCCACTGGTCAAAGCCCGTCCGTGCAAAGTCAAAGGGCTAGATCCCGTGGTCAAACGCTATAGGGTTAGGCGGGACGGGGGCACTGGGGGTAGCAATGCCACCGGGGCGTCGCACCGGGCCCTCATACATGCGGGGTGGTGTGGTGGCATGTCCGAATAGGCGGGACGCGTCTCCGGGGCGGGGCCCCCCCTCACGGGCGGCGATGACACGGTAGTAGACGTTCTGCGGCGACGATGAGGCGTCAAGATTACTAAATACTCGGAGTGTGATAAAATCATGAGTTTTTTTGCACGACGTGGGCAGATGTGCTATAGGAACGATGGTATTTTTTTCATAATTTTTGGTGATGGAGAAGTATCCGAAAAATTCCCTCTACGCGGATTGCCCTTCGCGCGTCTACGGCTGTGGCCGGCGGCCTCCAGGGGCTAGCATGGCACCAAATCTTGTGTAGGCGGCCTCTCACAAGTCTGGAAGTGTTGTGGCGGTTGCAAACGCCCGGCACGCGCGTCCGGGGTGTGGCCCCCCTCACGGACGGCACCGCCGCCGGCACCTGGAGGGGGGAAACGGACGCGTCGAGTCTACACGGAGGGGATCTTGCTGTGGGTCTGGCCTGGATGTTGCTCCAAAGGGTTCCTATGGGCTGACCTAACACAACCGGGTGGGGAGGTCCACTGGTCAAAGCCCGTCCGTGCAAAGTCAAAGGGCTAGATCCCGTGGTCACACGCTACAGGGTTAGGCGGGACGGGGGCACTGGGGTAGCAATGCCACCGGAGCGTCGCACCGGGCCCTCATACATGCGGGGTGGTGTGGTGGCATGTCCGAAGAGGCGGTACGCGTCTCCGAGGCATGCCCCCCCCCCCTCACGGACGGCGATGACACGGTAGTAGACGTTCTGCGGTAACGATGCCGCGTCAATATTACTAAATACTCGGAGCGTGATAAAATCATGAGTTTTTTTGCACGACGTGGGAACATGTGCTATATGAACGAAGGTATTTTTTCATAATTTTTGGTGATGGAGAAGTATTCGAAAAATTCCCTCTACGCGGATTGCCCTTCGCGCGTCTACGGCTGTGGCCGGCGGCCTCCCGGGGCTAGCATGCCGCCAAATCTTGCGTTGGCGGCCTCTCAAAAGTCTGGAAGTGTTGTGGCGGTTGAAAACGCCCGGCACCCGTGTCTGGGGTGTGCCCCCCCCTCAAGGACGGCGCCGCCGCCGGCACCTGGAGGGGGGAAACGGACGCGTCGGGTCTACACGGAGGGGATCTTGCTGTGGGTCTGGCCCGGATGTTCCTCCAAAGTGTTCCTATGGGCTGACCTAACACAACCGGGGGGGTCCACTCGTCAAAGCCCGTCCGTGCAAAGTCAAAGGGCTAGATCCCGTGGTCAAACGCTACAGGGTTAGGCGGGACGGGGGCACTGGGGGGGGGGGTAGCAATGCCACCGGAGCGTCGCACTGGGCCCACATACATGCGGGGTGGTGTGGTGGCATGTCCGAAGAGGCGGGACGCATCTCCGGGGCGTGCCCCCCCTCACGGACGGCGATGACACGGTAGTAGACGTTCTGCGGTAACGATGCGGCGTCAATATTACCAAATACTCGGAGCACGATAAAATCATGAGTTTTTTTGCACGACGTGGGCACATGTGCTATAGGAACGATGGTATTTTTTCATAATTTTTGGTGATGGAGAAGTATCCGAAAAATTCCCTCTACGCGGATTGCCCTTCGCGCGTCTACGGCTGTGGCCGGCGGCCTCCGGGGGCTAGTATGCCGCCAAATCTTGCGTAGGCGGCCTGTCACAAGTCTGGAAGTGTTGTGGCGGTTGTAAACGCCCGGCATGCGTGTCCGGGGTGTGCCCCCCCTCACGGACGGCGCCGCCGCCGGCACCTGGAGGGGGGAAACGGACGCGTCGGGTCTACACGGAGGGGATCTTGCTATGGGTCTGGCCCGGATGTTGCTCCAAAGTGTTCCTATGGGCTGACCTAACACAACCGGGTGGGGAGGTCCACTGGTCAAAGCCCGTCCGTGCAAAGTCAAAGGGCTAGATCCCGTGGTCACACGCTACAGGGTTAGGCGGGACGGGGGCACTGGGGGTTGCAATGCCACCGGAACGTCGCACCGGGCCCTCATACATGCGGGGTGGTGTGGTGGCATGTCCGAAGAGGCGGTACGTGTCTCCGGGGCGTGGCCCCCCCTCACGGACGGTGATGACACGGTAGTAGACGTTCTGCGGTAACGATGCAGCGTCAATATTACTAAATACTCGGAGCGTGATAAAATCATGAGTTTTTTGCACGATGTGGGAACATGTGCTATACGAATGAAGGTATTTTTTCATAATTTTTGGTGATGGAGAAGTATTCGAAAAATTCCCTCTACGCGGATTGCCCTTCGCGCGTCTACGGCTGTGGCCAGCGGCCTCCCGGGGCTAGCATGCCGCCAAATCTTGCGTTGGCGGCCTCTCAAAAGTCTGGAACTGTTGTGGCGGTTGAAAACGCCCGGCATGCGTGTCCGGGGTGTGCCCCCCCTCAAGGACGGCGCCGCCGCCGGCACCTGGAGGGGGGAAACGGACGCGTCGGGTCTACACGGAGGGGATCTTGCTGTGGGTCTGGCCCGGATGTTCCTCCAAAGTGTTCCTATGGGCTGACCTAACACAACCGGGGGGGGAGGTCCACTGGTCAAAGCCCGTCCGTGCAAAGTCAAAGGGCTAGATCCCGTGGTCAAACGCTACAGGGTTAGGCGGGACGGGGGCACTGGGGGGGGTAGCAATGCCGCCGGAGCGTCGCACCGGGCCCTCATACATGCGGGGTGGTGTGGTGGCATGTCCGTAGAGGCGGGACACGTCTCCGGGGCGTGCCCCCCCCCTCACGGACGGCGATGACACGGTAGTAGACGTTCTGCGGTAACGATGCAGCGTCAATATTACTAAATACTCGGAGCACGATAAAATCATGAGTTTTTTTGCACGACGTGGGCACATGTGCTATAGGAATGATGGTATTTTTTCATAATTTTTGGTGATGGAGAAGTATCCGAAAAATTCCCTCTACGCGGATTGCCCTTCGCGCGTCTACGGCTGTGGCCGGCGGCCTCCGGGGGCTAGTATGCCGCCAAATCTTGCGTAGGCGGCCTCTCACAAGTCTGGAAGTGTTGTGGTGGTTTGAAACGCCCGACACGCGTGTCCGGGGTGTGCCCCCCTCACGGACGGCGCCGCCGCCGGCACCTGGAGGGGGGAAACGGACGCGTCGGGTCTACACGAAGGGGATCTTGCTGTGGGTCTGGCCCGGATGTTGCTCCAAAGTGTTCCTATGGGCTGACCTAACACAACCGGGTGGGGAGGTCCACTGGTCAAAGCCCGTCCGTGCAAAGTCAAAGGGCTAGATCCCGTGGTCACACGCTACAAGGTTAGGCGGGACGGGGGCACTGGGGTTGAAATGCCACCGGAGCGTCGCACCGGGCCCTCATACATGCGGGGTGGAGTGGTGGCATGTCCGAAGAGGCGGGACGCGTCTCCGGGGCATGGCCCCCCCTCACGGACGGCGATGACACAGTAGTGGACGTTCTGTGGTAACGATCCGGCGTCAATATTACTAAATACTCGGAGCGCCATAAAATCATGAGTTTTTTTGCACGACGTGGGCACATGTGCTATAGGAACGATGATATTTTTTCATAATTTTTGGTGATGGAGAAGTATCCGAAAAATTCCCTCTACGTGGATTGCCCTTCGCGCGTCTACGGCTGTGGCCGGCGGCCTCCGGGGGCTAGTATGCCGCCAAATCTTGCGTAGGCGGCCTCTCACAAGTCTGGAAGTGTTGTGGCGGTTGCAAACACCCGGCACGTGCGTCCGGGGTGTGTCCCCCCTCACGGACGGCGCCGCCGCCGGCACCTGGAGGGGGGAAACGGACGCGTCGAGTCTACACGGAGGGGATCTTGCTGTGGGTCTGGCCTGGATGTTGCTCCAAAGGGTTCCTATGGGCTGACCTAACACAACCGGGTGGGGAGGTCCACTGGTCAAAGCCCGTCCGTGCAAAGTCAAAGGGCTAGATCCCGTGGTCACACGCTACAGGGTTAGGCGGGACGGGGGCACTGGGGGTAGCAATGCCACCAGAGCGTCGCACCGGGCCCTCATACATGCGGGGTGGTGTGGTGGCATGTCCGAAGAGGCGGTACGCGTCTCCGGGGCATGGCCCCCCCTCACGGACGGCGATGACACGGTAGTAGACATTCTGCGGTAACGATGCCGCGTCAATATTACTAAATACTCGGAGCGTGATAAAATCATGAGTTTTTTTGCACGACGTGGGAACATGTGCTATATGAACGAAGGTATTTTTTCATAATTTTTGGTGATGGAGAAGTATTCGAAAAATTCCCTCTACGCGGATTGCCCTTCGCGCGTCTACGGCTGTGGCCGGCGGCCTCCCGGGGCTAGCATGCCACCAAATCTTGCGTTGGCGGCCTCTCAAAAGTCTGGAAGTGTTGTGGCGGTTGAAAACTCCCGGCACGCGTGTCCGGGGTGTGCCCCCCTCAAGGACGGCGCCGCCGCCGGCACCTGGAGGGGGGAAACGGACGCGTCGGGTCTACACGAAGGGGATCTTGCTGTGGGTCTGGCCCGGATGTTCCTCCAAAGTGTTCCTATGGGCTGACCTAACACAACCGGGGGGGGAGGTCCACTGGTCAAAGCCCGTCCGTGCAAAGTCAAAGGGCTAGATCCCGTGGTCAAACGCTACAGGG
>NC_041384.1:704869393-704872679 GCF_002162155.2 Triticum dicoccoides
TCGCACCGGGCCCTCATACATGCGGGGTGGTGTGGTAGCATGTCCGTAGAGGCGGGACGCGTCTCCGGGGCGTGCCCCCCCCCCTCACGGACGGCGATGACACGGTAGTAGACGTTCTGCGGTAACGATGCGGCGTCAATATTACTAAATACTCGGAGCACGATAAAATCATGAGTTTTTTTGCACGACGTGGGCACATGTGCTATAGGAATGATGGTATTTTTTCAAAATTTTTGGTGATGGAGAAGTATCCGAAAAATTCCCTCTATGCGGATTGCCCTTCGCGCGTCTACGGCTGTGGCCGGCGGCCTCCGGGGGCTAGTATGCCGCCAAATCTTGCGTAGGCGGCCTCTCACAAGTCTGGAAGTGTTGTGGCGGTTGTAAACGCCCGGCACGCGTGTCCGGGGTGTGCCCCCTCACGGACGGCGCCGCCGCCGGCACCTGGAGGGGGGAGACGGATGCGTCGGGTCTACACGGAGGGGATCTTGCTTTGGGTCTGGCCCGGATGTTGCTCCAAAGTGTTCCTATGGGCTGACCTAACACAACCGGGTGGGGAGGTCCACTGGTCAAAGCCCGTCCGTGCAAAGTCAAAGGGCTAGATCCCCTGGTCACACGCTACAGGGTTAGGCGGGACGGGGGCACTGGGGGTTGCAATGCCACCGGAGCGTCGCACCGGGCCCTCATACATGCGGGGTGGAGTGGTGGCATGTCCGAAGAGGCGGGACGCGTCTCCGGGGCATGGCCCCCCCTCACGGACGGCGATGACACAGTAGTAGACGTTCTGTGGTAACGATGCGGCGTCAATATTACTAAATACTCGGAGCGCCATAAAATCATGAGTTTTTTTGGCACGACGTGAGCACATGTGCTATAGGAACGATGGTATTTTTTCATAATTTTTGGTGATGGAGAAGTATCCGAAAAATTCCCTCTACGCGGATTGCACTTCGCGCGTCTACAGCTGTGGCCAGCGGCCTCTGGGGGCTAGCATGCCGCCAAATCTTGCGTAGGCGGCCTCTCATAAGTCTGGAAGTGTTGTGGCAGTTGCGAACGCTCGACACACGTGTCCGGGGTGTGCCCCCCTCACGGACAGCGCCGCTGCTGGCACCTGGAGGGGGGAAACGGACGCGTCTGGTCTACACTTGAGGGGATCTTGCTGTTGGTCTGGCCCGGATGTTTCTCCAAAGTGTTCCTATGGGCTGACCTAACACAACCGGGTGGGGAGGTCCACTGGTCAAAGCCCGTCCGTGCAAATTTAAAGGGCTAGATCCCGTGGTCACACGCTACAGGGTTAGGCGGGACGGGGGCACTGGGGTTGCAATGCCACCGGAGCGTCGCACCGGGCCCTCATACATGCGGGATGGAGTGGTGGCATGTCCGAAGAGGTGGGACGCGTCTCCGGGGCATGGCCCCCCCTCACGGACGGCGATGACACGGTAGTAGACGTTCTGCGGTAACGATGTGGCGTCAATATTACTAAATACTCGGAGCGCGATAAAATCATGAGTTCTTTGCACGACGTGGGCACATGTGCTATAGGAACGATGGTATTTTTTCATAATTTTTGGTGATGGAGAAGTATCCGAAAAATTCCCTCTATGCGGATTGCCCTTCGCGCGTCTATGGCTGTGGCCGGCGGCCTCCCGGGGCTAGCATGCCGCCAAATCTTGCGTAGGCGGCCTCTCAAAAGTCTGGAAGTGTTGTGGCGGTTGCAAACGCCCGGCACGCGTGTCCGGGGTGTGCCCCCCCCCCTCAAGGACGGCGCCACCGCCGGCACCTGGAGGGGGGAAACGGACGCGTCGGGTCTACACGGAGGGGATCTTGCAGTGGGTCTGGCCCGGATGTTGCTCCAAAGTGTTCCTATGGGCTGACCTAACACAACCGGGTGGGGAGGTCCACTGGTCAAAGTCTGTCCGTGCAAAGTCAAAGGGCTAGATCCCATGGTCAAACGCTACAGGGTTAGGCGAGACGGGGGCACTTGGGGGTAGCAATTCCACCGGAGCGTTGCACCGGGACCTCATACATGCGGGGTGGTGTGGTGGCATGTCCGAAGAGGCGGGACGCGTCTTCGGGGCGTGGCCCCCCCTCACGGACGGCAATGACACGGTAGTAGACGTTCTGCGGTAACGATGCGGCGTCAATATTACTAAATACTCGGAGTGCGATAAAATCATGAGTTTTTTTTGCACAACGTGGGCACATGTGCTATAGGAACGATGGTATTTTTTCATAATTTTTGGTGATGGAGAAGTATCCGAAAAATTACCTCTACGCGGATTGCCTTTCGCGCGTCTACGGCTGTGGCCGGCGGCCTCCGGGGCTAGCATGTCGCCAAATCTGGCGTAGGCGGCATCTCACAAGTCTGGAAGTGTTGTGGCGGTTGCAAACGCCCGGCACGCGTGTCCGGGGTGTGCCCCCCTCACGGACGGCGCCGCCGCCGGCACCTGGAGGGGGGAAACGGACGCGTCGGGTCTACACGGAGGGGATCTTGCTGTGGGTCTGGCCCGGACATTGCTCCAAAGTGTTCCAATGGGCTGATCTAACACAACCGGATGGGGAGGTCCACTGGTTAAAGCCCGTCCATGCAAAGTCAAAGGGCTAGCTCCCGTGGTCAAATGCTACAGGGTTAGGCGGGACGGGGGTACTGGGGAAGGGGGTAGCAATGCCACCGGAGTGTCGCATAGGGCCCTCATTCATGCTGGCTGGTGTGGTGGCATGTCCGAAAAGGCGGGACGCGTCTCCGAGGCGTGCCCCCCCTGACGGACGGCGATGACACGGTAGTAGACGTTCTGCGGTAACGATGCGGCGTCAATATTACTAAATACTCGGAGCACGATAAAATCATGAGTTTTTTTGCACGACGTGGGCACATGTGCTATAGGAACGATGGTATTTTTTCATAATTTTTGGTGATGGAGAAGTATCCGAAAAATTCTATCTACGCGGATTGCCCTACGCGCGTCTACGGCTGTGGCCGGCGGCCTCCGGGGGCTAGTATGCCGCCAAATCTTGCGTAGGCGGCCTCTCACAAGTCTGGAAGTGTTGTGGTGGTTGCAAACGCCCGGCACGCGTGTCTGGGGTGTGCCCCCCTCACGGACGGCGCCGCCGCCGGCACCTGGAGGGGGGAAATGGACGCGTCGGGTCTACACGGAGGGGATCTTGCTGTGGGTCTGGCCCGGATGTTGCTCCAAAGTGTTCCTATGGGCTGACCTAACACAACCGGGTGGGGAGGTCCATTGGTCAAAGCCCGTCCATGCAAAGTCAAAGGGCTAGATCCCGTGGTCAA
>NC_041384.1:704872906-704874573 GCF_002162155.2 Triticum dicoccoides
GCGGGGTGGTGTGGTGGCATGTCCAAAGAGGCGGGACGCGTCTCTGGGGCGTGGCCCCCCCTCACGGATGACGATGACACAGTAGTAGACGTTTTGCGGTAACGATGCGGCGTCAATATTACTAAATACTCGGAGCGCGACAAAATCTTGAGTTTTTTTTGCACGACGTGAGCACATGTGCTATAGGAACGATTGTATTTTTTCATAATTTTTGGTGATGGAGAAGTATCCGAAAAATTCCCTCTACGCGGATTGCCCTTCGCGCGTCTACGGCTGTGGCCGGCGGCCTCCGGGGGCTAGCATGCCGCCAAATCTTGCGTAGGCGGCCTCTCACAAGTCTGGAAGTGTTGTGGCTATTGCAAACGCCCGGCACACGTGTCCGGGGTGTGCCCCCCCCCACGGACGGCGCCGCTGCCGGCACCTGGAGGGGGGAAACAGACGCGTCGGGTCTCACAGAGGGGATCTTGCTGTGGGTCTGGCCCGGATGTTGCTCCAAAGTGTTCCTATGGGATGACCTAACACAACCGGGTGGGGAGGTCCACTGGTCAAAGCCCGTTCATGCAAAGTCAAAGGGCTAGGTCCCGTGGTTAAACGCTACAGGGTTAGGCGGGACGGGGGCACTGGGGGGGTAGCAATGCCACCGGAGCGTCGCACTGGGCCCTCATACATGCGGGGTGGTGTGCTGGCATGTCCGAAGAGGCGGGACGCGTCTCCGGGGCGTGGCCCCCCCTCACGGACGGCGATGACATGGTAGTAGACGTTCTGCGGTAACGATGCGGCGTTAATATTACTAAATACTCGGAGCCCGATAAAATCATAAGTTTTTTTGCACGACGTGGGCACATGTGCTATAGGATCTTGCCGTGGGTCTGGCCCGGATGTTGCTCCAAAGTGTTCCTATGGGCTGACCTTACACAACCGGGTGGATACGTCTACTGCTCAAAGCCCGTCCATGCAAAGTCAAAGGGGTAGATCCCGTGGTCAAACGCTACAGGGTTAGGCGGGATGGGGGCCCTAGGGGGGTAGCAATGCCACCGGAGCGTCGCACTGGGATCTCATACAAGCCGCGTGCCGGGTGCCTATGCCTGCCACCATGCTTCTACAACTGTAGGAGGGCCACCGCAACACCTGGCGGCATTGCTACCCCCTAGGTACCCTGTCCCGTCTAACACTGACATAGACGACCGCCGGGTCTATCCCTTTGACTTTCGCTGGACGTAGTTTGACCGGTGGACCTTTTCACCTTGTTGTCATAGCCCAGCCATAGCTACACCCCCAACACAGTCCCGGCACAACCCACCCCAAGATTCCCTCTGCGTCGGTCCGACGTGGCCGTTTCCCCCCTCCGGGGCACGGCGGCATCGACGCTCGTGAGGGGGGGAGGGGGCACACCCCGGAGCCGCGTGCCTGCGCCTGCCACCACGTTTCCACAACCGTAGGAGGGCCCACCGCAACACCTGGCGGCATTGCTACCCCCCACAGGTACCCCATCCCGTCTAACCTCTCCGTGACACGACGGAAGAAGGCCCGTGTGGGGGGCAATCGATATATGTTTTCTGTACATTTAAGTTAATGAAATTAGTATTGGAAACTGAAATCTAGTAATAATTGAATTTATAAAAAACAAATATGCCGCAATTTTTTTTAAAAATGTCGTAATAAAAAAA
>NC_041384.1:704875283-704880832 GCF_002162155.2 Triticum dicoccoides
TCCCCGCCCCACGCCGCCCTGTCCACGCCTACCCCGACGTCCTCCCAGCCCCGCGCCTCCCTGCCCCGCGCTGCCCCGTCCGCACCCGCCCTGTGTCGCCGCCTTCCGCGCCCGCACCGGCCCGCAAGGGCTCGACTCCGGCCGCGGGTCCTGCGCCCCCTTCCCGGCCGGTTGGAGCAACCGGCCCTCCCTATGCTGCAGCTCATCACCGCCCCAACCACCGCCGCCCCTCTCCTCCGACCCGACCAGCCGGCCCTCTACGTGAGTTTTTTTCTTCCTTTTTAGTGTTTTGGTACTGTTTTTAGGTGGATGAATGCATAGATGATGGAATGTATGTCATATTTGTTAGATGTAGTTAGTTTGCAAAATATTGATCAATGGATGTTATTAGCAATATGAGTTTTTTTAAGTTGAAGTGTGAATGTTGTTATGTGATGTGTGATTATATACTTTTTGCACGGTGGTATTTTGATCATGATGGTGTTGCTACAAATAAATGATGAAATATTTATTGACACTTAATGGTCTTGCTAAAGAATACTTATTTGAGAAAAATGGTGATGTTCATAACTTGTTCATATGGATTTCTTTTAGATGACGATGATTGTTAGATGAGGAGAGATAATGATGATTTTTTATGCTTCGATGATTTTGAGATGATGATGATGACTGATGATAGATGATTGTTAGATGATGATGTGGATGATAGATGATGATATTTTTTTATGCTTCGATGATTTTTGAGATGATGATGATGATGATTGTGATGTTCTAATTTTTTTGTCGCGATGGATTTTGCAGGCTTTGTGGTGTCGCATTTCATCGGAGTGACCGTTGTACGACGCGTTGGTCCCCCTGAGCATCCCTCTGCTGTTCGACTACTTCCTCTACAGCCGAGGGTGAGCTACAAGTCCATCTCCTCCATTTTTTCATATCACTAGATTTCATTCTCAAGTCAACTGGCGTAACCTAGGCGTCTCCCGTCCGAAAGGGTTGCATCGATAAATATGCATTCAATTGCATATTTATCACCGCAGCTCTTTCGGATTGTCCAACGTTTTCCATGGACAGCCCGAGGATGTGTAGATTGGGTATGTTCTCCATGTTCTACCCCGTTCCGAGACAGGATTTTGGCGGTGCCTTCCCATTGTTCTCCGGAGCACATTCTCTCGGCTATTTGCCAAGATGTGTATCTGGAGAACAGCGGGGAGGTGCTGCCGAAATTTTGTCTCGGAACGGGGTAGAATGGAGCACGTACTCAATCTACACATCCTCGGGTGGGATTAGGACCCATCTTTACCTATTAGAGATGTAGGTGGATTAAACGCGGTAGAAAATGAAAATTTGATGTGATTAATTTAAGTGAATCCTTAATTATGTTGTGTGGCTTTCAAAAAAGCAGAGGATGGCAGATAATCAGTGGATGTACAGTGGTTTTATCCGTCGGAGTCGAGTAACATCAGAGTGGATCGCGGAAACCGATGTGTATTTGAAGGAGATATTCCGTCGTCCAATGAGAATTATCCCATAATGCCCCTGTGCGAGATGCGCCAGACGTCACCGTAGAAATCAGACGGACATGAGTGAGAACCTTCGCACGCACGGATATATGCCAAACTTTGACATGCCGCCGATAAACATAGCCGAGCAGGACCGTGGTAGAGAGGAGGTGATGCGACAACGCATCGATGGATATGAGGACGACGGGGTCAGGGACATGCTAGATGATGTCATTGTTGCAGAAACAGCAAATGCAACACCTTGAGAGAATGAACCGGAGGAGCTGGAGGCAACCGCAAAGGCCTTCTTGGAGGTCTTGGCCTCGTCGAAGAAACCTCTTTATGCGGGTGCGAAAATATCTCAGCTGGATGCCATCTCGCAACTGATTGCAGTCAAGGTTGAGTACGGCTGTAGCCAGAAATGCTTCGAAGCATTCCTGGGAGTATGGGCTAACAGCCTCCCTGAGGGTCATGAACTGCCGAAAAGCATGTACGATACAAAGAGAATCATGAAGGCACTCTCTATGGATTATGAGAAAATAGATGTTTGCCCGAAGAATTGCCTTTTGTTTAGGCACGAGTATGCGGATGACAAGTACTGTAGGAAGTGCAGTTCGTCTCGGTACATTGAGGTGGTCGGTGAGGATGGTGAGAAAAAGCAGATAACCATCCCCGTTAAGGTTCTTCGGTATCTTGATTTTATAAAAAGACTACAGTGCCTTTTCATCACGAAGGAGTCTGCCAAAATGATGAAGTGGCACAAGGAAGGTATAAGGTACAATCCAAAAAAAATCGTACATCCATCGGGAGGGGAAGCATGGAAGTCTTTCGATGAAGAATACCCCGAGGAAGCAGCTGAGGCTGGGAATGTCAGAATAGCCATATCAGGTGATGGGTTGAATCCATATGGTATGTCGTCCAATCCATACAGCTGCTGGCCTGTGTTTGTAATTCCGCTCAATCTTCCTCCCGGTGTCCTAATGCAACGGAAGACCATGTTCTTGTCGCTCATCATTCCGGGGCCTGAATACCTGGGGAAGCAATTGGGTGTGTTTATTCAGCCGCTTGTGGATGCTTTGCACCATTCTTGGTACTTTCCGAGGTTGATATACGACCGGGATCTGCAGAGAAATTTCTTGATGAAAGTTTGGTTGCACTATTGCATGCATGACTTTCCCGGCTATGCTCTATTCTGTGGATGGTGTACAAGTGGGAAGATGCCATGCCCAGTGTGCATGCAGGCTCTGCGAATGATTTGGCTGATTAAGGGTGGCAAGTATGTAGCCTTCGACCTGCATCGACAGTTCCTCCCTCCAGACCATCCAGACAGGGAAGACAAGAAGAACTTCACGAAAGGCCGGGTTGTTCATGAAGTAACCGAGATTCCAACATTTTCGGGGGCCGATGTTCTTGCTCAGCTAAAAGCTCTCAAGCCTAAAGTCAAAGGCAAAGGCAAAGCCAAAGCCAAAGGCTTCGAGGGATATGGTGAGACGCACAACTGGACTCACATTACCCCCTTCTCGCAGCTTCCCTATTTCAAGGACCTCAAACTTCCTTACAATATTGATGTGATGCACACCGAAAAGAATGTGGCAGAGTCCCTTTTCCACACGATCCTCAACATTCCTGATAAGACGAAGGATAACGTAAAAGCTAGAGCCGATCAACAGAAAATTTGTGATAGACTACGCCTGAACATGAAGCCTCCCACAGGTGGTCGAAAAAACTGGTTCAAGCCAGATGCTGACTTTGTCCTTAAACCGCCAGAAAAAAAAGTACTTATCTGGCTGAAACAAATTTTGAAGTTCACCGATGGTTATGCATCGAATATAAGTAAGGGAGTCAATCTTTCAACGGGCAAAGTGACCGTCCTGAAGAGTCATGACTACCATGTATGGATTGAGCGGATAATGCCGGTGATGGTTCGAGGCTATGTCCCCGAGCATTTCTGGCGAGTGTTTGCCGAGCTTAGCCATTTCTTCCGCATGCTCTGTGCTAAAGAAGTAAAGTGGTGATTGAAAAATTGCATAAGAAGGCACCGGAATTGATAGTCAAGCTAGAGAAGATCTTTTCGCCAGGCTTCTTTACTCCGATGACACATCTCATTCTGCACCTCACGAACGAGGTATTGTTGGGGGGCCCTGTGCAAAATCGCTGGCAGTACGGCCCTGAGAGGCAGAACAAGCATCTCCGACGGAAATGTGGAAACAAAGCTAAGATTGAAGCTTCCATAGCTGATTTATCCTAGAGGAAGTGTCAGACCTCAGGACATCATACAATCCAGACCACGTTCCCATCTGCATAACAAGGTGCCTCGATACAATATAGAAGAGCCCAAGTATCAACCCAGGCTCGATCTATTCAACGCGCAAGGTGGGAGGGCTGGGGCCTCGAAATCTTATAACATGCCACGACAAGAGTGGGAGGACCTCATGTTCTATATCTTGCACACCATCAAGGAAGTTGAGGAAGTGTGGATGAGGTAATACCACTACACCATTCCTTTATGTCTTCCACATCATCATGTTTCATGTTCACTTAGTCCCGGTCTAACACCGCTTATCTTTTTTTAGTGATTTCGTTTAAGAGGAATGGATGGGAGTGAATCCTCCTACTGAGGCGGAGGCACTTACTCTTATCCGTCATGGAAACCCTGGACGTAAAAATTTTGTTGCTTGGTTCATGGAGAAAGTAATTTTCCACACTCCCCTATTAAATACCTACTTCAACATTTATTAGTTAACCGAACTAATGCACGCAACAATTTCCATTATACTTGTAGGGAAAAGATCCGAACATATCTATGGATGATGAATTGAGATGGGTTTCCATGGGTTTTGACCCTGCCGTCATGACATGTAAAAAGTATGATGTGAATGGGTATCGCTTCCATACAGAGGAGCACCAAAACAGCCGCCCCGATCCCAAAACTATAAATACTGGAGTGTACACCCCCGGTCAAAATTCAGTAGACTACTACGGAAGGGTACAAAATATATACGAGGTTAAATTCCACCAGGGGCGTGAGACCCTAAGTCTGCCTGTGTTCAAATGCCGATGGTTCGATCCGCGGGAGGGGGTAAAACATATGCCTTCCATTGGTTTGGTCGAAGTTAAACCATCAACCGTCTATGCCGGAGCCGATCTCTTCATTGTGGCTACCCAAGCTACACAAGTATATTATCTGCCTTACCCATGCCAGAAAGTGTATCCAAAAGGTTGGGAAGTTGTGTTCAAGGTGTCGCCACATGGTAAGCTACCAGACCCGAATGAAGATGATTGCTACAACATTAACCCCATGACATACGAGGGAGTGTTCTATCAAGAGCAACCTGATGATGATGATGATGATGATGTGGTTAGAAACGATGACACTAGACCATTGGGTGATGATGGTGAGACCATTGTCAATGAAAATGACATACTTATGCTAGAAAAGTTAAATGAAGACGCTGACGACGAGGAAGAGCCTCCACCTCCGTCGGACAACGAAGATGATATGATTGATAGTGATGATGAGACGGACCGAGAAAGAGGTTACAATAGTGATGATTCATATGGGTTCTAGCAGATGTACGTTTCAAGTATTTTTTTCTATAGTTTAGGAATATGCCTTTTTATGCATTTTTATTAATGTGTTTATTATCATGCCTTTTCCTTCATTTCATTAATTTACTAATTGCTTTTTCTCTTTTTAATGCAGGTTCGTGGAACATGGGCAAGGGGAAGGCCGACGGCGTGGGTTTTCTACGCAAGGTCGTCGGCCTGCCTAGTCGGAGTGGTCGAGCACGTAATCCTCCCCCTCGGCTACTTGACGATGACTCCTCATAAGGAGGTCGAGGGAGAGGTGCCCCTAGAGGAGGAGGGGGCGGGGGGAGAGCCTCTAGAGGACGAGGTGCTGGGGGGAGAGCCACTACAGGGGGTCGCGGCCAGAAAGAGCGCACCCTCACCGACTTAGGGGTGTTGTCTTTGAGGCCCTCCTCTAGTGAGGTACCCTCCTCTAGTGAGGTACACTCTAGGGAGGAGGAGGAGGAGGAAGAGGTGGAGGAG
>NC_041384.1:704882389-704883902 GCF_002162155.2 Triticum dicoccoides
TAAGTATTTTCCCTCTTATCTTCATTGCTCACTTTATTTTCCGCAGTTAGTAGTTTTATGAGTTCCATCATGTCATACCGTAGGCCTACCTGGAGTGCACATGCCAGGAGACCATGGCGTGGCATCAGAGGCTTTATGAACACCAAGTGCAGAGGGATAGCCAGATGCAACAGGCTTTTCAGGAAATGGCGGCCGACAGGTGTCCTCAGTTCCCTCCAGCACAATGCCCTCCAGCACAACCAGTGCTGCCGAGCTTTGAGGAGTTTGTGGCACAGAACGCTGGCCCCTCGCCGGTTAGTTCATCCCCAATCTATTCACCCAAAGCATGTCATGCCTTTCAACACAGTCATATATCCCGTGCATATGTCTTTTCAACATCCAGGGAACAGGTGGATCTACCGTTGGCGGTGGTCTTCGCAGCACTCCGAGACACGGAGCCCGACCACTCCGATCCACGGAGGCGGATGCGGAGGTGGAGGCGGAGGCGGTCTTGGCGGTAGCGCTGCCGCTAGCAGTGACGACCTGGGCTTCGGCGGTCTTGGCGGTGACGACCTCCGCGGTGCTCGATGATCCTTGTGTGTGGTGATGATCCTTGAGATGACTTGTGTGTGGTGATGATCATTTAGATGACTTGTGTGCTTCTCTATATGCTTATGCTTATGTTGGTTGTGATGATGATCATTTAGAGACTTGTGTGTGATGATGCTTATGCATATATTGTTGTGATGGTGCCGGATGATATCCCGTTGTGTTTTATATGTTTATTCCATCATATATATCTGCAGATATGTGCTGTTATTTGAATTGAATTGATTTGAAAACAAACACAAAAAACAAAAAAAAGCAAAAGCAAACTATGCCGACGGCTAGGCCGTCGGCATAGGGCTGGCGTGAGCTCCCAGTAGCTGACACGTGGCACCTATGCCGACGGCGTAGCCGTCGGCTTAGTTTCAAAACTGTGCCGACGGCTAGGCCGTCGGCATAGGCGCCCACATGTCAGCTACTGGGAGCTTTGTATGACGGAATATGCCGACGGCTTAGTTTCAAACTATGCCGACGGCCAGCCGTCGGCATAGCCCTGGTCCACGAGCAGCGACTGGTCGCCACGTGGCACACCTATGCCGACGGTCTAGCCGTTGGCATAGTTCTTGACTAAGCCGACGGCTAGGCCATCGGCATAGGGGTGCCACGTGGCGACTAGTCGTTGGGCAAACTTGACGGCGGCCGCCGTTAGGCATGATTGTTGCCGACGGCAAGGGCCGTCGGCATAGATGTACGGCCCTCGTCGGGAAAGCATCTATGCCGACGGCCTCCCTGGCTGTGCCGACGTATATGTTGCCGACGGCCCTGTCGGCATAGGTCTGTCCCGACGGGACTCAGGGCTATGCCGACGGCCCTGGCCGTCGGCATAGGAGGCGATTCTGGTAGTGCATATGCACTAGATCTATGGTAACCACTTGCTTGCCCTCCACCGCCGCCGCCACCGGTACCACCGGCACTAGTATATCCACCA
>NC_041384.1:704884254-704884876 GCF_002162155.2 Triticum dicoccoides
AGCTACCACCATAAGGATAGGAAGATCCTTGACTATATTGACTAGAACCCGAGCCCGAGCCGCTGCCGCTACCAGATCCAGCTCCACCATATTGGCTACCACCGCCACCTCCGCCTCCTCCTCCACCGCTTGCATGTGCACCACTACTAGAGCTCACGCCTGACCCAGTTCCACTCCCAGAACCGGAGCCAGCACGACCCTGAGACCCCTCACCCTCTCCTCCTCCCGTTCCTACTCCAGAGGCGCTGGAGTACCTAGCCACCCTTGCAGCATTGGCCAATCCAATGCTCAACAGGACAACAAAACCAAGAGCTAATAATTTTGTGCCTACCATTGTGTGTGTGCCTTCTATCGCAGTGTACTCCTGCAAGATGATGGGTTCTAAGTGACAGGTTGTATGCGTATTTATAGTGCTTGCGACCATATTGGTGGGGTGGGACTTTTTGACAATGTCAAGTGGATGCTTAAATATTTAGCGCATTAATTGGTGCTGCAAGACTTGGATACACACCATGCAGGCCATGAAGACTCGAGATATTATCGTGTGCGATATTTTCTTTGGATGCTTTCTTCCATTGGCATCCGTTGGGTTCAACACACACATGCAAGCATCCAGTGGTGA
>NC_041384.1:704885321-704885890 GCF_002162155.2 Triticum dicoccoides
TACAGCTAGCTCCAGTAGTTGACGGTACAGGGGCGGCCTTGAAGTTCTCGTAATTGACTCCGGCATCTATATCTGCGGCCGCCATAGCAGACAGGAAAATTCCAAACCATGTTTTTGCCAGCACCATGGATCATCTACTTATTATGTTTTTTACGTTCATGTCACACATGGCAAAAATTGCAAAGAACCAGGCATAAGCATAGCTACTAGTTGTGATTATCCTACAGTCAAGTAACCATGCATTCATAAAGAACTGATTGGCTGGACGATGGATGATCAAGTGGGCTTGGATAAGCGTTGGTTTTACCATGAGCATGCAACTTGCTTGATCGGTCGACCGATCCCCTTGGGCCGGGTTAACAAGTTGTCGCCATTGTCTGCCCGATGGCAAGCAAGAGCTGGAATCAGAGTAAACGACGACTCCGCCGATGTAATCGAATCGACTTGAGCGCTTACGTGCCGCTGCATGCAGTAGCCACCCATTGATTATAAGAAGCTTTCACAGTGTGCCATCAGCTCTATTAGAATTAATCTTGACATGTGTTAAATACATGCAAGTGTGCATGTCA
>NC_041384.1:704885900-704898865 GCF_002162155.2 Triticum dicoccoides
GTCACTAATAGGTCGTCAGGATTTGTTAAGTGACCAAGTGATTTGGCCAAGGTAGTCAGCATGCATGCATAAGTTGTTAGCCGGTGATGCACTCCCAGAGAGATTCTAGGAGAGAGATAGGGCCATGCGTGACTTAGTTGAGATGTTGCCGAGTGATTCGGTCAAGTAGATTAGCATGCAGCTGCACGTAGCTAGGCGAGTGCATGGATCGGTGGAGTTAGTGGGTTAGTGGCCAAGCGTGGTGGCCGGGTTAGTGGGCGTGTCCAACTCCTTGTATATATATACCTGCGTTGAGTTAATGAAAAAGGTTAAGGCCAAGAGGGCCGAAGGAGAAAACATGTAGCGTCTGTGATTTTCACCGGAGACAAGGCAAAGCCAGCTTTCTCCTTGGTTAAGTGTGTGTGCGTGTGAGTTTCCCACCATGTGTGTGTGTGTGTGTGTTCTTGAGAGATAAGAACCCATAGAAGAGAGAAGAGAGAGCTGTGCGAGGCAGCTAGAGGAAGAAGAAGCGGCGTTGCGAGAGGCGGCGCCAACAATTGGTATCAGAGCCTCGTCGATCCGGCGGCGGTGGCGGCGCAAGCAGGAGGCTTGTGGTGGCGCGAGGCCGTTATGAGGAGAAGATGTTGTAGCAATCTGCGCCGCGAAGGCGTCGTCCACGTCAAGAGATGGCCGCCACATGCGGCAGGAGGCCGTGGTACTCGGCGCTGCGACGGCGTCGTCTACGGCAAGACGGTGTGGTGATTGGCGTTGCGAGGACGTCATCCACGACAAGATGGTCCATGGTGACCGGCGCTGCGACGACGTCGGCTGTGTCGCAACGGATTCCATGCGAGATGGAGGCCGACAGCGCGAGGAGGATGGTGGCCATGTAGTGCCGCTAGGTGGAGATGGTAGCGCGAAGCTTCCGCAAGAAGACAACGGTGTGATGCCGCTGAGAGGAGACAATGGTGGCGCGATGCCATCATCTCAAGGAGAGTTGGTGTGATGCCGACGGCGGTGGTGCGATGTCATCGTGTCATCATGACAAGTTGGTGCGAAGCCAACAAAAGTTGTGGTGTGATGCTGCGACAAGACGGCGTGGTGACCGCTGCTGCGATGGTATGGTCAACGCCATGATGGTTATGTTGAGTTCGGCACTGCGATGGCGTCATCAACGACAAGGTGCGTGTGATCGGCGCTATGACGCCTTCCACGAAGGCGAGATGGAGTGGAGCTTGGCGCTGCGAAGGCGTCATCCGTGACAACTTTGGTGAGCCATCATGTCATGATTAGGAGGGAAAATATTAGAATTAATCTTGACATGTGTTAAATACATGCAAGTGTGCATGTCACGTTACTAACAGGTCGTCTGGATTTGTTAAGTGACCAAGTGATTTGGCCAAGGTAGTCAGCATGCATGCATAAGTTGTTAGCCGGTGATGCACTCCTAGAGAGATTCTAGGAGAGAGATAGGGCCATGCGTGACTTAGTTGAGATGTTGCCGAGTGATTCGGTCAAGTAGATTAGCATGCAGCTGCACGTAGCTAGGTGAGTGCATGGATCGGTGGAGTTAGTGGGTTAGTGGCCAAGCGTGGTGGCCGGGTTAGTGGGCGTGTCCAACTCCTTGTATACATATACCTGCGTTGAGTTAATGAAAAAGGTTAAGGCCAAGAGGGCCGAAGGAGAAAACATGTAGCGCCTGTGATTTTCACCGGAGACAAGGCAAAGCCAGCTTTCTCCTTGGTGAAGTGTGTGTGCGTGTGAGTTTCCCACCATGTGTGTGTGTGTGTTCTTGAGAGATAAGAACCCATAAAAGAGAGAAGAGAGAGCTGTGCGAGGCAGCTAGAGGAAGAAGAAGCGGCGTTGCGAGAGGCGGCGCCAACAAGCTCCGCTATTGGTTTGGAAAGAGCTATTGGTTAGCAAAGTCTGAGTGGAGGCATAAAATAATTAGCTCCTTAGTTAGTGCTTGTTGACTTGGATACATCACGTAGGTAATAAATACTGAAGAGATTAATCTGTGAGATTTTTTTGGATGTTCTATTGGCAATCTTTAGTCCCCATCCATCCAAGGTTTTCAAATGCTTGATGTGGCTAGCTTGCATTCTGTTTTCTGTCTACTGGGGCTTCAAAAGCTGATAGGAAGTCTATATATCTTGATCGATGGAATAGAACCTTGACTTGTGTAGCTGAAAGATGATTACAAGATGCAAGCTCTGATAAGCTCATATAAGCTCGATATATGCCATTTTTTGTTATTTTGTGCTAATCAATGATACAGTGGAATATTGATGTATCTTAATCATCGAGATTGTCATCGTCGTCATCGTCGTCATCGTCGTCATCGAGATTGCTCGCCTCTGGTGGTCGTCGGAGGGGCCTGCCTCGTGCTCATTGCCAGTAGACAATTTCACGTCCTCCTTACCTTGTAGAAGCCCTCCCTCTTGAGCTCATCAAATATCTCATCGACCTCGTCGACAATTTTTTTTTATCCATCTCTCCTTCTTCATGCGCTCCTTGTCCCTCTCGGCAAAGAATGCAAGCTCCGGTTTCATGAGGTCTAGATGCATCATTTTCTTTGGATGCTCTGTACATTGACATCCATTCAACACACACAAGCAAGCATCCAATGATGAACACAGCTAGCTCCAGTAGTTGACGGTACAGAGACAACCTCGAAGTTCCCGTAATTGACTTCGGCATGTATATCCGCCGGTGCCATAGCAGATGGAAAAATTCCAAACCACGTTTTTGCCAGCACCATGGATCGTCTACTTGTTCAATGCACACATGGCAAAAATCCAAGAAACGGTGCATAAGCGTAGCTACTGGTTGTGCTTATCCTATGGTCAAGTAACCATGCATGCATGAAGAACTGATTAGTTGGATGATGGACGATCAAGTGGGCTTGGATAAGCGCTGATTTTATCATGAGCAGGCAACTTGCTAGATTGGTGGACCGATCCCCTTGGGCCGGCTTAACAAGTGGTCTCTATTGTCTGCCCGATGGCAAGCAAGAGCTGGAATCGAAGTAAACGATGACTCCGCCGATGTACTTGAATGAACTTACTTGAGCGCTTACTTGCCGCTGCATGCAGTAGGCATCCATTGATTATAATTAAGAATCTTTGACAATATGCCATCAGCTCCGCTATTGGTTTGGAAAGAGCTTCCGACCAAGAATATATTGGTGGTATGGACTTGTTAGCGAAGTCGGAGTGGGGCCATAAAATAATTAGCGCCTTAACACTGGTAGAAAAAGGGCCTGTTGTCCCGGTTCGTAAGGGCCTTTTGTCCCGGTTCCTGAACCGGGACTAAAGGGTCGGTACTAATGCCCTGTCCCTTTAGTCCCGGTTCAATCCAGAACCGGGACAGATGGGCCTTCACGTGGCCTGTGCGTGAAGCCTAGACAGGAGACCCTTTGGTCCCGGTTGGTGGCACCAATCGGGACCAATAGGCATCCACGCGTCAGCATTTCTGTGGCTGGGGTTTTTGTTCTTTTTTTAAAGGGGGGGGGGGTTTGGGGGTTTTGGGGGGTTAATTTAGGTGTTTCGTATATTGTGTTAGCTATCTATAATTAATAGAGAGAAGTGTCCTCTCTTATGTCCGTGCTTGGTCGACGCTACGTACTATACATACTATAGAGAGGACTAGACACGCTAGCTAGCTAGTAAGCAAACGAAGGAAACAGAAGATCGTCATGAACATATATGCATACAGAGAGAAGTGATATCGACCACCTCTCCTTCTCCGAGAGATTGGTCGAACAACAAGTTCTCGTATATCTATCCGACACTACTGGCTACATATATACAATAATTATCTCTTACAAATATAATCATACGGACTCATGGTCCACATAGTATTCTCCGTCTTCAGTGATCACGTGGTCAAGAAAGAATGCCGCCAATTCCTCTTGAATTGCTCGCATGCGAGCTGGTGCTAGGAGTTCATCTCGCTTCCGAAACATCTAATTTGAAGAAGGGGGTCAATACATGTATATATGAATGAATGAAACTCAACACAAATGATGGTAATAAAATAAAATTGTGAATGTTGTTATTTATGTACTTCATATTGTTCGTCAGTGTAGCCCCGCTCATAGGCCGTGTGGCGGATGGACTCGCAAACGTAGTATCCACATAAATCATTCCCTTGTTCCTGCCACAACCACTTTACAAGAAATAGAGGTCAATCAAACTGATAAGCAAGAATTCCAAATGGTATTGATGAAACTAGCGCTTGAATCAATAGGAGATGCGCGGAACATGCTACTATAGTACTTACTTTCGGGTGTCTAAATTGCAGCTTCTTCGGGAGTGCTGGAGCTTTTTTGGAGAATTTTTTCCAAACCCTGCCAGATAAAGAAAACAATTACTTGATATATCAGGAAATGAACAAAGTTGCTGATATGGTGGATAATGATCGATTTAACTTACTTCTCGAGCATTTGAGTCATGTCCGCATAGTCCTGGGGATCTTTTCGTCTTGAGTCTAAGACGGTTACTAGTCCCTGCTCAAGCTTAATCTTTAGGAGAATATAGTGGTAACTGCACACGCATGCATAACTCATCAATTACATTACTATAACCTTGACTAATATATAAGGGAAACCGAATACGCACAAGACAGTAAGACTCACTTGAAGTTGTAAGGAAAGAGTATTATATCTTTGTTTTCATTTATTACCAACGATCGTAGCAACTTGGCCTTGGTATCTGTGGCATGAAATTTAACCTGAGTTGCATCTATGAGATATGTGTTAATGAACCCAATATCACCGACTTGTTTTTTCTTCAATTCGGCGATCTTCAATCTGCATAATATAGTGAGGATCATTATAAATACATGCAATGAAAGAGTTGAGCTATATAGAGAGACTTAATGACAGAAGTAGTACTACTTACAGACAGTAGCAGGTGACCGTTGTTTTATCGAGGGCCAATTGATTGAAAAACTGAAAGAACTCCTCAAATGGAACAGGCAACAGTTCAATTCCAACGAGGTCATGCTCCTTTTTAACTTTCACATACAAAGTACTCCTTCCCCCAGAGTCTATGCAGATTTTCAAGTACCAATCATGCAATCTTCGCATCATCGTTGATAGAGATCTTTCATCTTTGACGAGAGGCTTCCCGTACTCGTATCTTTGTATCTGCACCTCCATGAAATCATAATGTACATCGTCGGGCAGGTAATCGCCAAGATTGCTATAACCGGGCACCATCCTCGGATCATTAGCGACGTTGTCGCTAGGCACCTTGAGCGGGGGCCATGGCACTCAGGCACGTTCCGGATTCGCACGGATCACTACAGCCTCAAGTTCTTAATTATTGGACCAGAGGCTGTCTACCGTGCTGCAGCACCAGTGGATCAACAAGCTCTTTGGCTTCGACTTCACCATCGAGTATCGTCCGGGCCGCCTTAACACCGTGGCCGACGCCTTGTCCCGCCGCCACACCTACCACGACGCAGCCGTCGGCAACTCCGATGGGGCGGCGCTCTGCATCCGCTCCAGGCCCTCCTTCGCCCTCTCTGCTGACATCCGCAGGGCCACCACGATCGCGCCGGATGCTCAGCTCCTTCGGCAGCGCCTGGATGACGGCGACCTGGAGGAGCTGTGGCGCCTAGTGGATGGCTTGCTCCTGCATGGGCGCCGTCTCTTCGTGTCGGACCACATTGACCTCCGTCACTAGGTTCTGCTGCTGGCACACTCGGACGGCCACGAGGATGTGTAGAAGACCCTCCACCGTCTCCGCGCCGACTTCTACATCCCCGGTGATCGGGCCCTGGTCCGGGACTGGGTGCGGTCTTGTGTGACGTGCCAGCGCAACAAGACAGAGACAATGCGGCCGACTAGTCTGCTACAGCCCTTGGAGGTGCCCTCTCAGGTCTGGGCTGATATCTCCATGGACTGCATCGAGGGCCTCCCCAAGGCGGGCGGCAAGTTTGTCATCTTCATGGTGGTCGACCGCTTCTCCAAGTACGCGCACTTCATCGCACTCGGGCATCCCTACAATGCCGCATCCGTGGCCCGTGCCTTCTTCGACAACATTGTCCGCCTCCACGGGTTTCCCTCTTCGATTGTCAGCGACCGGGACCCTGTGTTCACGGATGGCGGGCGTGTTAGCTTCGCCTGAGCACGACCTTCCATCCTCAGACGGACGGCCAATCCGATGTGGTCAACAAGGTGAATGCCATGTATTTGCGTTGTGTCACAGGTGACTGTCCTCGCGCTTGGGTGGACTAGCTTGCATGGGCGGAGTACTGCTACAACACCTCTTATCACTCCGCCCTGAGTGCCACGCTGTTCGAGGTGGTCTACGGCCGACCGCCCCCGCCCATCCTGCCGGTTGACCCAGAGACGGCTCAAGCGGAGGCAGCGGGCGACCTTCTTCGCAGCCGTGACGAGTAAAGTGACTTGCCGGTAACGAGACTGAACAAGGTATTGGGATACCGACGATCGAGTCTCGGGCAAGTAACGTACCGATTGACAAAGGGAATTGAGTACGGGATTGATTAGGTCCTCGACATCGTGGTTCATCCGATGAGATCATCGAGGAGCATGTGGGAGCCAACATGGGTATCCAGATCCCGCTGTTGGTTATTGACCAGAGAGTCGTCTCGGTCATGTCTGCTTGTCTCCCGAACCTGTAGGGTCTACACACTTAAGGTTCGGTGACGCTAGGGTTGTATAGATATGAGTATGCAGTAATCCGAAAGTTGTTCGGAGTCCCGGATGAGATCCTGGACGTCACGAGGAGTTCCGGAATTGTCCGGAGGTGAAGAATTATATATAGGAAGTGTAGTTTCGGCCATCGGGAAAGTTTCGGGGTCACCGGTATTGTACCGGGACCACCGGATGGGTCCCGGGGGTCCACCGGGTGGGGCCACCCATCTCGGAGGGCCCCATGGGCTGAAGTGGGGAGGGGAACCAGCCCATAGTGGGCTGGTGCGCCCCCCCCTTGGGCCCCCCATGCGCCTAGGGTTGGGAACCCTAGGGGAGGGGGCGCCTCCACTTGCCTTGGGGGGTACTCCACCCCTTGGCCGCCGCCCCCCTAGGAGATCCCATCTCCTAGGGCCGGCGCACCCCCTAGGGGGCCTATATAAAGGGGGGAGGGAGGGCAGCCGCACCTCAAGCCTTGCCGCCTCCCTCTCCCCTCCTACACCTCTCCCTCTCGCAGAAGCTCGGCGAAGCCCTGCTGCGATCACTGCTGCATCCACCACCACGCCGTCGTGCTGCTGGATCTTCATCAACTCCGTACGTGTGTTGAACGCGGAGGTGCCGTCCGTTCGGCACTTGGTCATTGGTGATTTGGATAACGGCGAGTACGACTCCATCATCCCCGTTCTCTTGAGCGCCTCCGCTCGTGATCTACAAGGGTATGTAGATGCACTCTCCTCTCGTTGCTAGTTGACTCCATAGATTGATCTTGGTGAAACGTAGAAAAAAAATTGTTTTCTGCTACGATCCCCAACAGACAACGCCTCATTCAGGCCCAGCAGCTGGCCAAGCACTACTACGACGGCCACCACCGTAAGGCGGAGTTCGCGGTGGGCGACTTGGTGTGGCTGTGCCTTCTTCACCATTCTACGCAGTCCCTTGACCCGCGCGCGAAGCGCAAGCTGGTCCCTCGCTACGCCGGGCCATTTTTCGTGCCGGAGCGCATTGCGAAGGTGGCCTACCGCCTTCGGCTTCCGGCCGATGCTCGCATCCACGACATCATCCATGTGGGGCTGCTGAAGCCCTTCCGTGGGGAGCCACCAGCAGCCACGCCCGCGCTACCTCCTACCCCCGACGGGCGCCTCCTTCCCGGACCAGCGAAGGTGTTGCAGGCCTAGCTACGTTGTGGGGTGTAGCACTTGTTGATCCAGTGGGACGGCCTTCCGAAGGAGGAGGCCACTTGGGAGCAGTGCGACGAGTTCCGCCAACACTACCCAGACTTCCAGCTCGAGGACGAGCTGTTTGCGCAGGCGGGGAGAGATGTTATGACCGGGATAACTTATACCCGGAGGAGGCCCACTGGCACATTTAGTTAGGGGCTTAGCCCAAAAGTTATCTTATTTTTGTTAGCATCATGATTATATAAACAATTGTAAAGACTCTTTTGGAAAATCAAGCAATAAGACAATTCTATTACCCGGCTCCTTGAGCAGCCGGAACCCTAAACCCTAGCCGCTTCCTGCCAACGCCGCCTCCTCCTCGCTCACGCATGACGGCGCCCAGCCGCCGGCGGCCGCGTGTTCATCCATGTCCAGCTCCCTCCTTCCCCTACAACCTCAGGCCTAGACCCGGTAGAACCCTAGTTCCTACCACGACCTCTGAAGTTTTTGTAATTAACATTGACTTATATATACCCACGGATGTATCTTAACTTGTTTTACCTAACAAAGGGAACATCAATTTAACATGTGTTTGTGAGAGAAATAAATGTAAAATTGCATCAATTTAATATATCCAGAGTAAGATACATTATATGTCTCTTTTAATGTCAATTAAGCTTCACATTTCAAATTACCAACCAAACAACCTTCACTAAAAATTAGGATGAGCTTTCGGATATTTTCAACAGATTGGAGGTCGGCAAACCCACTTCATCTTTAAATAACAATGAATTTCAAAAAGTCTAAGCATACCCACAACTATCAAAGGTCTAATAAACTTTCAAAAAAATAAAATCCCACAAGTAATGGCTTTTACCCCACAAAAGGAACTTCCAGAAATCTGAGCCCATTAATGACAATAAAAAATCTGTCAAACTGCCAAAAAAAATCTAAAGAAAAACTTTGTAGTAGCAATTTCTACCATAATGATAGATGAAAATGAACTTTCAAAGTTCTAAAGCTAACTTTCTAATCTAACAACTGGAGCCTACAACAAATGGAAAAGAAATAAAACGAATAACTATAATAATAACATCGTGGACCTCCCTTCCATTCATGGCTAGTGGTTGCGAAGGACACCCTCGACAGTTTCCATGAATTAATGGAATTTCAGGGCACCAAGTTATGATGGTGGCAGCCTCTAGCGCTTGCAAGGACCATGGCCCCACTGAGGGAATGTATGAGAGTGTCTGTGAGCGTGGATGTGATGGATATGGTGGTGTGGTTTTGAGATAGTGCTTCAGAGCCTCGAAACTCCTTAAAGGTAGACAACATATGAGGCTATGATTTTTTTCTCTTTTCATTAATTGAGAGGAGGCACTTCAGGTGAGAGAAAGAAGAGGTATGCAAAACAGAAGTGGTCGATGTGGTTATGTCCTGGGTGAACCTCCCCCATCTTGTGACATGCATGGATAACTAAATTGATGATTGTTAGTAGTTAACCATAAAAGAGCACCTTATGTTACTAACCGATATGGCACACACAATTCTCATTTCAAGTCAGTTGGCACAAACGATGATTACTTGATACATATGTACATAGTGATACATTGACATGTTACATTCTCGGTATATATCACAAACACTACACCATTGTTTACCATAACAATGAAACCCTTATTTGATAATATGCAAGACCATAACAAAAAAATGAAAAAGTTTGAAGACATCTATTTGACACACCAGATTGGGCTCCATACTTTTAGATTCCTCACGTAACGGAAACTACTAGTAGGCATCGCCATACCCAGATCCAACACCTCCGCCTCCACCACTTCCACCATTTGTTCCACCGCCATTGCCAACACCGTTTCCACCAGCATATGCATTTGTACTACCTTGTCCATACCAATTGTTATTAGCAGTAGCTGAGCCAGAACCAGTGCCACTACCAGCCCCATCACTACTAGAAAAACTGGAGTTGCCGACGACCAAATCTATGCCGACGGCCCCCGTCGGCATCTATGGACCTATGCCGACGGCCAAGGATAGGCCATAGGCGTAGAATAGCCGTCGGCATACATCCATCTATGCCGACGGGGCCGTCAGCATAGACGAGGCCGTCGGGACCGCCCGAGATACGCCTACAGGGCCCGTCGGCATAGGACAGGCCGTCGGCATAGCCCGGGCCCCCCTGCCCGGTCAGCGCTGACCATTTGATGGCGTTGATCCTACGCCGACGGGCGGTAATGGCGGCCGTCGGCATATCTATGGCAGAGGTATGCCTACGGCATAGCCGTCGGCATAGGCCCCTCTGCCACGTCATTGATCCGTGTGCCACGCCACGTCATCGATCCGTGGGACAACCACCATGTGTGCACAGATATGCCGACGGCCTTGCCGTCGGCATCCGTTTATTTTACTTAATTTTTTAATTTTTACTTTGGTTATCTGTGGCAGAGGTATGCCTACGGCACAACAGTCGGCATAGGCCCCTTCGCCACGTCATCGATCCGTGTGCCACGCCACGTCATCGATACGTGGGACAACCTCCGTGTGTGCACAGATATGCCGACGGCCTTGCCGTCGGCATGCGTGTATTTTACTTTATTTTGTTATTTTTACTTTTTTTTTGCATAAGATAATTATGACTTATCTAAAAAAACATACCCGGTGGTATATCGATTGCCCCCCGTTACGAACGTCGCTATCGCCGTGTCACGGAGGGGGGAAACGGTCAACACGGAAGGAATTCTAGTTGGTGGGCGGATTCGGGGTGTAGCTATGTCACCAAAACATCGCACGGGTCCCGATGCATATGTGAAAGTGTTCATGCATGCGTAGACGCCTGTCTTGGGGCTCCGGGGTGTGCCCCTCTCACGGACGGCGCTGCCGCCAGCACCTGGAGGGGGGAAACGGACGCGTCGGGTCTACACGGAGGGGATCTTGCTGTAGGTCTGGCCCAGATGTTGCTCCATAGTGTTCCTATGGGCTGACCTAACACAACCGGGTAGGGAGGTCCACTGGTCAAAGCCCGTCCGTGCAAAGTCAAAGGGCTAGATCCCGTGGTCAAACGCTATAGGGTTAGGCGGGACGGGGGCACTGGGGGGTAGCAATGCCACCGGAGCATCGCACCGGGCCCTCATACATGCGGGGTGGTGTGGTGGCATGTCCGAAGAGGCGGGACGCGTCTCCGGGGCGTGGCCCGCCCACACGGACGGCGATGACACGGTAGTAGACGTTCTGCGGTAACGATGCGGCGTCAATATTACTAAATACTCGGAGCGCGATAAAATCTTGAGTTTTTTTGCACGACGTGGGCACATGTGCTATAGGAACGATTGTATTTTTTCATAATTTTTGGTGATGGAGAAGTATCCGAAAAATTCCCTCTACGCGGATTGCCCTTCGCGCGTCTACGGCTGTGGCCGGCGGCCTCCGGGGGCTAGCATGCCGCCAAATCTTGCGTAGGCGGCCTCTCACAAGTCTGGAAGTGTTGTGGCTGTTGCAAACGCCCGGCACACGTGTCCGGGGTGTGCCCCCCCCCCACGGACGGCGCCGCTGCCGGCACCTGGAGGGGGGAAACGGACGCGTCGGGTCTACACGGAGGGGATCTTGCTGTGGGTCTGGCCCGGATGTTGCTCCAAAGTGTTCCTATGGGATGACCTAACACAACCGGGTGGGGAGGTCCACTGGTCAAAGCCCGTCCGTGCAAAGTCAAAGGGCTAGATCCCGTGGTCAAACGCTACAGGGTTAGGCGGGACGGGGGCACTGGGGGTGTAGCAATGCCACCGGAGCGTCGCACTGGGCCCTCATACATGCGGGGTGGTGTGCTGGCATGTCCGAAGAGGCGGGACGCGTCTCCGGGGTGTGCCCCCCCCTCACGGACGGTGATGACATGGTAGTAGACGTTCTGCGGTAACGATGCGGCGTTAATATTACTAAATACTCAGAGCGCGATAAAATCATAAGTTTTTTGCACGACGTGGGCACATGTGCTATAGGATCTTGCCATGGGTCTGGCCCGGATGTTGCTCCAAAGTGTTCCTATGGGCTGACCTTACACAACCGGGTGGATACGTCTACTGCTCAAAGCCCGTCCATGCAAAGTCAAAGGGGTAGATCCCGTGGTCAAACGCTACAGGGTTAGGCGGGACGGGGGCCCTAGGGGGGTAGCAATGCCACCGGAGCGTCGCACTGGGACCTCATACAAGCCGCGTGCCGGGTGCCTATGCCTGCCACCATGCTTCTACAACTGTAGGAGGGCCACCGCAACACCTGGCGGCATTGCTACCCCCTAGGTACCCTGTCCCGTCTAACACTGACATAGACGACCGCCGGGTCTATCCCTTTGACTTTTGCTGGACGTAGTTTGACCGGTGGACCTTTTCACCTTGTTGTCATAGCCCAGCCATAGCTACACCCCCAACACAGTCCCGGCACAACCCACCCCAAGATTCCCTCTGCGTCGGTCCGACGTGGCCGTTTCCCCCCTCCGGGGCACGGCGGCATCGACGCTCGTGAGGGGGGAGGGGGCACACCCCGGAGCCGCGTGCCTGCGCCTGCCACCACGTTTCCACAACCGTAGGAGGGCCCACCGCAACACCTGGCGGCATTGCTACCCCCCACAGGTACCCCATCCCGTCTAACCTCTCCGTGACACGACGGAAGAAGGCCCGTGTGGGGGGCAATCGATATATGTTTTCTGTACATTTAAGTTAATGAAATTAGTATTGGAAACTGAAATATAGTAATAATTGAATTTATAAAAAACAAATATGCCGCAATTTTTTTTAAAAATGTCGTAATAAAAAAAATGCGAAGTACCTATGCCGACGGCTAGGCCGTCGGCATATCTCATACCTTATCCACTCAGCTCTGTCGCTGGCAGGTGGGACCAAGCCTATGCCGACGGCTAAGCCGTCGGCTTAGGTCCAACCTTATCCAGTCGCTATACACCCTCCTCTCTTCCACTCGCTGCACGTCTCCTCTCCAGCACTTGTTTCTCTCCCCAACCGTAGCCGCCACCCTCTCCCCGTGCCGCGCCGCCGTCGTCCCCGCCCTGACCCGCGCCGCCGTCCTCCCGACCCGTGCCGCCGTCCTGCCCGCCCCGCGCCTCCTCGCAGTCCTCCCCGCCCCCGTGCCGCCTCGATGTCCTCCCCGCC
>NC_041384.1:704899768-704907128 GCF_002162155.2 Triticum dicoccoides
TTTTTTTCTTCCTTTTTAGTGTTTTGGTACTGTTTTTAGGTGGATGAATGCATAGATGATGGAATGTATGTCATATTTGTTAGATGTAGTTAGTTTGCAAAATATTGATCAATGGATGTTATTAGCAATATGAGTTTTTTTAAGTTGAAGTGTGAATGTTGTTATGTGATGTGTGATTATATACTTTTTGCACGGTGGTATTTTGATCATGATGGTGTTGCTACAAATCAATGATGAAATATTTATTGACACTTAATGGTCTTGCTAAAGAATACTTATTTGAGAAAAATGGTGATGTTCATAACTTGTTCATATGGATTTCTTTTAGATGACGATGATTGTTAGATGAGGAGAGATAATGATGATTTTTTATGCTTCGACGATTTTGAGATGATGATGATGACTGATGATAGATGATTGTTAGATGATGATGTGGATGATAGATGATGATATTTTTTTATGCTTCGATGATTTTTGAGATGATGATGATGATGATTGTGATGTTCTAATTTTTTTGTCGCGATGGATTTTGCAGGCTTTGTGGTGTCGCATTTCATCGGAGTGACCGTTGTACGACGCGTTGGTCCCCCTGAGCATCCCTCTGCTGTTCGACTACTTCCTCTACAGCCGAGGGTGAGCTACAAGTCCATCTCCTCCATTTTTTCATATCACTAGATTTCATTCTCAAGGTAACTGGCGTAACCTAGGCGTCTCCCGTCCGAAAGGGTTGCATCGATAAATATGCATTCAATTGCATATTTATCACCGCAGCTCTTTCGGATTGTCCAACGTTTTCCATGGACAGCCCGAGGATGTGTAGATTGGGTATGTTCTCCATGTTCTACCCCGTTCCGAGACAGGATTTCGGCGGTGCCTTCCCATTGTTCTCCGGAGCACATTCTCTCGGCTATTTGCCAAGACGTGTATCTGGAGAACAGCGGGGAGGTGCTGCCGAAATTTTGTCTCGGAACGGGGTAGAATGGAGAACGTACTCAATCTACACATCCTCGGGTGGGATTAGGACCCATCTTTACCTATTAGAGATGTAGGTGGATTAAATGCGGTAGAAAATGAAAATTTGATGTGATTAATTTAAGTGAATCCTTAATTATGTTGTGTGGCTTGCAAAAAAGCAGAGGATGGCAGATAATCAGTGGATGTACAGTGGTTTTATCCGTCGGAGTCGAGTAACATCAGAGTGGATCGCGGAAACCGATGTGTATTTGAAGGAGATATTCCGTCGTCCAATGAGAATTATCCCACAATGCCCCTGTGCGAGATGTGCCAGACGTCACCGTAGAAATCAGACGGACATGAGTGAGAACCTTCGCACGCACGGATATATGCCAAACTTTGACATGCCGCCGATAAACATAGCCGAGCAGGACCGTGGTAGAGAGGAGGTGATGCGACAACGCATCGATGGATATGAGGACGACGGGGTCAGGGACATGCTAGATGATGTCATTGTTGCAGAAACAGCAAACGCATACCAATTGTTATTAGCAGTAGCTGAGCCAGAACCAGTGCCACTACCAGCCCCATCACTACTAGAAAAACTGGAGTTGCCGACGGCCAAATCTATGCCGACGGCCCCCGTCGGCATCTATGGACCTATGCCGACGGCCAAGGATAGGCCATAGGCGTAGAATAGCCGTCGGCATACATCCATCTATGCCGACGGGGCCGTCAGCATAGACGAGGCCGTCGGGACCGCCCGAGATACGCCTACAGGGCCCATCGGCATAGGACAGGCCGTCGGCATAGCCCGGGCCCCCCTGCCCGGTCAGCGCTGACCATTTGATGGCGTTGATCCTACGCCGACGGGCGGTAATGGCGGCCGTCGGCATATCTATGGCAGAGGTATGCCTACGGCATAGCCGTCGGCATAGGCCCCTCTGCCACGTCATTGATCCGTGTGCCACGCCACGTCATCGATCCGTGGGACAACCACCATGTGTGCACAGATATGCCGACGGCCTTGCCGTCGGCATACGTTTATTTTACTTAATTTTTTAATTTTTACTTTGGTTATCTGTGGCAGAGGTATGCCTACGGCACAACCGTCGGCATAGGCCCCTTCGCCACGTCATCGATCAGTGTGCCACGCCACGTCATCGATACGTGGGACAACCTCCGTGTGTGCACAGATATGCCGACGGCCTTGCCGTCGGCATACGTGTATTTTACTTTATTTTGTTATTTTTACTTTTTTTGCATAAGATAATTATGACTTATCTAAAAAAACATACCCGGTGGTATATCGATTGCCCCCCGTTACGAACATCGCTATCGTCGTGTCACGGAGGGGGGAAACGGTCAACACGGAAGGAATTCTAGTTGGTGGGCGGATTCGGGGTGTAGCTATGTCACCAAAACATCGCACGGGTCCCGATGCATATGTGAAAGTGTTCATGCATGCGTAGACGCCTGTCTTGGGGCTCCGGGGTGTGCCCCTCTCACGGACGGCGCTGCCGCCGGCACCTGGAGGGGGGAAACGGACGCGTCGGGTCTACACGGAGGGGATCTTGCTGTGGGTCTGGCCCAGATGTTGCTCCATACTGTTCCTATGGGCTGACCTAACACAACCGGGTGGGGAGGTCCACTGGTCAAAGCCCGTCCGTGCAAAGTCAAAGGGCTAGATCCTGTGGTCAAACGCTATAGGGTTAGGCGGGACGGGGGCACTGGGGGGTAGCAATGCCACCGGAGCATCACACCGGGCCCTCATACATGCGGGGTGGTGTGGTGGCATGTCCGAAGAGGCGGGACGCGTCTCCGGGGCGTGGCCCGCCCGCACGGATGGCGATGACACGGTAGTAGACGTTCTGCGGTAACGATGCGGCGTCAATATTACTAAATACTCGGAGCGCGATAAAATCATGAGTTTTTTTCCACGACGTGGGCACATGTGCTATAGGAACGATTGTATTTTTTCATAATTTTTGGTGATGGAGAAGTATCAGAAAAATTCCCTCTACGCGGATGGCCCTTCGCGCGTCTACGGCTGTGGCCGGCGGCCTCCCGGGGCTAGCATGCCGCCAAATCTTACGTAGACGGCCTCTCACAAGTCTGGAAGTGTTGTGGCGGTTGCAAACGCCCGGCACGCGCGTCCGGGGTGTGCCCCCCCTCACGGACGGCGCCGCCGCCGGCACCTGGAGGGGGAAACGGACGCGTCGGGTCTACACGGAGGGGATCTTGCTGTGGGTCTGGCCCGGATGTTGCTCCAAAGTGTTCCTATGGGCTGACCTAACACAACCGGGTGGGGAGGTCCACTGGTCAAAGCCCGTCCGTGCAAAGTCAAAGGGCTAGATCCTGTGGTCAAACGCTATAGGGTTAGGCGGGACGGGGGCACTGGGGGTAGCAATGCCACCGGGGCGTCGCACCGGGCCCTCATACATGAGGGGTGGTGTGGTGGCATGTTCGAAGAGGCGGGACGCGTCTCCCGGGCGTGGCCCCCCCTCACGGGCGGCGATGACACGGTAGTAGACGTTCTGCGGTAACGATGCCGCGTCAATATTACTAAATACTTGGAGCGCGATAAAATCATGAGTTTTTTTGCACGACGTGGGCACATGTGCTATAGGAACGATGGTATTTTTTCATAATTTTTGGTGATGGAGAAGTATCCGAAAAATTCGCTCTACGCGGATTGCCCTTCGCGCGTCTACGGCTGTGGCCGGCGGCCTCCGGGGGCTAGCATGCCGCCAAATCTTGCGTAGGCGGCCTCTCACAAGTCTGGAAGTGTTGTGGCGGTTGCAAACGCCCGACACACGTGTCCGGGGTGTGCCCCCCTCATGGACACCGCCGCTACCGGCACCTGGAGGGGGGAAATGGACGCGTCGGGTCTACACGGAGGGGATCTTGCTGTGGGTCTGGCCCGGATGTTGCTCCAAAGTGTTCCTATGGGCTGACCTAACACAACCGGGTGGGGAGGTCCACTGGTCAAAGCCCGTCCGTGCAAAGTCAAAGGGCTAGATCCCGTGGTCAAACGCTACAGGGTTAGGCGGGACGGGGGCACTAGCGGGTAGCAATGCCACCGGAGCGTCGCACCGGGCCCTCATACATGCGGGATGGTGTGGTGGCATGTCCGAAGAGGCGGGACGCGTCTCCGGGGCGTGGCCCCCCCCCCCTCACGGACGGCGATGACACGGTAGTAGACGTTCTGTGGTAACGATGCGGCGTCAATATTACTAAATACTCGGAGTGTGATAAAATCATGAGTTTTTTTGCACGACGTGGGCACATGTGCTATAGGAACGATTGTATTTTTTCATAATTTTTGGTGATGGAGATGTATCTGAAAAATTCCCTCTATGCGGATTGCCCTTCGCGCGTCTACGGCTGTGGCCGACGGCCTCCAGGGCTAGCATGTCGCCAAATCATGCGTAGGCGGCATCTCACAAGTCTGGAAGTGTTGTGGCGGTTGCAAATGCCCGGCACGCGTGTCCGGGGTGTGCCCCCCCCCCCCCACGGACAGCGCCGCTGCTGGCACCTGGAGGGGGGAAACGGACGCGTCGGGTCTACACGGAGGGGATCTTGCTGTGGGTCTGGCCCGGATGTTGCTCCAAAGTGTTCCTATGGGCTGATCTAACACAACCGGGTGGGGAGGTCCACTGGTCAAAGCCCGTCCGTGCAAAGTCAAAGCGCTAGCTCCCGTGGTCAAATGCTACAGGGTTAGGCGGGACGGGGGCACTGGGGGGATAGCAATGCCACCGGAGCGTCGCATCGGGCCCTCATTCATGCGGGGTGGTGTGGTGGCATGTCCGAAGAGGCGGGACGCGTCTCCGGGGCGTGCCGCCCCCCCTCACGGACGGCGATGACACGGTAGTAGACATTCTACGGTAACGATGCGGCGTCAATATTACTAAATACTCAGAGCACGATAAAATCATGAGTTTTTTTGCACGACGTGGGCACATGTGCTATAGGAACGATGGTATTTTTTCATAATTTTTGGTGATGGAGAAGTATCCGAAAAATTCCCTCTACGCGGATTGCCCTTCGCGCGTCTACGGCTGTGGCCGGCGGCCTCCGGGGGCTAGTATGCCGCCAAATCTTGCATAGGCGGCCTCTCACAAGTCTGGAAGTGTTGTGGCGGTTGCAAACGCCCGGCACGCGTGTCCGGGGTGTGCCCCCCTCACGGACGGCGCCGCCGCCGGTACCTGGAGGGGGGAACGGACGCATCGGGTCTACACGGAGGGGATCTTGCTGTGGGTCTGGCCCGGATGTTGCTCCAAAGTGTTCCTATGGGCTGACCTAACACAACCGGGTGGGGACGTCCACTGGTCAAAGCCCGTCCGTGCAAAGTCAAAGGGCTAGATCCCGTGGTCACACGCTACAGGGTTAGGCGGGACGGGGGCACTGGGGGTAGCAATGCAACCGGAGCGTCGCACCGGGCCCTCATACATGCGGGGTGGTGTGGTGGCATGTCCGAAGAGGCGGGACGCGTCTCCGGGGCGTGCCCCCCCCCCTCACGGACGGCGATGACACAATAGTAGACGTTCTGCGGTAACGATGCGGCGTCAATATTACTATATACTCGGAGCACGATAAAATCATGAGTTTTTTGCACGACTTGGGCACATGTGTTATAGGAACGATGGTATTTTTTCATAGTTTTTGGTGATGGAGAAGTATCCGAAAAATTCCCTCTACGCGGATTGCCCTTCGCGCGTCTACAGCTGTGGCCGGCGGCCTCTGGGGGCTAGCATGCCGCCAAATCTTGCGTAGGCGGCCTCTCACAAGTCTGGAAGTGTTGTGGCGTTTGCAAATGCCCGGCACGCGCGTTCGGGGTGTGCCCCCCCTCACGGACGGCGCCGCCGCCGGCACCTGGAGGGGGAAACGGACGCGTTGGGTCTACACGGAGGGGATCTTGCTGTCGGTCTGGCCCGGATGTTGCTCCAAAGTGTTCCAATGGGCTGACCTAACACAACCGGGTGGGGAGGTCCACTGGTCAAAGCCCGTCCGTGCAAAGTCAAAGGGCTAGATCCCGTGGTCAAACGCTATAGGGTTAGGCGGGACGGGGGCACTGGGGGTAGCAATGCCACCGGGGCGTCGCACCGGGCCCTCATACATGCGGGGTGGTGTGGTGGCATGTCCGAAGAGGCGGGACGCGTCTCCGGGGCGGGGCCCCCCCTCACGGGCGGCGATGACACGGTAGTAGACGTTCTGCGGCGACGATGAGGCGTCAAGATTACCAAATACTCGGAGTGCGATAAAATCATGAGTTTTTTTGCACGACGTGGGCACATGTGCTATAGGAACGATGGTATTTTTTTTCATAATTTTTGGTGATGGAGAAGTATCCGAAAAATTCCCTCTACGCGGATTGCCCTTCGCGCGTCTACGGCTGTGGCCGGCGGCCTCCGGGGGCTAGCATGCCACCAAATCTTGTGTAGGCGGCCTCTCACAAGTCTGGAAGTGTTGTGGCGGTTGCAAACGCCCGGCACGCGCGTCCGGGGTGTGGCCCCCCTCACGGACGGCACCGCCGCCGGCACCTGGAGGGGGGAAACGGACGCGTCGAGTCTACACGGAGGGGATCTTGCTGTGGGTCTGGCCCGGATGTTGCTCCAAAGGGTTCCTATGGGCTGACCTAACACAACCGGGTGGGGAGGTCCACTGGTCAAAGCCCGTCCGTGCAAAGTCAAAGGGCTAGATCCCGTGGTCACACGCTACAGGGTTAGGCGGGACGGGGGCACTGGGGTAGCAATGCCACCGGAGCGTCGCACCGGGCCCTCATACATGCGGGGTGGTGTGGTGGCATGTCCGAAGAGGCGGTACGCGTCTCCGAGGCATGCCCCCCCCTCACGGACGGCGATGACACGGTAGTAGACGTTCTGCGGTAACGATGCCGCGTCAATATTACTAAATACTCGGAGCGTGATAAAATCATGAGTTTTTTTTGCACGACGTGGGAACATGTGCTATATGAACGAAGGTATTTTTTCATAATTTTTGGTGATGGAGAAGTATTCGAAAAATTCCCTCTACGCGGATTGCCCTTCGCGCGTCTACGGCTGTGGCCGGCGGCCTCCCGGGGCTAGCATGCCGCCAAATCTTGCGTTGGCGGACTCTCAAAAGTCTGGAAGTGTTGTGGCAGTTGAAAACGCCCGGCACGCGTGTCCGGGGTGTGCCCCCCCTCAAGGACGGCGCCGCCGCCGGCACCTGGAGGGGGGAAACGGACGCGTCGGGTCTACACGGAGGGGATCTTGCTGTGGGTCTGGCCCGGATGTTCCTCCAAAGTGTTCCTATGGGCTGACCTAACACAACCGGGGGGGGTCCACTCGTCAAAGCCCGTCCGTGCAAAGTCAAAGGGCTAGATCCCGTGGTCAAACGCTACAGGGTTAGGCGGGACGGGGGC
>NC_041384.1:704907413-704908635 GCF_002162155.2 Triticum dicoccoides
GGGTAGCAATGCCACCGGAGCGTCGCACCGGGCCCACATACATGCGGGGTGGTGTGGTGGCATGTCCGAAGTGGCGGGACGCATCTCCGGGGCGTGCCCCCCCTCACGGACGGCGATGACACGGTAGTAGACGTTCTGCGGTAACGATGCGGCGTCAATATTACCAAATACTCGGAGCACGATAAAATCATGAGTTTTTTTGCACGACGTGGGCACATGTGCTATAGGAACGATGGTATTTTTTCATAATTTTTGGTGATGGAGAAGTATCCGAAAAATTCCCTCTACGCGGATTGCCCTTCGCGCGTCTACGGCTGTGGCCGGCGGCCTCCGGGGGCTAGTATGCCGCCAAATCTTGCGTAGGCGGCCTGTCACAAGTCTGGAAGTGTTGTGGCGGTTGTAAACGCCTGGCATGCGTGTCCGGGGTGTGCCCCCCCTCACGGACGGCGCCGCCGCCGGCACCTGGAGGGGGGAAACGGACGCGTCGGGTCTACACGGAGGGGATCTTGCTATGGGTCTGGCCCGGATGTTGCTCCAAAGTGTTCCTATGGGCTGACCTAACACAACCGGGTGGGGAGGTCCACTGGTCAAAGCCCGTCCGTGCAAAGTCAAAGGGCTAGATCCCGTGGTCACACGCTACAGGGTTAGGCGGGACGGGGGCACTGGGGGTTGCAATGCCACCGGAACGTCGCACCGGGCCCTCATACATGCGGGGTGGTGTGGTGGCATGTCCGAAGAGGCGGTACGTGTCTCCGGGGCATGGCCCCCCCTCACGGACGGCGATGACACGGTAGTAGACGTTCTGCGGTAACGATGCAGCGTCAATATTACTAAATACTCGGAGCGTGATAAAATCATGAGTTTTTTTGCACGATGTGGGAACATGTGCTATACGAATGAAGGTATTTTTTCATAATTTTTGGTGATGGAGAAGTATTCGAAAAATTCCCTCTACGCGGATTGCCCTTCGCGCGTCTACGGCTGTGGCCAGCGGCCTCCCGGGGCTAGCATGCCGCCAAATCTTGCGTTGGCGGCCTCTCAAAAGTCTGGAAGTGTTGTGGCGGTTGAAAACGCCCGGCACGCGTGTCCGGGGTGTGCCCCCCCTCAAGGACGGCGCCGCCGCCGGCACCTGGAGGGGGGAAACGGACGCGTCGGGTCTACACGGAGGGGATCTTGCTGTGGGTCTGGCCCGGATGTTCCTCCAAAGTGTTCCTATGGGCTG
>NC_041384.1:704909205-704911226 GCF_002162155.2 Triticum dicoccoides
AGATCCCGTGGTCAAACGCTACAGGGTTAGGCGGGACGGGGGCACTGGGGGGGGGGGTAGCAATGCCGCCGGAGCGTCGCACCGGGCCCTCATACATGCGGGGTGGTGTGGTGGCATGTCTGTAGAGGCGGGACGCGTCTCCGGGGCGTGCCCCCCCCTCACGGACGGCGATGACACGGTAGTAGACGTTCTGCGGTAACGATGCAGCGTCAATATTACTAAATACTCGGAGCACGATAAAATCATGAGTTTTTTTGCACGACGTGGGCACATGTGCTATAGGAATGATGGTATTTTTTCATAATTTTTGGTGATGGAGAAGTATCCGAAAAATTCCCTCTACGCGGATTGCCCTTCGCGCGTCTACGGCTGTGGCCGGCGGCCTCCGGGGGCTAGTATGCCGCCAAATCTTGCGTAGGCGGCCTCTCACAAGTCTGGAAGTGTTGTGGTGGTTTGAAACGCCCGGCACGCGTGTCCGGGGTGTGCCCCCCTCACGGACGGCGCCGCCGCCGGCACCTGGAGGGGGGAAACGGACGCGTCGGGTCTACACGGAGGGGATCTTGCTGTGGGTCTGGCCTGTATGTTGCTCCAAAGTGTTCCTATGGGCTGACCTAACACAACCGGGTGGGGAGGTCCACTGGTCAAAGCCCGTCCGTGCAAAGTCAAAGGGCTAGATCCCGTGGTCACACGCTACAAGGTTAGGCGGGACGGGGGCACTGGGGTTGAAATGCCACCGGAGCGTCGCACCGGGCCCTCATACATGCGGGGTGGAGTGGTGGCATGTCCGAAGAGGCGGGACGCGTCTCCGGGGCATGGCCCCCCCTCACGGACGGCGATGACACAGTAGTAGACGTTCTGTGGTAACGATCCGGCGTCAATATTACTAAATACTCGGAGCGCCATAAAATCATGAGTTTTTTTGCACGACGTGGGCACATGTGCTATAGGAACGATGGTATTTTTTCATAATTTTTGGTGATGGAGAAGTATCCGAAAAATTCCCTCTACGCGGATTGCCCTTCGCGCGTCTACGGCTGTGGCCGGCGGCCTCCGGGGGCTAGTATGCCGCCAAATCTTGCGTAGGCGGCCTCTCACAAGTCTGGAAGTGTTGTGGCGGTTGCAAACACCCGGCACGCGCGTCCGGGGTGTGGCCCCCCTCACGGACAGCGCCGCCGCCGGCACCTGGAGGGGGGAAACGGACGCGTCGAGTCTACACGGAGGGGATCTTGCTGTGGGTCTGGCCTGGATGTTGCTCCAAAGGGTTCCTATGGGCTGACCTAACACAACCGGGTGGGGAGGTCCACTGGTCAAAGCCCGTCCGTGCAAAGTCAAAGGGCTAGATCCCGTGGTCACACGCTACAGGGTTAGGCGGGACGGGGGCACTGGTGGTAGCAATGCCACCAGAGCGTCGCACCGGGCCCTCATACATGCGGGGTGGTGTGGTGGCATGTCCGAAGAGGCGGTACGCGTCTCCGGGGCATGGCCCCCCCTCACGGACGGCGATGACACGGTAGTAGACATTCTGCGGTAACGATGCCGCGTCAATATTACTAAATACTCGGAGCGTGATAAAATCATGAGTTTTTTTGCACGACGTGGGAACATGTGCTATATGAACGAAGGTATTTTTTCATAATTTTTTGTGATGGAGAAGTATTCGAAAAATTCCCTCTACGCGGATTGCCCTTCGTGCGTCTACGGCTGTGGCCGGCGGCCTCCCGGGGCTAGCATGCCACCAAATCTCGCGTTGGCGGCCTCTCAAAAGTCTGGAAGTGTTGTGGCGGTTGAAAACTCCCGGCACGCGTGTCCGGGGTGTGCCCCCCTCAAGGACGGCGCCGCCGCCGGCACCTGGAGGGGGGAAACGGACGCGTCGAGTCTACACGAAGGGGATCTTGCTGTGGGTCTGGCCCGGATGTTCCTCCAAAGTGTTCCTATGGGCTGACCTAACACAACCGGGGGGGAGGTCCACTGGTCAAAGCCCGTCCGTGCAAAGTCAAAGGGCTAGATCCCGTGGTCAAACG
>NC_041384.1:704911462-704914720 GCF_002162155.2 Triticum dicoccoides
ACCGGGCCCTCATACATGCGGGGTGGTGTGGTAGCATGTCCGTAGAGGCGGGACGCGTCTCCGGGGCGTGCCCCCCCCTCACGGACGGCGATGACACGGTAGTAGACGTTCTGCGGTAACGATGCGGCGTCAATATTACTAAATACTCGGAGCACGATAAAATCATGAGTTTTTTTGCACAACGTGGGCACATGTGCTATAGGAATGATGGTATTTTTTCAAAAATTTTGGTGATGGAGAAGTATCCGAAAAATTCCCTCTATGCGGATTGCCCTTCGCGCGTCTACGGCTGTGGCCGGCGGCCTCCGGGGGCTAGTATGCCGCCAAATCTTGCGTAGGCGGCCTCTCACAAGTCTGGAAGTGTTGTGGCGGTTGTAAACGCCCGGCACGCGTGTCCGGGGTGTGCCCCCTCACGGACGGCGCCGCCGCCGGCACCTGGAGGGGGGAGACGGACGCGTCGGGTCTACACGGAGGGGATCTTGCTTTGGGTCTGGCCCGGATGTTGCTCCAAAGTGTTCCTATGGGCTGACCTAACACAACCGGGTGGGGAGGTCCACTGGTCAAAGCCCGTCCGTGCAAAGTCAAAGGGCTAGATCCCTTGGTCACACGCTACAGGGTTAGGCGGGACGGGGGCACTGGGGGTTGCAATGCCACCGGAGCGTCGCACCGGGCCCTCATACATGCGGGGTGGAGTGGTGGCATGTCCGAAGAGGCGGGACGCGTCTCCGGGGCATGGCCCCCCCTCACGGACGGCGATGACACAGTAGTAGACGTTCTGTGGTAACGATGCGGCGTCAATATTACTAAATACTCGGAGCGCCATAAAATCATGAGTTTTTTTGGCACGACGTGAGCACATGTGCTATAGGAACGATGGTATTTTTTCATAATTTTTGGTGATGGAGAAGTATCCGAAAAATTCCCTCTACGCGGATTGCACTTCGCGCGTCTACAGCTGTGGCCAGCGGCCTCTGGGGGCTAGCATGCCGCCAAATCTTGCGTAGGCGGCCTCTCACAAGTCTGGAAGTGTTGTGGCAGTTGCGAACGCTCGACACACGTGTCCGGGGTGTGCCCCCCTCACGGACAGCGCCGCTGCTGGCACCTGGAGGGGGGAAACGGACGCGTCTGGTCTACACTTGAGGGGATCTTGCTGTTGGTCTGGCCCGGATGTTTCTCCAAAGTGTTCCTATGGGCTGACCTAACACAACCGGGTGGGGAGGTCCACTGGTCAAAGCCCGTCCGTGCAAATTTAAAGGGCTAAATCCCGTGGTCACACGCTACAGGGTTAGGCGGGACGGGGGCACTGGGGTTGCAATGCCACCGGAGCGTCGCACCGGGCCCTCATACATGCGGGATGGAGTGGTGGCATGTCCGAAGAGGTGGGACGCGTCTCCGGGGCATGGCCCCCCCTCACGGACGGCGATGACACGGTAGTAGACGTTCTGCGGTAACGATGCGGCGTCAATATTACTAAATACTCGGAGCGCGATAAAATCATGAGTTTTTTGCACGACGTGGGCACATGTGCTATAGGAACGATGGTATTTTTTCATAATTTTTGGTGATGGAGAAGTATCCGAAAAATTCCCTCTATGCGGATTGCCCTTCGCGCGTCTATGGCTGTGGCCGGCGGCCTCCCGGGGCTAGCATGCCGCCAAATCTTGCGTAGGCGGCCTCTCAAAAGTCTGGAAGTGTTGTGGCGGTTGCAAACGCCCGGCACGCGTGTCCGGGGTGTGCCCCCCCTCAAGGACGGCGCCACCGCCGGCACCTGGAGGGGGGAAACGGACGCGTCGGGTCTACACGGAGGGGATCTTGCAGTGGGTCTGGCCCGGATGTTGCTCCAAAGTGTTCCTATGGGCTGACCTAACACAACCGGGTGGGGAGGTCCACTGGTCAAATTCCGTCCGTGCAAAGTCAAAGGGCTAGATCCCGTGGTCAAACGCTACAGGGTTAGGCGGGACGGGGGCACTTGGGGGTAGCAATTCCACCGGAGCGTTGCACCGGGCCCTCATACATGCGGGGTGGTGTGGTGGCATGTCCGAAGAGGCGGGACGCGTCTCCGGGGCGAGGCCCCCCCTCACGGACGGCAATGACACGGTAGTAGACGTTCTGCGGTAACGATGCGGCGTCAATATTACTAAATACTCGGAGTGCGATAAAATCATGAGTTTTTTTTGCACAACGTGGGCACATGTGCTATAGGAACGATGGTATTTTTTCATAATTTTTGGTGATGGAGAAGTATCCGAAAAATTACCTCTACGCGGATTGCCTTTCGCGCGTCTACGGCTGTGGCCGGCGGCCTCCGGGGCTAGCATGTCGCCAAATCTTGCGTAGGCGGCATCTCACAAGTCTGGAAGTGTTGTGGCGGTTGCAAACGCCCGGCACGCGTGTCCGGGGTGTGCCCCCCCTCACGGACAGCGCCGCTGCCGGCACCTGGAGGGGGGAAACGGACGCGTTGGGTCTACACGGAGGGGATCTTGCTGTGGGTCTGGCCCGGACGTTGCTCCAAAGTGTTCCAATGGGCTGATCTAACACAACCGGATGGGGAGGTCCACTGGTTAAAGCCCGTCCATGCAAAGTCAAAGGGCTAGCTCCCGTGGTCAAATGCTACAGGGTTAGGCGGGACGGGGGTACTGGGGGAGGGGGTAGCAATGCCACCGGAGCGTCGCATAGGGCCCTCATTCATGCTGGCTGGTGTGGTGGCATGTCCGAAAAGGCGGGACGCGTCTCCGAGGCGTGCCCCCCCTCACGGACGGCGATGACACGGTAGTAGACGTTCTGCGGTAACGATGCGGCGTCAATATTACTAAATACTCGGAGCACGATAAAATCATGAGTTTTTTTGCACGACGTGGGCACATGTGCTATAGGAACGATGGTATTTTTTCATAATTTTTGGTGATGGAGAAGTATCCGAAAAATTCCATCTACGCGGATTGCCCTACGCGCGTCTACGGCTGTGGCCGGCGGCCTCCGGGGGCTAGTATGCCGCCAAATCTTGCGTAGGCGGCCTCTCACAAGTCTGGAAGTGTTGTGGTGGTTGCAAACGCCCGGCACGCGTGTCTGGGGTGTGCCCCCCTCACGGACGGCGCCGCCGCCGGCACCTGGAGGAGGGAAATGGACGCGTCGGGTCTACACGGAGGGGATCTTGCTGTGGGTCTGGCCCGGATGTTGCTCCAAAGTGTTCCTATGGGCTGACCTAACACAACCGGGTGGGGAGGTCCATTGGTCAAAGCCCGTCCATGCAAAGTCAAA
>NC_041384.1:704914730-704915787 GCF_002162155.2 Triticum dicoccoides
GGGGGGGGGGGTAGCAATGCCACCGGAGCATCGCACCAGGCCCTCATACATGCGGGGTGGTGTGGTGGCATGTCCAAAGAGGCGGGACGCGTCTCTGGGGCGTGGCCCCCCCTCACGGATGACGATGACACAGTAGTAGACGTTTTGCGGTAACGATGCGGCGTCAATATTACTAAATACTCGGAGCGCGATAAAATCTTGAGTTTTTTTTGCACGACGTGAGCACATGTGCTATAGGAACGATTGCATTTTTTCATAATTTTTGGTGATGGAGAAGTATCCGAAAAATTCCCTCTACGCGGATTGCCCTTCGCGCGTCTACGGCTGTGGCCGGCGGCCTCCGGGGGCTAGCATGCCGCCAAATCTTGCGTAGGCGGCCTCTCACAAGTCTGGAAGTGTTGTGGCTATTGCAAACGCCCGGCACACGTGTCCGGGGTGTGCCCCCCCCCACGGACGGCGCCGCTGCCGGCACCTGGAGGGGGGAAACGGACGCGTCGGGTCTCACAGAGGGGATCTTGCTGTGGGTCTGGCCCGGATGTTGCTCCAAAGTGTTCCTATGGGATGACCTAACACAACCGGGTGGGGAGGTCCACTGGTCAAAGCCCGTCCGTGCAAAGTCAAAGGGCTAGGTCCCGTGGTTAAACGCTACAGGGTTAGGCGGGACGGGGGCACTGGGGGGGTAGCAATGCCACCGGAGCGTCGCACTGGGCCCTCATACATGCGGGGTGGTGTGCTGGCATGTCCGAAGAGGCGGGACGCGTCTCCGGGGCGTGGCCCCCCCTCACGGACGGCGATGACATGGTAGTAGACGTTCTGCGGTAACGATGCGGCGTTAATATTACTAAATACTCGGAGCCCGATAAAATCATAAGTTTTTTTGCACGACGTGGGCACATGTGCTATAGGATCTTGCCGTGGGTCTGGCCCGGATGTTGCTCCAAAGTGTTCCTATGGGCTGACCTTACACAACCGGGTGGATACGTCTACTGCTCAAAGCCCGTCCATGCAAAGTCAAAGGGGTAGATCCCGTGGTCAAACGCTACAGGGTTAGGCGGGA
>NC_041384.1:704915797-704917383 GCF_002162155.2 Triticum dicoccoides
GCCAGACGTCACCGTAGAAATCAGACGGACATGAGTGAGAACCTTCGCACGCACGGATATATGCCAAACTTTGACATGCCGCCGATAAACATAGCCGAGCAGGACCGTGGTAGAGAGGAGGTGATGCGACAACGCATCGATGGATATGAGGACGACGGGGTCAGGGACATGCTAGATGATGTCATTGTTGCAGAAACAGCAAATGCAACACCTTGAGAGAATGAACCGGAGGAGCTGGAGGCAACCGCAAAGGCCTTCTTGGAGGTCTTGGCCTCGTCGAAGAAACCTCTTTATGCGGGTGCGAAAATATCTCAGCTGGATGCCATCTCGCAACTGATTGCAGTCAAGGTTGAGTACGGCTGTAGCCAGAAATGCTTCGAAGCATTCCTGGGAGTATGGGCTAACAGCCTCCCTGAGGGTCATGAACTGCCGAAAAGCATGTACGATACAAAGAGAATCATGAAGGCACTCTCTATGGATTATGAGAAAATAGATGTTTGCCCGAAGAATTGCCTTTTGTTTAGGCACGAGTATGCGGATGACAAGTACTATAGGAAGTGCGGTTCGTCTCGGTACATTGAGGTGGTTGGTGAGGATGGTGAGAAAAAGCAGATAACCATCCCCGTTAAGGTTCTTCGGTATCTTGATTTTATAAAAAGACTGCAACGCCTTTTCAGCACGAAGGAGTCTGCCAAAATGATGAAGTGGCACAAGGAAGGTATAAGGTACAATCCAAAAAAAATCGTACATCCATCGGGAGGGGAAGCATGGAAGTCTTTCGATGAAGAATACCCCGAGGAAGCAGCTGAGGCTGGGAATGTCAGAATAGCCATATCAGGTGATGGGTTGAATCCATATGGTATGTCGTCCAATCCATACAGCTGCTGGCCTGTGTTTGTAATTCCGCTCAATCTTCCTCCCGGTGTCCTAATGCAACGGAAGACCATGTTCTTGTCGCTCATCATTCCGGGGCCTGAATACCTGGGGAAGCAATTGGGTGTGTTTATTCAGCCGCTTGTGGATGCTTTGCACCATTCTTGGTACTTTCCGAGGTTGATATACGACCGGGATCTGCAGAGAAATTTCTTGATGAAAGTTTGGTTGCACTATTGCATGCATGACTTTCCCGGCTATGCTCTATTCTGTGGATGGTGTACAAGTGGGAAGATGCCATGCCCAGTGTGCATGCAGGCTCTGCGAATGATTTGGCTGATTAAGGGTGGCAAGTATGTAGCCTTCGACCTGCATCGACAGTTCCTCCCTCCAGACCATCCAGACAGGGAAGACAAGAAGAACTTCACGAAAGGCCGGGTTGTTCATGAAGTAACCGAGATTCCAACATTTTCGGGGGCCGATGTTCTTGCTCAGCTAAAAGCTCTCAAGCCTAAAGTCAAAGGCAAAGGCAAAGCCAAAGCCAAAGGCTTCGAGGGATATGGTGAGACGCACAACTGGACTCACATTACCCCCTTCTCGCAGCTTCCCTATTTCAAGGACCTCAAACTTCCTTACAATATTGATGTGATGCACACCGAAAAGAATGTGGCAGAGTCCCTTTTCCACACGATCCTCAACATTCCTGATAAGAC
>NC_041384.1:704917393-704919226 GCF_002162155.2 Triticum dicoccoides
TTTTTTTCTTCCTTTTTAGTGTTTTGGTACTGTTTTTAGGTGGATGAATGCATAGATGATGGAATGTATGTCATATTTGTTAGATGTAGTTAGTTTGCAAAATATTGATCAATGGATGTTATTAGCAATATGAGTTTTTTTAAGTTGAAGTGTGAATGTTGTTATGTGATGTGTGATTATATACTTTTTGCACGGTGGTATTTTGATCATGATGGTGTTGCTACAAATCAATGATGAAATATTTATTGACACTTAATGGTCTTGCTAAAGAATACTTATTTGAGAAAAATGGTGATGTTCATAACTTGTTCATATGGATTTCTTTTAGATGACGATGATTGTTAGATGAGGAGAGATAATGATGATTTTTTATGCTTCGACGATTTTGAGATGATGATGATGACTGATGATAGATGATTGTTAGATGATGATGTGGATGATAGATGATGATATTTTTTTATGCTTTGATGATTTTTGAGATGATGATGATGATGATTGTGATGTTCTAATTTTTTTGTCGCGATGGATTTTGCAGGCTTTGTGGTGTCGCATTTCATCGGAGTGACCGTTGTACGACGCGTTGGTCCCCCTGAGCATCCCTCTGCTGTTCGACTACTTCCTCTACAACCGAGGGTGAGCTACAAGTCCATCTCCTCCATTTTTTCATATCACTAGATTTCATTCTCAAGTCAACTGGCGTAACCTAGGCGTCTCCCGTCCGAAAGGGTTGCATCGATAAATATGCATTCAATTGCATATTTATCACCGCAGCTCTTTCGGATTGTCCAACGTTTTCCATGGACAGCCCGAGGATGTGTAGATTGGGTATGTTCTCCATGTTCTACCCCGTTCCGAGACAGGATTTCGGCGGTGCCTTCCCATTGTTCTCCGGAGCACATTCTCTCTGCTATTTGCCAAGACGTGTATCTGGAGAACAGCGGGGAGGTGCTGCCGAAATTTTGTCTCGGAACGGGGTAGAATGGAGCACGTACTCAATCTACACATCCTCGGGTGGGATTAGGACCCATCTTTACCTATCAGAGATGTAGGTGGATTAAACGCGGTAGAAAATGAAAATTTGATGTGATTAATTTAAGTGAATCCTTAATTATGTTGTGTGGCTTTCAAAAAAGCAGAGGATGGCAGATAATCAGTGGATGTACAGTGGTTTTATCCGTCGGAGTCGAGTAACATCAGAGTGGATCGCGGAAACCGATGTGTATTTGAAGGAGATATTCCGTCGTCCAATGAGAATTATCCCATAATGCCCCTGTGCGAGATGTGCCAGACGTCACCGTAGAAATCAGACGGACATGAGTGAGAACCTTCGCACGCACGGATATATGCCAAACTTTGACATGCCGCCGATAAACATAGCCGAGCAGGACCGTGGTAGAGAGGAGGTGATGCGACAACGCATCGATGGATATGAGGACGACGGGGTCAGGGACATGCTAGATGATGTCATTGTTGCAGAAACAGCAAATGCAACACCTTGAGAGAATGAACCGGAGGAGCTGGAGGCAACCGCAAAGGCCTTCTTGGAGGTCTTGGCCTCGTCGAAGAAACCTCTTTATGCGGGTGCGAAAATATCTCAGCTGGATGCCATCTCGCAACTGATTGCAGTCAAGGTTGAGTACGGCTGTAGCCAGAAATGCTTCGAAGCATTCCTGGGAGTATGGGCTAACAGCCTCCCTGAGGGTCATGAACTGCCGAAAAGCATGTACGATACAAAGAGAATCATGAAGGCACTCTCTATGGATTATGAGAAAATAGATGTTTGCCCGAAGAATTGCCTTTTGTTTAGGCACGAGTATGCGGATGACAAGTACT
>NC_041384.1:704919746-704923073 GCF_002162155.2 Triticum dicoccoides
CACGAAGGAGTCTGCCAAAATGATGAAGTGGCACAAGGAAGGTATAAGGTACAATCCAAAAAAAATCGTACATCCATCGGGAGGGGAAGCATGGAAGTCTTTCGATGAAGAATACCCCGAGGAAGCAGCTGAGGCTGGGAATGTCAGAATAGCCATATCAGGTGATGGGTTGAATCCATATGGTATGTCGTCCAATCCATACAGCTGCTGGCCTGTGTTTGTAATTCCGCTCAATCTTCCTCCCGGTGTCCTAATGCAACGGAAGACCATGTTCTTGTCGCTCATCATTCCGGGGCCTGAATACCTGGGGAAGCAATTGGGTGTGTTTATTCAGCCGCTTGTGGATGCTTTGCACCATTCTTGGTACTTTCCGAGGTTGATATACGACCGGGATCTGCAGAGAAATTTCTTGATGAAAGTTTGGTTGCACTATTGCATGCATGACTTTCCCGGCTATGCTCTATTCTGTGGATGGTGTACAAGTGGGAAGATGCCATGCCCAGTGTGCATGCAGGCTCTGCGAATGATTTGGCTGATTAAGGGTGGCAAGTATGTAGCCTTCGACCTGCATCGACAGTTCCTCCCTCCAGACCATCCAGACAGGGAAGACAAGAAGAACTTCACGAAAGGCCGGGTTGTTCATGAAGTAACCGAGATTCCAACATTTTCGGGGGCCGATGTTCTTGCTCAGCTAAAAGCTCTCAAGCCTAAAGTCAAAGGCAAAGGCAAAGCCAAAGCCAAAGGCTTCGAGGGATATGGTGAGACGCACAACTGGACTCACATTACCCCCTTCTCGCAGCTTCCCTATTTCAAGGACCTCAAACTTCCTTACAATATTGATGTGATGCACACCGAAAAGAATGTGGCAGAGTCCCTTTTCCACACGATCCTCAACATTCCTGATAAGACAAAGGATAACGTAAAAGCTAGAGCCGATCAACAGAAAATTTGTGATAGACTACGCCTGAACATGAAGCCTCCCACAGGTGGTCGAAAAAACTGGTTCAAGCCAGATGCTGACTTTGTCCTTAAACCGCCAGAATAAAAAGTACTTATCTGGCTGAAACAAATTTTGAAGTTCACCGATGGTTATGCATCGAATATAAGTAAGGGAGTCAATCTTTCAACGGGCAAAGTGACCGTCCTGAAGAGTCATGACTACCATGTATGGATTGAGCGGATAATGCCGGTGATGGTTCGAGGCTATGTCCCCGAGCATTTCTGGCGAGTGTTTGCCGAGCTTAGCCATTTCTTCCGCATGCTCTGTGCTAAAGAAGTAAGTAAAGTGGTGATTGAAAAATTGCATAAGAAGGCACCGGAATTGATAGTCAAGCTAGAGAAGATCTTTTCGCCAGGCTTCTTTACTCCGATGACACATCTCATTCTGCACCTCACGAACGAGGTATTGTTGGGGGGCCCTGTGCAAAATCGCTGGCAGTACGGCCCTGAGAGGCAGAACAAGCATCTCCGACGGAAATGTGGAAACAAAGCTAAGATTGAAGCTTCCATAGCTGATTTATCCTAGAGGAAGTGTCAGACCTCAGGACATCATACAATCCAGACCACGTTCCCATCTGCATAACAAGGTGCCTCGATACAATATAGAAGAGCCCAAGTATCAACCCAGGCTCGATCTATTCAACGCGCAAGGTGGGAGGGCTGGGGCCTCGAAATCTTATAACATGCCACGACAAGAGTGGGAGGACCTCATGTTCTATATCTTGCACACCATCAAGGAAGTTGAGGAAGTGTGGATGAGGTAATACCACTACACCATTCCTTTATGTCTTCCACATCATCATGTTTCATGTTCACTTAGTCCCGGTCTAACACCGCTTATCTTTTTTTAGTGATTTCGTTTAAGAGGAATGGATGGGAGTGAATCCTCCTACTGAGGCGGAGGCACTTACTCTTATCCGTCATGGAAACCCTGGACGTAAAAATTTTGTTGCTTGGTTCATGGAGAAAGTAATTTTCCACACTCCCCTATTAAATACCTACTTCAACATTTATTAGTTAACCGAACTAATGCACGCAACAATTTCCATTATACTTGTAGGGAAAAGATCCGAACATATCTATGGATGATGAATTGAGATGGGTTTCCATGGGTTTTGACCCTGCCGTCATGACATGTAAAAAGTATGATGTGAATGGGTATCGCTTCCATACAGAGGAGCACCAAAACAGCCGCCCCGATCCCAAAACTATAAATACTGGAGTGTACACCCCCGGTCAAAATTCAGTAGACTACTACGGAAGGGTACAAAATATATACGAGGTTAAATTCCACCAGGGGCGTGAGACCCTAAGTCTGCCTGTGTTCAAATGCCGATGGTTCGATCCGCGGGAGGGGGTAAAACATATGCCTTCCATTGGTTTGGTCGAAGTTAAACCATCAACCGTCTATGCCGGAGCCGATCTCTTCATTGTGGCTACCCAAGCTACACAAGTATATTATCTGCCTTACCCATGCCAGAAAGTGTATCCAAAAGGTTGGGAAGTTGTGTTCAAGGTGTCGCCACATGGTAAGCTACCAGACCCGAATGAAGATGATTGCTACAACATTAACCCCATGACATACGAGGGAGTGTTCTATCAAGAGCAACTTGATGATGATGATGATGATGATGTGGTTAGAAACGATGACACTAGACCATTGGGTGATGATGGTGAGACCATTGTCAATGAAAATGACATACTTATGCTAGAAAAGTTAAATGAAGACGCTGACGACGAGGAAGAGCCTCCACCTCCGTCGGACAACGAAGATGATATGATTGATAGTGATGATGAGACGGACCGAGAAAGAGGTTACAACAGTGATGATTCATATGGGTTCTAGCAGATGTACGTTTCAAGTATTTTTTTCTATAGTTTAGGAATATGCCTTTTTATGCATTTTTATTAATGTGTTTATTATCATGCCTTTTCCTTCATTTCATTAATTTACTAATTGCTTTTTCTCTTTTTAATGCAGGTTCGTGGAACATGGGCAAGGGGAAGGCCGACGGCGTGGGTTTTCTACGCAAGGTCGTCGGCCTGCCTAGTCGGAGTGGTCGAGCACGTAATCCTCCCCCTCGGCTACTTGACGATGACTCCTCATAAGGAGGTCGAGGGAGAGGTGCCCCTAGAGGAGGAGGGGGCGGGGGGAGAGCCTCTAGAGGACGAGGTGCTGGGGGGAGAGCCACTACAGGGGGTCGCGGCCAGAAAGAGCGCACCCTCACCGACTTAGGGGTGTTGTCTTTGAGGCCCTCCTCTAGTGAGGTACCCTCCTCTAGTGAGGTACACTCTAGGGAGGAGGAGGAGGAGGAAGAGGTGGAGGAG
>NC_041384.1:704924058-704930707 GCF_002162155.2 Triticum dicoccoides
AGTTAATGTATGACTAACCCCATTAAACATTCTTCTTCTTCTATTTACCATCACTTTCTTATGTATGACTAACCTCTGTTTGGTGGTGCAGGAGGAGAAACTGAAGCGGCCGCTCTCACACATGAAGGCGTGGGAGATCGCCCATACGCAGAAGGACTCCAAGCATGGCGAGCCCAAGTACTACGGCAAGAAGACCGCGGGGAGGAAGAAGGCCTACTCCGAAGCGTATCTGAACTTACATCCTGACACACCTGACCCCATTGCGGCGCCACTGGCCGACAGGGCGGTGGTGAGCATGGGGCCCAAGGAGCACGGTCGGGAGGCGGTTCTCGATGCTGTGATCACTCCTAGTATCTCCTACACACAGCTTCGTCGGATCGACCCGAGCCTGAGCCAGTGCACGAGCCAGCGCACGAGCCAGCCAGTGACCAGTGCACAGTCCCTCTTTCAGGAGCAACAATCTATAAGTATTTTCCCTCTTATCTTCATTGCTCACTTTATTTTCCGCAGTTAGTAGTTTTATGAGTTCCATCATGTCATACCGTAGGCCTACCTGGAGTGCACATGCCAGGAGACCATGGCGTGGCATCAGAGGCTTTATGAACACCAAGTGCAGAGGGATAGCCAGATGCAACAGGCTTTTCAGGAAATGGCGGCCGACAGGTGTCCTCAGTTCCCTCCAGCACAATGCCCTCCAGCACAACCAGTGCTGCCGAGCTTTGAGGAGTTTGTGGCACAGAACGCTGGCCCCTCGCCGGTTAGTTCATCCCCAATCTATTCACCCAAAGCATGTCATGCCTTTCAACACAGTCATATATCCCGTGCATATGTCTTTTCAACATCCAGGGAACAGGTGGATCTACCGTTGGCGGTGGTCTTCACAGCACTCCGAGACACGGAGCCCGACCACTCCGATCCACGGAGGCGGATGCGGAGGTGGAGGCGGAGGCGGTCTTGGCGGTAGCGCTGCCGCTAGCAGTGACGACCTGGGCTTCGGCGGTCTTGGCGGTGACGACCTCCGCGGTGCTCGATGATCCTTGTGTGTGGTGATGATCCTTGAGATGACTTGTGTGTGGTGATGATCATTTAGATGACTTGTGTGCTTCTCTATATGCTTATGCTTATGTTGGTTGTGATGATGATCATTTAGAGACTTGTGTGTGATGATGCTTATGCATATATTGTTGTGATGGTGCCGGATGATATCCCGTTGTGTTTTATATGTTTATTCCATCATATATATCTGCCGATATGTGCTGTTATTTGAATTGAATTGATTTGAAAACAAACACAAAAAACAAAAAAAAGCAAAAGCAAACTATGCCGACGGCTAGGCCGTCGGCATAGGGCTGGCGTGAGCTCCCAGTAGCTGACACGTGGCACCTATGCCGACGGCGTAGCCGTCGGCTTAGTTTCAAAACTGTGCCGACGGCTAGGCCGTCGGCATAGGCGCCCACATGTCAGCTACTGGGAGCTTTGTATGACGGAATATGCCGAGCCCTGGTCCACGAGCAGCGACTGGTCGCCACGTGGCACACCTATGCCGACGGTCTAGCCGTTGGCATAGTTCTTGACTAAGCCGACGGCTAGGCCATCGGCATAGGGGTGCCACGTGGCGACTAGTCGTTGGGCAAACTTGACGGCGGCCGCCGTTAGGCATGATTGTTGCCGACGGCAAGGGCCGTCGGCATAGATGTACGGCCCTCGTCGGGAAAGCATCTATGCCGACGGCCTCCCTGGCTGTGCCGACGTATATGTTGCCGACGGCCCTGTCGGCATAGGTCTGTCCCGACGGGACTCAGGGCTATGCCGACGGCCCTGGCCGTCGGCATAGGAGGCGATTCTGGTAGTGCATATGCACTAGATCTATGGTAACCACTTGCTTGCCCTCCACCGCCGCCGCCACCGGTACCACCGGCACTAGTATATCCACCATAGCTACCACCATAAGGATAGGAAGATCCTTGACTATATTGACTAGAACCCGAGCCCGAGCCGCTGCCGCTACCAGATCCAGCTCCACCATATTGGCTACCACCGCCACCTCCGCCTCCTCCTCCACCGCTTGCATGTGCACCACTACTAGAGCTCACGCCTGACCCAGTTCCACTCCCAGAACCGGAGCCAGCACGACCCTGAGACCCCTCACCCTCTCCTCCTCCCGTTCCTACTCCAGAGGCGCTGGAGTACCTAGCCACCCTTGCAGCATTGGCCAATCCAATGCTCAACAGGACAACAAAACCAAGAGCTAATAATTTTGTGCCTACCATTGTGTGTGTGCCTTCTATCGCAGTGTACTCCTGCAAGATGATGGGTTCTAAGTGACAGGTTGTATGCGTATTTATAGTGCTTGCGACCATATTGGTGGGGTGGGACTTTTTGACAATGTCAAGTGGATGCTTAAATATTTAGCGCATTAATTGGTGCTGCAAGACTTGGATACACACCATGCAGGCCATGAAGACTCGAGATATTATCGTGTGCGATATTTTCTTTGGATGCTTTCTTCCATTGGCATCCGTTGGGTTCAACACACACATGCAAGCATCCAGTGGTGAGTACAGCTAGCTCCAGTAGTTGACGGTACAGGGGCGGCCTTGAAGTTCTCGTAATTGACTCCGGCATCTATATCTGCGGCCGCCATAGCAGACAGGAAAATTCCAAACCATGTTTTTGCCAGCACCATGGATCATCTACTTATTATGTTTTTTACGTTCATGTCACACATGGCAAAAATTGCAAAGAACCAGGCATAAGCATAGCTACTAGTTGTGATTATCCTACAGTCAAGTAACCATGCATTCATAAAGAACTGATTGGCTGGACGATGGATGATCAAGTGGGCTTGGATAAGCGTTGGTTTTACCATGAGCATGCAACTTGCTTGATCGGTCGACCGATCCCCTTGGGCCGGGTTAACAAGTTGTCGCCATTGTCTGCCCGATGGCAAGCAAGAGCTGGAATCAGAGTAAACGACGACTCCGCCGATGTAATCGAATCGACTTGAGCGCTTACGTGCCGCTGCATGCAGTAGCCACCCATTGATTATAAGAAGCTTTCACAGTGTGCCATCAGCTCTATTAGAATTAATCTTGACATGTGTTAAATACATGCAAGTGTGCATGTCAGGTCACTAATAGGTCGTCAGGATTTGTTAAGTGACCAAGTGATTTGGCCAAGGTAGTCAGCATGCATGCATAAGTTGTTAGCCGGTGATGCACTCCCAGAGAGATTCTAGGAGAGAGATAGGGCCATGCGTGACTTAGTTGAGATGTTGCCGAGTGATTCGGTCAAGTAGATTAGCATGCAGCTGCACGTAGCTAGGCGAGTGCATGGATCGGTGGAGTTAGTGGGTTAGTGGCCAAGCGTGGTGGCCGGGTTAGTGGGCGTGTCCAACTCCTTGTATATATATACCTGCGTTGAGTTAATGAAAAAGGTTAAGGCCAAGAGGGCCGAAGGAGAAAACATGTAGCGTCTGTGATTTTCACCGGAGACAAGGCAAAGCCAGCTTTCTCCTTGGTTAAGTGTGTGTGCGTGTGAGTTTCCCACCATGTGTGTGTGTGTGTGTGTGTTCTTGAGAGATAAGAACCCATAGAAGAGAGAAGAGAGAGCTGTGCGAGGCAGCTAGAGGAAGAAGAAGCGGCGTTGCGAGAGGCGGCGCCAATAATTGGTATCAGAGCCTCGTCGATCCGGCGGCGGTGGCGGCGCAAGCAGGAGGCTTGTGGTGGCGCGAGGCCGCTTGTGGCTTTGACGGCGCGAGGCCGTTATGAGGAGAAGATGTTGTAGCAATCTGCGCCACGAAGGCGTCGTCCACGTCAAGAGATGGCCGCCACATGCGGCAGGAGGCCGTGGTACTCGGCGCTGCGACGGTGTCGTCTACGGCAAGACGGTGTGGTGATTGGCGTTGCGAGGACGTCATCCACGACAAGATGGTCCATGGTGACCGGCGCTGCGACGACGTCGGCTGTGTCGCAACGGACTCCATGCGAGATGGAGGCCGACAACGCGAGGAGGATGGTGGCCATGTAGTGCCGCTAGGTGGAGATGGTAGCGCGAAGCTTCCGCAAGAAGACAACGGTGTGATGCCGCTGAGAGGAGACAATGGTGGCGCGATGCCATCATCTCAAGGAGAGTTGGTGTGATGCCGACGGCGGTGGTGCGATGTCATCGTGTCATCATGACAAGTTGGTGCGAAGCCAACAAAAGTTGTGGTGTGATGCTGCGACAAGACGGCGTGGTGACCGCTGCTGCGATGGTATGGTCAACGCCATGATGGTTATGTTGAGTTCGGCACTGCGATGGCGTCATCAACGACAAGGTGCGTGTGATCGGCGCTATGACGCCTTCCACGAAGGCGAGATGGAGTGGAGCTTGGCGCTGCGAAGGCGTCATCCATGACAACTTTGGTGAGCCATCATGTCATGATTAGGAGGGAAAATATTAGAATTAATCTTGACATGTGTTAAATACATGCAAGTGTGCATGTCACGTTACTAACAGGTCGTCTGGATTTGTTAAGTGACCAAGTGATTTGGCCAAGGTAGTCAGCATGCATGCATAAGTTGTTAGCCGGTGATGCACTCCTAGAGAGATTCTAGGAGAGAGATAGGGCCATGCGTGACTTAGTTGAGATGTTGCCGAGTGATTCGGTCAAGTAGATTAGCATGCAGCTGCACGTAGCTAGGTGAGTGCATGGATCGGTGGAGTTAGTGGGTTAGTGGCCAAGCGTGGTGGCCGGGTTAGTGGGCGTGTCCAACTCCTTGTATACATATACCTGCGTTGAGTTAATGAAAAAGGTTAAGGCCAAGAGGGCCGAAGGAGAAAACATGTAGCGCCTGTGATTTTCACCGGAGACAAGGCAAAGCCAGCTTTCTCCTTGGTGAAGTGTGTGTGCGTGTGAGTTTCCCACCATGTGTGTGTGTGTGTGTGTGTGTGTGTTCTTGAGAGATAAGAACCCATAGAAGAGAGAAGAGAGAGCTGTGCGAGGCAGCTAGAGGAAGAAGAAGCGGCGTTGCGAGAGGCGGCGCCAACAAGCTCCGCTATTGGTTTGGAAAGAGCTATTGGTTAGCAAAGTCTGAGTGGAGGCATAAAATAATTAGCTCCTTAGTTAGTGCTTGTTGACTTGGATACATCACGTAGGTAATAAATACTGAAGAGATTAATCTGTGAGATTTTTTTGGATGTTCTATTGGCAATCTTTAGTCCCCATCCATCCAAGGTTTTCAAATGCTTGATGTGGCTAGCTTGCATTCTGTTTTCTGTCTACTGGGGCTTCAAAAGCTGATAGGAAGTCTATATATCTTGATCGATGGAATAGAACCTTGACTTGTGTAGCTGAAAGATGATTACAAGATGCAAGCTCTGATAAGCTCATATAAGCTCGATATATGCCATTTTTTGTTACTTTGTGCTAATCAATGATACAGTGGAATATTGATGTATCTTAATCATCGAGATTGTCATCGTCGTCATCGTCGTCATCGTCGTCATCGAGATTGCTCGCCTCTGGTGGTCGTCGGAGGGGCCTGCCTCGTGCTCATTGCCAGTAGACAATTTCACGTCCTCCTTACCTTGTAGAAGCCCTCCCTCTTGAGCTCATCAAATATCTCATCGACCTCGTCGACAATTTTTTTTATCCATCTCTCCTTCTTCATGCGCTCCTTGTCCCTCTCGGCAAAGAATGCAAGCTCCGGTTTCATGAGGTCTAGATGCATCATTTTCTTTGGATGCTCTGTACATTGACATCCATTCAACACACACAAGCAAGCATCCAATGATGAACACAGCTAGCTCCAGTAGTTGACGGTACAGAGACAACCTCGAAGTTCCCGTAATTGACTTCGGCATGTATATCCGCCGGTGCCATAGCAGATGGAAAAATTCCAAACCACGTTTTTGCCAGCACCATGGATCGTCTACTTGTTCAATGCACACATGGCAAAAATCCAAGAAACGGTGCATAAGCGTAGCTACTGGTTGTGCTTATCCTATGGTCAAGTAACCATGCATGCATGAAGAACTGATTAGTTGGATGATGGACGGTCAAGTGGGCTTGGATAAGCGCTGATTTTATCATGAGCAGGCAACTTGCTAGATTGGTGGACCGATCCCCTTGGGCCGGCTTAACAAGTGGTCTCTATTGTCTGCCCGATGGCAAGCAAGAGCTGGAATCGAAGTAAACGATGACTCCGCCGATGTACTTGAATGAACTTACTTGAGCGCTTACTTGCCGCTGCATGCAGTAGGCATCCATTGATTATAATTAAGAATCTTTGACAATATGCCATCAGCTCCGCTATTGGTTTGGAAAGAGCTTCCGACCAAGAATATATTGGTGGTATGGACTTGTTAGCGAAGTCGGAGTGGGGCCATAAAATAATTAGCGCCTTAATACTGGTAGAAAAAGGGCCTGTTGTCCCGGTTCGTAAGGGCCTTTTGTCCCGGTTCCTGAACCGGGACTAAAGGGTCGGTACTAATGCCCTGTCCCTTTAGTCCCGGTTCAATCCAGAACCGGGACAGATGGGCCTTCACGTGGCCTGTGCGCGAAGCCTAGACAGGAGACCCTTTGGTCCCGGTTGGTGGCACCAATCGGGACCAATAGGCATCCACGCGTCAGCATTTCTGTGGCTGGGGTTTTTGTTCTTTTTTT
>NC_041384.1:704930920-704936864 GCF_002162155.2 Triticum dicoccoides
TTGGGGGTTTTGGGGGGTTAATTTAGGTGTTTCGTATATTGTGTTAGCTATCTATAATTAATAGAGAGAAGTGTCCTCTCTTATGTCCGTGCTTGGTCGACGCTACGTACTATACATACTATAGAGAGGACTAGACACGCTAGCTAGCTAGTAAGCAAACGAAGGAAACAGAAGATCGTCATGAACATATATGCATACAGAGAGAAGTGATATCGACCACCTCTCCTTCTCCGAGAGATTGGTCGAACAACAAGTTCTCGTATATCTATCCGACACTACTGGCTACATATATACAATAATTATCTCTTACAAATATAATCATACGGACTCATGGTCCACATAGTATTCTCCGTCTTCAGTGATCACGTGGTCAAGAAAGAATGCCGCCAATTCCTCTTGAATTGCTCGCATGCGAGCTGGTGCTAGGAGTTCATCTCGCTTCCGAAACATCTAATTTGAAGAAGGGGGTCAATACATGTATATATGAATGAATGAAACTCAACACAAATGATGGTAATAAAATAAAATTGTGAATGTTGTTATTTATGTACTTCATATTGTTCGTCAGTGTAGCCCCGCTCATAGGCCGTGTGGCGGATGGACTCGCAAACGTAGTATCCACATAAATCATTCCCTTGTTCCTGCCACAACCACTTTACAAGAAATAGAGGTCAATCAAACTGATAAGCAAGAATTCCAAATGGTATTGATGAAACTAGCGCTTGAATCAATAGGAGATGCGCGGAACATGCTACTATAGTACTTACTTTCGGGTGTCTAAATTGCAGCTTCTTCGGAAGTGCTGGAGCTTTTTTGGAGAATTTTTTCCAAACCCTGCCAGATAAAGAAAACAATTACTTGATATATCAGGAAATGAACAAAGTTGCTGATATGGTGGATAATGATCGATTTAACTTACTTCTCGAGCATTTGAGTCATGTCCGCATAGTCCTGGGGATCTTTTCGTCTTGAGTCTAAGACGGTTACTAGTCCCTGCTCAAGCTTAATCTTTAGGAGAATATAGTGGTAACTGCACACGCATGCATAACTCATCAATTACATTACTATAACCTTGACTAATATATAAGGGAAACCGAATACGCACAAGACAGTAAGACTCACTTGAAGTTGTAAGGAAAGAGTATTATATCTTTGTTTTCATTTATTACCAACGATCGTAGCAACTTGGCCTTGGTATCTGTGGCATGAAATTTAACCTGAGTTGCATCTATGAGATATGTGTTAATGAACCCAATATCACCGACTTGTTTTTTCTTCAATTCGGCGATCTTCAATCTGCATAATATAGTGAGGATCATTATAAATACATGCAATGAAAGAGTTGAGCTATATAGAGAGACTTAATGACAGAAGTAGTACTACTTACAGACAGTAGCAGGTGACCGTTGTTTTATCGAGGGCTAATTGATTGAAAAACTGAAAGAACTCCTCAAATGGAACAGGCAACAGTTCAATTCCAACGAGGTCATGCTCCTTTTTAACTTTCACATACAAAGTACTCCTTCCCCCAGAGTCTATGCAGATTTTCAAGTACCAATCATGCAATCTTCGCATCATCGTTGATAGAGATCTTTCATCTTTGACGAGAGGCTTCCCGTACTCGTATCTTTGTATCTGCACCTCCATGAAATCATAATGTACATCGTCGGGCAGGTAATCGCCAAGATTGCTATAACCGGGCACCATCCTCGGATCATTAGCGACGTTGTCGCTAGGCACCTTGAGCGGGGGCCATGATTGCTTCGCTTGTTCGCCGAGCTGGGCAATTTGTTTCCCAGCTCGTCGTTCTTTCAGCCTTTGATCACTGACAGTACTTCCCGACCGCTCCGCTTCAGAAAATTCCTTTCCAATAATGCACTCATAGTTTCCTTTCGGCGGAGACTTGGGTGATTTTGTCAGGGCAGCCAGAGTGCGCTTCGCTTTCACCGGATCTACCTTCTCCTCTGGAGGTGGATGTTTCTTGGCTTTCACCCCTTCAAAGTAGTTCCTCACTTCTTCTCGTGCGATCTCGGCGTTCTCCTCCGGGGTCCTCTCGTATGGTAACTTCTCTGGAGTCTTCAGAGAAGGACCGAATCTGTATGTCCTCCCGCCTCTGGCTGTACTGCTAAACACCGACAGAGCAGACAGAGCGGTTGTCTTCTTTACTTGCTTACAAGGCGGAGGAGAAGGACTACGACGCGCCGGAGGAGCCGGAGCGGCGGCAGGTCTCTTCCGCCCTTGCTGACAAGGCGGAGAAGGAGGAGGATGGCTGCTCCGGCGCGTCGACGCAGGCGGAGAAGGAGGCGGAGTGCCGCCACGCGCCAGAGAAGGAGCCGGTCGAGTGCCCTGATCGTCACTCGCCGGAGGAGGAGGAGGTGGAGGAGGCGGAGTGCCCTGACTCACCGGAGGAGGAGGCGGTGGAGGAGGCGGAGTGCCCTGACTTGCCGGAGGAGGAGGAGGTGGAGGCGTCCAGTTTGGAAGGTTGATGAGCTCCTTCCGCCATAGGCATGGAGTCTTCAGAGCAGAACCCAGCCTAGTCTCCCCTTCACTGGTAGGGTGGTCAAGCTGGAGGTCCTCAAATCCCTCCGTTATTTCATCCACCATCACCCTAGCATATCTTTCTGGAATCGGCCGGTAGTGAAAAGTTGCGCCGGGTTCAGTAGGATAAATAGAGCCAACAGCCGCCTTGACCTTCAAATTCATCCATTGCGTCATAAGGTGGCAATTTTGAGACTCCGTGATAGCATCCACGGGATAGCTGGCAGGAGCCGTCAAGGCATGCTCCGGCTGAACCAGGTCGGTGGAAGCCATGCCGCTTCTCCGCTGAGATGGCGGGGTAGCTTCGGGGGAAGCTTCGGCAGTACGTTTGCTGCGATTTGCTTCTCGTTCCTCTATCGCTTGTACCCTTGCTTGCAGCGCCTGCATTTGGGTCTGCTGCAATTTTTTCCTCATCTCCTGGGATTTGTAACCGCCTGCGTCCGGAAACCCAACCTTCCACGGAATGGAGCCTGGCGTGCCTCGTGTCCGTCCAGGGTGCTTAGGATTCCCGAGGGCCATTGTGAGCTCGTCGTTCTCTCTGTCTGGAAAGAACGTCCCTTGCTGCGCTGCTTCGATATACCGCTGAAGCTTCCTGACTGGTATGTCCATTTGATCATTCGTCCAAATGCACTTCCCTGTTTCAGGGTCCAAGGTTCCGCTAGCCCCAAAGAACCAAGTCCGGCAATGGTCTGGCCAGTTAATTGTCTCTGGTTCGATCCCTTTATCAACCGGATCATTCTCAGTCTTGGCCCACTTAGGCCGGGCTACGAGGTAGCCACCTGACCCCGTGCGATGGTGATGCTTCTTCTTTGCAGCATTTTGCTTGTTTGTCGCCGACATGTTCTTACTCTTTTCCGATGTCTTGTGGGCCACAAATGCGGGCCAGTGATCTCTGATCTTCTCATATCTACCCTTGAATTCTGGTGTCTCTTTATTTTCGACAAACTTATTCAGCTCTTTCTTCCACCTCCTGAATAGTTCTGCCATCCTCTTAAGAGGAAAAGACTTGATTAATTTCTCTTTAACTGGCTTCTCTGGATCATCCTGTGGCGGTAGGGTGAAATTCGACTTCAGCTCAGTCCAAAGATCATTTTTCTACATATCATTGACATAAGACACCTCAGGGTCTTCTGTAGCCGGCTTTAACCATTGCTGGATGCTGATCGGGATCTTGTCCCTAACCAAAACCCCGCACTGAGCAACAAATGCGCTCTTTGTCCGGAGGGGTTCAATCGGTTGGCCGTCGGGCGCGATTGCTATGATCTCAAACTTTTCATCCGAGCTCAACTTTTTCTTCGGGCCTCGTCTCTTTACCGAAGTTGTCTCGATCCAGAGGGCTAGAAAAAAGAACAAAGACTTAATTAATATGTGTACATACCAAAACAATGAATGCATCAATTAGCTAGTCAGCAGAAGCTTAACTAATATATATACCTGGCCGGACTCGGTTCGGTCACCGGAGACGTCATCACGGTCTCCTTCTTGCACCGGCATTGGGTCACCGGAGCCGTCCTCACGGTCTCCTTCTTGCACCGACATTAGGTCACCGGAGCCATCATAATCATAGCCAGCTGCTTCCAGACCATCGGTGTCATTGAGAAACAACGAGCAGACAGCATCACTTCCTCGTGCGATCATGTCCCCCAACAACTCTTCTTGTACTTCGTCTCGGGCGGTGTCCATAGTTTCTACAAATATTGACAACATGGCAATTATTATTCAAGCATGACAGATGGATATATTAGTGGCAAACGTAGAACTAATATTAATTAGTGGCCTCGACGCTGCTTCTCTAGGGTTTGGGGTGGCCTCGACGCTGCTTCTCTAGGGTTTGGGGTGGCCTCGACAACGCTACAAGGATAAAAAAAGAAGAGGAAGAAGAAAAAAAAGAGGAGAAGAAAGAATAGAGGAGTAAGAACTCCTCTATTCTTTCTTCTCCTCTTTTTTTTCTTCTTCCTCTTTTTTTTATCGGGAACGAGGGTCACCGAGCGGTAGAGGAAACCCTAAATAGCATGTATCGTGGGTGTGAGATACATGTGGCCGTCGGTGTCGAACACTACATCCACGTCCCACAAGTATCTCCTCTTTTTTTCTTCTTCTTCCTCTTTATTTTATCGGGAACGAGGGTCGTCAAGGGTCAGGGTCGCCGAGCGGTAGAGGAAACCCTAAATAGCAAGTATCATCTGTGTGAGATACATGTGGCCGTCGGTGTCGGACACTACATCCACGTCCCACAAGTATCGTGGGTTTCCTCTACCGCTCGGCGACCCTCGACGACCCTCGACGACCCTCGTTGCCGATAAAAAAAGAGGAGGAAGAAGAAAAAAATAGAGCAGAAGAAAGAATAGAGGAGTCTTCTCCTCTATTCTTTCTTCTCCTCTTTTTTTTTTCTTTTTCCTCTTCTTTTTTTATCCTCTTCTTCCTCTCATGTTCGACGACCCTCGACCCCTCGGCGACCCTAGACCCCCTCTCGACCCCCTCATGTCGAAGTTATCGGGTAGGGGGTATATCGACAACGACATACCCGATACATACATGCATACATACATATCACATGCATCCATACATATCACATGCATCCATACATATATGAACAAAATTAATATCTACTAATTAACAACCTAAATAAAAAAACTGATACATATAGGAAGAAGAAGAAAAAATAAGAGAAGAAGAATAGAGAAGGAGACTTCCTCTTCTTCCTCTCTTCTTCTTCTCCCTCTTCTTCCCCTTCTTCCTCGCCTCTCTCATGAATGTCCGACGTTCTCGACCCATGACCCCCTAAACTAGTTCTCAACCCTCGACCCCCTAAACTAGTTCTCGACCCCCCCTCATGTCGAAGTTATCAGGTAGGGGGTATATCGACCCCCCTCATGTCGAAGTTATCGGGGAGGGTTATATCGACCCCCCTCCTGTCGAAGTTAATGGGGAGGGGGTATATCGACAATGACATGCATACATGGAAAAAATGCTATCCATCTATACATACATATATACATGGAAATAATGCTATGAAAAAAATATGAACAAAAAAATGCTATGAACAAAAAAAATAATACACATAAACAAAAAATACATATATGAACAAAAAATGCTCTGAACAAAAAAATACACATATATGAACATCTATACATACATATAGCCACATACATATATACATTATATATACGAACAAAAAATGAAAAAAATGATAAACCGGGGTGGCGGCGGCTCACAGCAGCGAGGTTGACCGGCGAGGGCGACGGCGGGGGCGGCGAGGGCGTCAGCGAGGGCGGCGGCGAGGGCGGCGGATGGCTCGGGGAGGAGGGCGGCACGGGCTCGGGGACGACGACGAGATCGGGGGCGACACGGGCTCGGGGCGGCGCGGGCTTGGGGACGACAGCGAGCTCGAGGGGCGGCGTGAGCT
>NC_041384.1:704937475-704951208 GCF_002162155.2 Triticum dicoccoides
GGTTGGTGGTACCAACCGGGACTAAAGGGGGGCATTGGTCACGGTTTGTGCCACGAACCATGACGAATGCACCCTTTAGTCCCGGTTGGTGCCACCAACCGGGACCAAAGGCCTTGTGCGGCTGCGGCGTTGAAAGTTTAGTCCCACCTCGCTAGTTGAGAGGGGTGCGCAGTGGTTTATAAGCCCCACTGCCGCACCCCTCTCGAGCTTCTCTCCATTGCAGGCTTACGGTCCTAATTGTCACGGCTATGCCTGTGGGCCTACTGGGCCTCCTGCGGGCCTGAATCCTAACCCTTGGATGGGTTTCTAGGCGTATTCAGGCCGTGGGGGCCCAGTAGGTGGCATTTTTTTTGTTTCTTTGTTGCTTTATTTATTTTATTTTCTTTTGTTTTTTGCTTTATTTTTTAATTCTTTATGCTTTTAGTTTTAGAAAAAATATAAACTTTTTGTTAATGCCATTAGTTTTCAAATTTGAAAACACTTTTTTTGTTTTTTGTTTTCTTTGTTGCTTTATTTATTTTATTTTGTTTCTACTTACAACAAAATACTTATTGTTTCTATTTTTTCCAGTTTTTTTGTTTTGTTTTCTGCATTATTTATTTTCTTTTGTTTTTTGCTTTAATTTTTAATTCTGTTTGCTTTTAGGTTAGCAAAATTATAAACTTTCTGTTAGTGCCATTAGTTTTAGAAAAATTATAAACTTTTTGTTAGTGCCTTTAGTATTCAAATTTGAATAGTTAAAATTTGATTTCTTTGAAATTTGTGTGAATCACATGTTTGTGATTAACTTACTAAAAAATGAGAATTGATTCGCTTATAGAGAAAATTCAACCTAAATTCATAGTAAATTTCTATGAATTTCAGAGAAATTCACTATGAATTTAAGTTAAACTTTTCTCTATTAGGGCATCTATTTTCACTTTGAGAGGAGCTCAACAAGGCAGAGAGGGAAGGGCTTATAAACCGGTGTGAGCCCCCTTCGGTTGGCGAGGTGGGACTAAACTCTGCCCGCAACGAAGACCAACCCTTTAGTCCCGGTTTGTGGCACAAACCGAGACTAATGGTCATGGGCCAGGGGCGAGGAGCAAAATTATAAAATTTCTGTTAGTGACATTAGTTTTAGAAAAATTATAAACTTTCTGTTAGTGCCATTAGTTTTCAAATTTGAATAGTTAAAATTTGAATTCTTTGAAAATTGTTTGAATCACAAGTTTGTGATTAACTTTACCTTTTCCAGTTTTTTTTGTTTTTTGCATTATTTATTTTCTTTTGTTTTTTGCATTTTTTAATTCTTTTTGCTTTTAGGTCAGAAAAATTATAAACTTTCTGTTAGTGCCATCAGTTTTAGAAAAAATTATAAACTTTCTGTTAGTGCCATTAGTTTTCAAATTTGAATAGTTAAAATTTGAATAATGGTATTACGAGGGCTGAACCATAAGACATTAAAGCATTTCAAATGAACTCTGAAAAAGTTGAAAGTTGGCATGGTATCATAATTTCACCCACATAGCATGTGCATGTACAAAACGGACAATGGTAGCATGTTCGTGTATTACAAAGTTGGCATGGTATCATCATAATAGTTGCGTGAGAAAGTCTTCACTTTTTCTTCGCTTGTGTCATTTGCTTATTGCGCCGTAACCATGGATAATCTTCATCGATTATCAGGATGCTTGGGTCAGCCTTGACATTGAAGGGAGGAATTTCATGAAACTTTTCATAATATTCAGACATGTCTGTCTTGCCGTCCACTCCCAGGATGTCCCTTTTTCCTGAAAGAACTATGTGGTGCTTTGGCTCATCGTATGATGTATTCGCTTCCTTATCTTTTCTTTTTCTCGGTTTGGTAGACACGTCCTTCACATCGATAACATGTGCCACATCATTGGCTAGGGCGAACGGTTCGTCAGTGTACCCAAGATTTTTCAGATCCACTGTTGTCATTCTGTACTGTGGGTCTACCTATACCCCGCCGCCTGACAGATTGACCCATTTGCACTTAAACAAAGGGACCTTAAAATCAGGTCCGTAGTCAAGTTCCCATATGTCCACTATGTAACCATAATATGTGTCCTTTCCGCTCTCGGTAGCTGCATCAAAGCGGACACCGTTGTTTTGGTTGGTGCTCTTTTGATCTTGGGCGATCGTGTAAAATGTATTCCCATTTATCTCGTATCCTTTGTAAGTCAATACAGTCAAAGATGGTCCCCTGGACAACAAGTACAACTCATCACAAACAGTGTTGTCACCTCTGAGACGTGTTTCCAACCAACTGCTGAAAGTCCTGATGTGTTCACATGTAATCCAGTCGTCGCACTGCTCCGGGTGTTTGGAGCGCAGACTGTTCTTGTGTTCATCGATATACGGGGTCACCAAGGTAGAGTTCTGTAGAACTGTGTAGTGTGCTTGAGACCAAGAATATCCGTCCCTGCATATTATTGAGTCTCTTCCAAGAGTGCCTTTTCCAGTCAGTCTCCCCTCATACCGCAATTTAGGGAGACCTATCTTCTTAAGGCCAGGAATGAAGTCAACACAAAACCCGATAACATCCTCTGTTTGATGGCCCATGGAGATGCTTCCTTCTGGCCTAGCGCGGTTACGGACATATTTCTTTAGGACTCCCATGAACCTCTCAAAGGGGAACATATTGTGTAGAAATACGGGCCCCAGGATGACAATCTCGTCGACTAGATGAACTAGGACATGCGTCATGATATTGAAGAAGGATGGTGGGAACACCAGCTCGAAACTGACAAGACATTGTGCCACATCACTCCTTAGCCTTGGTATGATTTCTGGATCGATCACCTTTTGAGAGATTGCATTGAGGAATGCACATAGCTTCACAATGGCTAATCGGACATTTTCTGGTAGAAGCCCCCTCAATGCAACCGGAAGCAGTTGCGTCATAATCACATGGCAGCCATGAGACTTTTGGTTCTGAAACTTTTTCTCTGGCATATTTATTATTCCCTTTATATTCAACGAGAAGCCAGTCGTGACCTTCATACTGAGCAGGCATTCAAAGAAGATTTCTTTCTCTTCTTTCGTAAGAGCGTTGCTGGCAAGACCTTTATACTGCTTCGGAGGCATGCCGTCTTTTTCGTGCAAACGTTGCTGATCCTCCCGTGCCTCAGGTGTATCTTTTGTCTTCCCATACACGCCCAAGAAGCCTAGCAGGTTCACGCAAAGGTTCTTCGTCACGTGCATCACGTCGATTGAAGAGCGGACCTCTATGTCTTTCCAGTAGGGTAGGTCCCAAAATATAGATTTCTTCTTCCACATGGGTGCGTGTCCCTCAGGGTCATTCAGAACAGCTAGTCCATCGGGACCCTTTGCAAAGATTACGTGTAAATCATTGACCATAGCAAGTACGTGATCACCGGTACGCATGGCGGGCTTCTTCCGGTGATCTGCCTCGCCTTTGAAATGCTTGCCTTTCTTTCGACATTGATGGTTGGTCGGAAGAAATCGACGATGGCCCAGGTACACATTCTTCCTGCATTTGTACAGGTATATACTTTCAGTGTCATCTAAACAGTGCGTGCATGCGTGGTATCCTTTGTTTGTCTGTCCTGAAAGGTTACCGAGAGCGGGCCAATCGTTGATGGTCACGAACAGCAACGCCTTAAGGTTAAATTCCTGCTGTCTGTGCTCATCCCACGTACGTACACCGTTTCCATTCAACAACTATAAAAGTTCTTCAACTAATGGCCTTAGGTACACATCAATGTCGTTGCCGGGTTGCTTAGGACCTTGGATGAGAACTGGCATCATAATGAACTTCCGCTTCATGCACATCCAAGGAGGAAGGTTATACATACATAGAGTCACGGGCCAGGTGCTGTGATTGCTGCTCTGCTCCTCGAAAGGATTAATGCCATCCGCGCTTAAAGCAAACCATACATTCCTTGGGTCCTTTGCAAACTCATCCCAGTACTTTCTCTCGATTTTTCTCCACTACGACCCGTCAGCGGGTGCTCTCAACTTCCCATCTTTCTTTCGGTTCTCATTGTGCCATCGCATCAACTTGGCATGCTCTTCGTTTCTTAACAGACGTTTCAACCGTGGTATTATAGGAGCATACCACATCACCTTCGTAGGAACCCTCTTCCTAGGGGGCTCGCCGTCAACATCACCAGGGTCATCTCGTCTGATCTTATACCGCAATGAACCGCATACCGGGCATGCGTTCAGATCCTTGTATGCACCGCGGTAGAGGATGCAGTCATTAGGGCATGCATGTATCTTCTCCACCTCCAATCCTAGAGGGCATACGACCTTCTTTGCTGCGTATGTACTTTCGGGCAATTCGTTATCCTTTGGAAGCTTCTTCTTCAATATTTTCAGTAGCTTCTCAAATCCTTTGTCAGCCACAACATTCTCTGCCTTCCACTGCAGCAATTCCAGTACGGTACCGAGCTTTGTGTTGCCATCTTCGCAATTGGGGTACAACCCTTTTTTGTGATCCTCTAACATGCGATCGAACTTCAGCTTCTCCTTTTGACTTTCGCATTGCGTCCTTGCATCGACAATGACCCGGCGGAGATCATCATCATCGGGCACATCGTATGGTTCCTCTTGATCTTCAGCAGCTTCACCCGTTGCAGCATCATTGGGCACATCGTCTGGTTCCTCTTGATCTTCACCAGCTCCCCCCGTTGCAGCATCACCGTATTCAGGGGGCACATAGTTGTCATCGTACTCTTCTTCTTCGCCGTCTTCCATCATAACCCCTATTTCTCCGTGCCCCGTCCAAACATTATAGTGTTGCATGAAACCCTTGTAAAGCAGGTGGGAGTGAAGGATTTTCCGGTTATAGTAAGACCTCGTATTCCCACATTCAGTGCATGGACAACACATAAAACCATTCTGCTTGTTTGCCTCAGCCGCATCGAGAAACTCATGCACACCCTTAATGTACTCGCAGGTGTGTCTGTCACCGTACATCCATTGCCGGTTCATCTGCGTGCATTATATATAATTAAGTGTCCAAATTAATAGAAGTTCATCATCACATTAAAACCAAAGTGCAAACATAGTTCTCATCTAAGAACATATAGCTCTCCAGAGCATCTAATTAATCAGACCATACATTGAAACTATGTAAAACATTTCAATGCGAAAACAAATGCGATCATAATCGCAACCAAGGTAACAATTGATCCAATGGCATAATGATACCAAGCCTCGGTATGAATGGCATATTTTCTAATATTTCTAATCTTCAAGCGCATTGCATCAATCTTGATCTTGTGATCATCGACGACATCTGCAACATGCAACTCCAATATCATCTTCTCCTTGTCAATTTTTTTATTTTTTCCTTCAACAAATTGTTTTCTTCTTCAACTAAATTTAACCTCTCGACAATAGGGTCGGTTGGCATTTCCGATTCACATACATCCTACATAAATAAAATCTATGTCACGTTGGTCGGCATAATTTTCGTAAACAATAAATGAACCAATAGTTATAAAGATAATATATATACCACATCTGAATCATAGACAGGACGAGGGCCGTCGGGGGCGGATACCAAAACCATCGCACTATATAAGATGCAATAATAAAAGTAAGAAAATAATACAAGTATCTATGTAAACATACAAGTTAGAATATTTTTCCTTTCAAAAAGAAGATAAGAACAAGAGGCTCACCACGGTGGTGCAGGCAATGAGCTCGGCGCGGGTGATCGACGGCGGTGAAGACTGGGACGGGGCGTGACGGACCGCTAAACCTAGACAAATATTGTGGAAAATGGAGCTTGAAGGTCGAGCTTGGAGAAGAGAAAGCTTAAGTAGTGTGGCTCGGGCATTCCATCGAACACCTTGTGTGCATAGGAGGTGAGCTAGAGCACCACCAAGCCATCTCCCCCTCGTCTAGAAAAAAACAGAGCAGTGTGCTCTGCTCTTACGCGAGGGGGTATATATAGGCACTTCATTGGTCCCGGTTGGTGGCATGAACCAGGACTAATGGTGGTGGGCCAGGAGCGAGGCCCATTGGTCCCGGTTCATCCCACCAACCGGGACCAAAAGGTCCAGATGAACCAGGGCCAATGGCCCACGTGGCCCGGCCGGCCCCCTGGGCTCACGAACCGGGACCAATGCCCCAATTGGTCCCGGTTCTGGAATGAACCGGGACTAATGGGCTGACCCGGCCTGGACCAAAGCCCTGTTTTCTACTAGTGTAATTAGTGCTTGTGGACTTGGATACATCACGTAGTTAATGAAGAGATACATCACGTAGCCATTACTACCTGTTTCATCATTTGTTTAGGGCGGACTCAATGTATCTGAAGTTGTATGTTCTATAATATTGCATCAATACACTATATTACTTGTATACTAAGATATAGTATATCTCTCATTTCTTGTTAATTAAGCTTTATATGTGCATTTTTGCTAGGTGACATGTCTCCAATATAGTGGACATCATTAATTGCACCGGGGTAACCTTTATGTCGGGGGTGCAACATATGCTCTCTCGTTTTCTTGCAAGGTCGCCTTAACTAGCCTCACCTCCATCTTTCATATCATTTCCTTTATTTTCCATGCGCGTCCCAGCAAGTGACTCCGTCATCACTGGGTAACAATGAATGAAGATTTATAGTATGAGAATTCAGAGGCCCATGTCCAGATTTCTTTAAATAGGAAACCTTCTCTTTTCTCCTCAACAAGAAAAGATCTCACGCTTTCCTCATCCTCCCGTTGGCGCCGTCACCGGTCGACCCAATCTCCGATGGCCTTTGGGCTATGGAGGTGCGAAGGACCTCAGCCCCTCGCCGACGGGAGGGCCCCGTTCTTGTTCTTGTTTGGTTCAACTTCTTGGTTGGGGCTGTGTAGCGGCGGCTGATAACCCACAAGTATAGGGGATCAATTGTAGCCTCTTTCGATAAGTAAGAGTGTCGAACCCAACGAGGAGCTAAAGGTAGAACAAATATTCCCTCAAGTTCTATCGACCACCGATACAACTCTACGCGCGCTTAACGTCCGCCTTACCTAGAACAAGTATGAAACGAGAAAGTTATTTGTCCCTAGACAATCGATAACTAGATCGGTAATCATTATTGCAATTTTATTTGAGGAAGAGGCATAAGCTTACACACATTCTCTTCTTGGATCATATGCACTTATGATTGAAACTCTAGCAAGCATCCACAACTACTAAAGATCATTAGTCCTCTTTACTCCCATACGCAAACAACCTACTTACTCGGGTCTATGCTTCTGTCACTCACGCCACCCACCATAAGCGAATCATGAACATATTGCAAACCCTACAGCGGGATCCCTGACGCTTGTGCGACACGGAGAGCAACATATGACATCACCACTAATAAAACATGCAACTCAAACCAATAACGATCATCAATTAACCCATAGGACAAAATGGATCGACTCAAACATCATAGGATAGCCATACATCATTGGAAAATAATATATAGCATTGAGCACCATGTTTAAGTAGAGATTACAGCGGGTAAAAGAGGGGTTACACCGCTACATACGGGGGGAAGAGTTGGTGATGACAACGGTGAAGTTGTTGGTGTAGATCGTTGTCGCGATGATGGCCTCGGTGATGTTCCGGCGCCACCGGGAGAGAGGGGGAGAGAGCCCCCCTTCTTCTTCTTCTTCCTTGACCTTCCCCCTAGATGGGAGAAGGGATTCCCCTCTGGTCCATGACCTCCATGGCAGCGGAGGGGCAAGATCCCCTCCAAGATTGTATCTCTCTCTCTGTTTCCTTCTATTTCTGCGGTCCCTAATTCTGCCCTTTCACCGTTTCTTAAATTCCCGAGATCTGTTACTCCGATTGGGCTAAAATTTTGATACGATTTTTATCCGGATATTGGATTTCTTGCAGCGAAAGAAGGGCACCAACCTCCTTACGGAGTGGCCACGAGGGCCCAGGGCGCGCCCTACCCCCTAGGGCGCGCCCCTCACCCTCGTGGGCCCCTCGGGCATCGTCTCGCGTTGATTCCACTTCCCAAAATTCACATACATTTCAAAAAAAAATCTCCATAAGTTTTTATCCCATTTGGACTCCGTTTGATATGGATTTTCTGCGAACCAAAAAACATGCAACAAACAGGAACTGGCATTGGGCAATGGATCAATATGTTTGTCCCATAAATAGTATAAAAAGTTGCAAAAAGTATGTAAAAGTTGTAGAATATTGGCATGGAACAATAAAAAATTATAGATACGACGGAGACGCGTATCAACATCCTCAAGCTTAATTCCTGCTCGTCCTCGAGTAGGTAAATGATAAAAAAGATAATTTTTGATGTGGAATAGTACCTAGCATAATCTTGATCATGTAATCTAATCATGGCAAGAATATTAAGACATGAGTGATTCAAAGCAATAGTATATCATTTGACATTAAGACAACAATACTTCAAGCATACTAATAAAGCAATCATGTCTTTTCAAAATAACATGGCCAAAGAAAGTTATCCCTACAAAATCATATGGTCTGGTTATGCTCCATCTTCACCACACAAAATATTCAAATCATGCACAACCCCGATGACAAGCCAAGCAATTGTTTCATAATTTTGATGTTCTCAAACCTTTTCAACTTTCACACAATACATGAGCGTGAGCCATGGATATAGCACTATAAGTGGAATAGAATATGATGATGGAGGTTGTGTGGGTAAGACAAAAAAGGGAGAAAGTCTCACATCGACCCGGCTAATCAACGAGGTATAGAGATGCCCATCAATTGATGTCAATGCGAGGAGTAGGGATTGCCATGCAACATATGCACTAGAGCTATAAGTGTATGAAAGCTCAAACTGAAACTAAGTGGGTCTGCATCCAACTTGCTTGCTCATGAAGAACTAGGGCATTTGAGGAAGCCCATCATTGGAATATACAAGCCAAGTTCTATAATGAAAATTCCCACTAGTATATGAAAGCGATAACTCAAGAGACTCTCTATATGAAGAACATAGTGCTACTCTGAAGCACAAGTGTGGTAAAAGGATAGTAACATTGTCCCTTCTCTCTTTTCTCTCATTTATTTTTATTTTTTTGTAGGCTTCTTTGGCCTCTCTCTCTTTTTTTGGGGCTTCTCTAGCCACTTTTATTTTGATAACCTCACATGGGACAATGTTCTAATAATGATGATCATCACACTTTTATTTACTTACAACTCAATATTACAACTCGATACTAGAACAAAGATATGACTCTATATGAATGCCTCCGACGGTGTACCAGGATGTGCAATGATCTAGCATAGAAATGAAATCAAAAAACGGACAAGCCATGAAAACATCATGCTATCTATCTTACGATCATGCAAAGCAATATGACAATAAATGCTCAAGTCATGTATATGATGATGATGGAAGTTGCATGGCAATATATCTCGGAATGGCTATGGAAATGCCATGATAGGTAGGTACGGTGGCTGTTTTGAGGAAGATATAAGGAGGCTTATGTGTGACAGAGCATATCATATCATAGGGTTTGGATGCACCGGCGAAGTTTGCACCAACTCTCAAGGTAAGAAAGGGCAATGCACGGTACCGAAGAGGCTAGCAATGACGGAAGGGTGAGAGTGCATATAATCCATGGACTCAACATTAGTCATAAAGAACTCACATACTTTATTGCAAAAGTCTAGAAGCTATCGAAACAAAGTATTAAATGCATGCCCCTAGGGGGATAGATTGGTAGGAAAAGACCATCGCTCGTCCCCGACTGCCACTCATTAGGAAGACAATCAATAAATAAATCATGCTCTGACTTCGTTATATAACGGTTCACCATACGTGCATGCTACGGGAATCACAAACTTCAACACAAGTATTTCTACAATCCACAATTACCCACCAACATGACTCTAATATCACCATCTTTATATCGCAAAACTATTGCAAGGAATCAAACATATCATATTCAGTGATCTACAAGTTTTATGTAGGATTTTATGACTAACCATGTGAATGACCAATTCCTGTCAACTCTCTAAATAGATATAAGTGAAGCAAGAGAGTTTAATTTTTTCTACAAAAGATATGCCCACGCTCTAACAAATATAAGTGAAGCAAAAGAGCATTCTAGAAATGGTGAATTTCTATGTGTAGGGAAACATGCAATCCAAACTTCAAATGATATAAGCGAAGCACATGAAGCATTCTATAAAGCCACACTCAAAAGATATAAGTGAAGCACAAAGAGCATTATAAATTAACCATGGAATATCTCATACCAGCTTGGTGCATCAAATAAAAGTGAAAACTAAATGCAAAAGACGCTCCAAGATTTGCACATATCACATGAACGAAACGAAACCGAAAACATACTGATACTTGTTGAAGAAAGATGGGATGCCTTTCGGGGCATCCCCAACCTTAGACGCCTGAGTCTCCTTGAATATTTGCTTGGGGTTCCTTGGGAATCCCCAAGCTTGAGCTCTTGCCTCCCCTTCTTCTCCTCACATCGAGACCTCCTCGATCCTTGATCACTTCATCCACAGAAAACTCAATAGAAAGTTCGGTAAGATCCACTAGTATAATAAAGAAAATCACTACTCTAAGTACTATTGGAAACCAATTCATATTTTGTTTTTGCATTTTAGCTAATGTAATATAACTTTTCCAAGGCTTAATCCACTGATAGAAATAGATAGTTTCATCAAAACAAGCAAACAATGCATCAAAAATAGAATCTGTCTTAAACAGGACAGTCTGTAGTTATCTGAACATTCACCATACTCCTCGTACTCCAAAAATTCTGAAAAAATTAGGAAAAATAAAAAAATTGTATAGAAAGACAGTGCAAAAAGTTTCAGAACCGTTTGATGTTCCAGTAAAAATATATATAAAATCACGCACTACAGCCAAAGTTTCTGTTTTGCACCGCACAAACCAACAAGCAATGTAAACATCCTAAAGGCAAATCTTGGCACATTTATTTTATAATACAATGGAATTTTACCAGGGGATCATTATTATTGTTGATAAGTTTCTGTAATCAAGATTCACAAAGTTTCTGTGAGCATGAACAAAGTTCAAGGAGCTTCTTGACTTCAACAATGCTTGTCTCTCTCACTTTCACTTTCCTTTTTGAAAAGTTTTGGGTTCCCCTCTTTATTTTTTTGTTTTTAAACTCTATAAAAGCACTCAACAGAAATAAATGACTCTCTAAAACTTCCGGGTAGTCTCTCTGGCAGCACTTTCTTTAAAGCCATTAAGCTAGGCATAAGGTGCTCAAGTAATGAATCCACCCGGATCCCATTGTATATCAAAGCCAATTTGAATTAGCAATGATTTGGCATTTAGTAGTGAGCACAAAGCAACATATATCAAGCAATGACGAAGTCTAACTCTCTTCCTATGCATCAGCATGTCATACAAGAACAACTCATGCACATCAAGTAAAGGCCAATGCATAGCATAAGAAGTTTCTTGCAATTTTATCGTGTTGGAAACATAGAGAGGCGGAGATGTAGTTCCTCTTTCATAATAATTGCAAGTAGGAGCAGCAAGCACATGCATATTATATTCATCAAAATTATCATGTGCAACGGTAAAAGGCCACCCATCAATATAATCCTTAATAAGTGCAAACTTCTCCGATATACTGTAGTTTGGAGAATTCAAAAAGATAATAGGACTATCATGTGTGGGTGCAATAGCAACAATTTCATGTTTAACATAGGGAACAATAGCAAGTTCATCTCCGTAAGCATAATTCATATTGGCATCTTGGCCACAAGAATAGCAAGCATCAAGTTCATCAAAAATGGATATTTCAAATGAATCAACGGGATCATAGCAATTATCATGGCATTCACCCTTCGGTAGGAACGAAGAGACATTAAATAATGTATGAGTTGGAGAGTTACTCTCATTAGAAGGTGGGCACGGGTAGCTAATCCTATCTTCCTCCTTTTGTTCTTCGCTCTCCTCGTCATCTTTTTCATCCAATGACCTCACAGTTTCGTCAATTTCTTCTTTCATAGACTCCTGCAAAATATTAGTCTCTTCTCGGACAACGGAGACTTTCTCAATAAATTCATCAATATCATAATTGTATTATAATTATCATAGAAATATTTAAGGATAGCTAAATTTTCAGGTATATACACTGAATCATCAAAATCTTCAAACTCTTTAAACAAAGATTCAATTTCACAAGCACCCTTAAAAGCAACAAATTCTTCTATTCGTTCCACATCATAGTAATCATATATACCATTAGCATAAGAAGCTAAGGTTTCATTATCATTAAATTTGCATGAAAAGGGAAGGTGTGGAGCCTTCATCCTAGAGCAACAAGTATAATCATATCTCAAACATAGTTGCCAAGCATACCAATGCAACATATACATTTGATCCCATAAAAGTATCCCTTTTCGAGTCAAGCGATAATCCCTAAAGTATTCACGTTGATCCACCGTGTCTCCCATTATATAATTGAATGGGGTTTTCTCAAGATTATTAAAGTAGTGCATAATTTCTTTCACATAATGAGCACCGAGGGTTTTAGGAGGTTCGCCATCTCCATGAGTAGCAAGTAAACCTATTTTTTTTGGTATTTCATGTTCCATATCCATAACTAGAGATAGAGAACAACTTAGAACATCAAATAAAATTCACTTAGTGATAAAGCAAACAAGCACACACGAGAATATTCACCCCATGCTATTGCTCTCCGGCAACGGCGCCAGAAAAAGGTCTTGATAACCCACAAGTATAGGGGATCAATTGTAGCCTCTCTTGATAAGTAAGAGTGTCAAACCCAATGAGGAGCTAAAGGTAGAACACATATTCCCTCAAGTTCTATCGACCACCGATACAACTCTACGCACGCTTAACGTTCGCCTTACCTAGAACAAGTATGAAACTAGAAGTACTTTGTAGGTGTTGTAGGCTAGGTTTGCAAGATAATAAAGAGCATGTAAATAAAAGCTAGGGGCTGTTTAGATAAATACGCAACTAAATTAGTTTCAGTCGAGAGCTTTTTGTCATGAGAAAGTTATTTGTCCCTAGACAATCGATAACTAGGCCGGTAATCATTATTACAATTTTATTTGAGGGAGAGGCATAAGCTAACATACTTTCTCTTCTTGGATCATATGCACTTATGATTGGAACTCTAGATCATATTAAAGATCATTAAGGAAAAACCCAATCATGGCATTATAAGGCATCAAGTCCTCTTTACTCCCATACGCAAACAACCTACTTACTCGGGCTTATGCTTCTGTCACTCATGCCACCCACCATAAGCAAATCATGAACATATTGCAAACCCTACAGCAGGGATCCCTCACACTTGCACAACACGGAGACCACCATAGGATAACACCAATAATAAAACATGCAACTCAAACCAATCACGATCATCAATTAACCCATAGGACAAAACGGATCTACTCAAACATCACAGGATAGCCATACAACATTTGGAAATAATATATAGCATTGAGAACCATGTTTAAGTAGAGATTACAACGGGTAAAAGAGGGGTTACACCGCTGCATAGAGGGGGGAAGAGTTGGTGATGACGGCGGTGAAGTTGTTGGTGTAGACCGTTGTCGCGATGATTGCCCCGGCGGTGTTCCAGCACCACTTGGAGAGAGGGGGAGAGAGCCCCCCTTCTTCTTCTTCTTGCTTGACCGTCCCCCTAGATGGGAGAAGGGTTTCGGCTCTAGTCCAGAGCCCCTCCGAGATTGGATATCTCTCTCTCTCTCTCTCTCTCTCTCTCTCT
>NC_041384.1:704951606-704988224 GCF_002162155.2 Triticum dicoccoides
ACTCCGATTGGGCTGAAATTTTGACACGATTTTTATCCAGATATTGGCTTTCTTGCGGCGAAAGAAGGGCACCAACCGCCTTATGAAGTGGCCACGAGGGACAAGGACGCGATCCTCACCCTCGTGGGTCCCTCGAGCATCATCTCGCGTTGATTCCACTTCCCAAAATTCGCATATGTTCCAAAAAAATTCTCCGTAAGTTTTTATCCCGTTTGGACTCCGTTTGATATGGATTTTCTGCGAAACGAAAAACATGCAACAAACAGGAATTGGCACCGAGCACTGGATCAATATGTTAGTCCCACAAATAGTATAAAAAGTTGCCAAAAATATGTAAAAGTTGTAGAATATTGGCATGAACAATCAAAAATTATAGATACGACGGAGACGTATCAGCAGCGATGCCCCTCATTAGAAATAATGTCTCCCACGTTCTATCCATGTCCCGATGGTGCGTCTAGCGTCATTAGAGGGAGTGTGGAGGTGTGTCTCTGTCGGATCTCATGGGATTCGGTCGGTGCTGGTCCTTGGTGCATCTGTTTGGATCCACTCTTCATTCGTGTTTGTGGTGTTTACAGGTTTGATCCCTCCGATCTACGACTTTCTTCATCAGTGATGGTTGCTGCTCTGGTGCACTAATTCTATGGGGCTTTAGCACGATGAATTCCCGACTGTCTACTACAATAAGGTTTGACTGGCTCCAGCGAGGGAGGGGCAATGACGGCGGCACGCCTTCGGCTCGCTCCAGCACTTGTAGTCGTCGCTAGGTGGTCCACGGATCTAGTTGTAATTTTTAGTATCCCTGGTGTTCTTTGTACTGACTTAATTGACTAGAAATTTCTCATGAAATTTCTCATGCCAGAAAAATATTTCTTTAAATAGACATTTCTAGCCTTACCCACAAAATTAGATGAGTGTGTGTATCAAATGATGGATGCCTACAACGCCGAAGGGACCTGCCAGGTGATCTCCCCCACCACCGGGTTAGGCTAAAGTAAGTATTGATGCAAGCTTTGACATGTCCTCATGCTCTGTAGCCTTCGGGGCAGTTGCAAGGAACTGTAGGGGACAAGTGCTAATGGCGGCTCCGATACCTAGTGGGTGGTGTCATGCTCCTAAGGAAGTGGATGGGTCGGCGTACGGAGGGTATTAAGCTTTTCCAGGGACAAGCTACTATATCTTTGGTCATCGAGTCTGGTAGCATGTCACTCATCAATACCCTGAAGGATGGAGGAGACAACAAATCGTTGCTATGTAGCAGTACAAGGGGGTCTAGACGATGATATCGTTTTCTAGGATGGCAGGTACTCGCTCCGTCCCAAAATAATTGTGTCAACTTTGTACTGGCTTTAGTACAAAATTGTACTAAGCTTGAAACACTTATTTTGGGACGGGGGGAGTAGCAAATAAGGTTGCTCATGCTCTCGCGTAGGTAGCTACTACGAGTGCAAACAAATCCATCTGGATCCTAGATGCACTGTCTGCTATTTTTTAGCTCCTTCTGAAGGATTGTAAATACATTATTATCAATTAATGAAACCCCCTGTTTGGGCAAAAAAGATAGTTTTGTAGAAAAATTATTCTGAGCCCCTAGACATTTCAACAAAAACCATTAGAGACTGGAGAATAGACTTTGCATCTTGAGTGGAAATCAAAATTTGGAAAGTGTAAGAACAGCCACAACTGTCAAAAACTGTGCACGCTTTCAAAAAAAATTAATACATGACTTAATAAAAAGAAGTAACGACTTTGACCCCAAAAAGGAACTTTGGACAACCATAACTTTAAAAGATATGTCAACATTAAAAAATTTAAAAGCACAACATTGGAATAACAATTTCCGCCATTGTGATCGATATAAGTGAGCCAAAGTTGTAAAGCTAACTTTCTAATCTAACAAGTGGATCATGCAAAAAATGAAAGTGCAATAAAAATATGAATAAAAGAAAGTTAGACCATGCACCTTCCCACCATTTGTGACTTCATGGCACAAAGTCATGATAGGTGTGACCTAGTACGGCTTGTGATGATCACCACTCTCTCAAAGCAATGTGTCGGTGACCGAGGATGTGAAGGATATTGGGGTGTGGTCTCACGATGGGGGTTGTAGCCTTGGAACTCCCTAGAAGCACTACCCAGCGAGAGAAATTTACGCAAAACTAAAGTGGTGTATGTGAGACATGTGTTACATGAGTGACGCCATTCGTGAAACGACATGTATCATTGAAATGATAATTTTTGGTACTTAACCATAAGCGAGCAACTTATGTTACATAACTATAAGACACGCAAAGAGTTTCCATTGCAAGTCGGTTGGCCAAAACGATGGCATATAACTTAATACATGTAAATAGTGATACATTGACAATTAACATTTTTGGAATATATCACGAACACTAGTACATTTTCCACTAGAACAATGAAGCCCTTATTTGATAATATGTAAGATGATAACAAATAAATGAAAAAAGAGTCAAAGCTATCAATTTGACGCAGTACAGTAGGTTGGGCTCCATTTTTTAGATTCCTCACATGAAGGGGATTAGGGGTTGGCATTGCCATACCCAGATCCAGCACCTTTGCCTGCACCACTCCCACCATTTCTTCCTCCTCCATTGCCACCACCGTTTCCACCAGCATCTGCATTTGTACTACCTTGTCTATACCAATTGTTAGTAGCTGTAGCTGAGCCAGAACCAGTGCCACTACCAGCCCCATATCCACTAGATCCTTGATAACCACTAGCTTTCCCTCCACCACCGCCACCACCGGCACCGCCAGCGCTAGTATATCCACCATAGCCACCACCATAAGGATATGAAGATCCTTGACTATATTGACTGGAACCAGAGCCAGAGCCGGACCCGCTACCATATCCAGTTCCACCATTTTGGCCACCGCCTCCGCCGCCACCTCCACCTCCACCGCTTGCATGGCTACCACTACTAGAACTCACGCCAGACCCAGTTCCACTCCCAGCACCCGAGCCACCACCACTCACAGTTCCCCCACCCTCTCCTCCTCCCGCTCCCGTTCCCGTGGCGCTTCCACTGCCGAATCTAACCACCCTTGCAGCATTGGCCAGTCCAATGCTCAAGAGGACAACATAGCCGAGGGCTACTAGCTTTGTGCCTACCATTGTGTGTGTTTTATGGAAGTGTGTACTCTTGCAAGATGAGATGAGTTCTAAGCGAAATATCAATGGATATTTATAGTGGTGCTTCCAGCCATGCATGTTGGGGGTGTTGGTGGAGTTGTTGACCAAGTCATGTCTCAACTGTAGGTGGAGGCTTAGAATAATTAGTGCCTTAATTGGTGCAGGTAAAAGTAAACGAGATAACTGACTTCTAATCGTGACCGCATCCGGTTGGGTCAATAGTTCTAAAACACATGCATGCTAGCATCCACTGATGAACACATCTAGCTCCAGGCTTGAATAGTTGACATTAGAGCAGAGGAGGCAGCAACCTGGAAGTTTCGGTAGTTGAATTTGGAGTTGGAGGATATTGTACTAGCAGATGGCAAAAATCCAAACCACGTTCATGCCGGCACCAAGGATCATCTTGTCAAGGTAATTAAGCCTACACCACCATTGAATGCCTGGACTAATTACATCTGTGTCCGTTTATGCTACTTGCATGCATGATTACAATTTTATCTTACGGTCAAATAACCATGCATGCATGCATGCATCTATCTATCTATCTATCTATACCTATACTAATTAGGCACTTCCCGGAAATTACCGTGTTAATTATAAATTAAGAACCGTTCATCTGGTGGAACCGAGTTATTACGTGTAGATCTGACATGTCCTCCCATAATTAAAGCAATGTCTATCTCTTCAACAGAATAAAAAAATCTCTCTCTCTCATAGAAAAATAAATGATCAAGTTCAAGTGGGATGGTAAGATCGATCCAAAACCACGTGCATGCCAGCACCGTAAGTCTATACGTATTGTACACCATATTATTTGATGCCCGGACTTGTTCAAGTTAATAGCTGAACAGGTTGTAAACCGTGATACATAGCTGCTTTTTCATGTACTGAACGAAAATCTACGGCAACGCTGCTTTATGAGCCGAGATGGTCACTGCCACGCCAAACAGCGAAGGGAAGAGCCGTTACTGCCATGCTAGCAAAATCAACAGACCTCACCTAGCCAGATAGATAGGTCAACAATAATTTACGACAACGAGCCATCAAACCATCGCAGCTGACATTGTCGAGATGGGGAGGCTCGAGGAAACTTTATTCGCCACACCGACGGCGCTGCCGCGCAATCCTAGTAAAAGCATCAAAGAGTGGAATACTAGAGATCCATATGGTAGATCAGGGCTTTCCCACACTCCCATATCAGCAGTGGAGGTCGTGGCGACCTACCACCGGACAAGAGATGGCAGCGCGGTGCATCCAGAAAATTTCCTCTCCAGGGTTTGAGAGGTGAGAACGGTTCCAAAAAAACTGGTGGGGAGGTTAGTTAACTAGATGGATCATCACAATTAACATAATTAACTAGTTTTTTGGCGGAAAAACTCACAATCTATTCACTAGAACAGCAACTGCTGCCATTGTAGAGTAGCGTAGATTGGAAGAATCCAACTTGAAGACACATGAACGTAGACAAACTACGATAAGATTCGAGCAAATCCACCAACGACAGATCCGCCAGAGACACACCTCCACACGCCCACCGATGATGCTAGACGCACCACTGGAATGGGGACTAGACGGGAAGAACCTTATCCCATCTTCAGTGAGCCGCCGCCATCTCGTTTTCCTGGGTAGGACACAAACCCTACCAAAACTAGAAGGAACATCTAAAGACGGAGCCCTCCACCGACAAGGATCGGGATCCACCGCGCCGCCATGGCCCTAAAGCCACCGGAGACGAGACGGACCGGTGGCGGCGCCGGAGGGAGATAGCCTTTTCTTGGGGAAGAGGCATAGGCAACATAATTAACTAGTTTGATGTCACAAAAAAAAATCAGCTACCTTAAATTTCAGAGAAAAACCAGCCAGCTTACCTTACAAAATCCTAATAAAATACCGTTGTTTGATCTTCCAGTATTCTTGCGTTTTAGTTTCATGTAATTTTTATTTTCATTTGTATATTCACCTTCTATATATTTTGTTTTTCTTATGGAGTTTCTAATATTTGTATTTATTTTATTTTTATATTCCCCTTTTACTTTTATTTTTATTTTGCTTTTTGAGTTGCCTTTTACCTTTTTGCAATTAGCTTTCATGTGATCCACCGGTACACAATATTTTTATGCTGTTTTATAATTTGTTTGAGAAATAAAAAGAATTATCTCATGTTTGTATATATATTTGAAACAAAGTACATTAACTTTAGCACAAAAGATTTAATAATGTTTGTTCTTAAAACAATAACATTTTAATTACCATGATGGATCATCACAATTAACAAAATCAACAAGTTATACGACGCGCATGCGTAGGGGCTCAAGCAGCCGCTCCTCCGCCTCCTGCCGGCGTCGCCGCTGGTCCGCCTCGTCTTCGGTGGCCTTAGAGCCATGGAGGCGCGGTGGATCCCAACCCTTGTCGTTGGGAGGGTTCCGTTCTTAGATGTTTTTTCGATTTTTGTTAGGGTTTGTATCCTACTCAAGAAGGCGAGACAGCAGCGACTCCCCGAAGGTGGAATTGTTGGGGAACGTAGTATTTCAAAAATTTACTTACGATCACGCAAGATCTATCTAGGAGAAGCATAGCAACGAGCGGGGAGAGTGTGTCCACGTACCCTCGTAGACCGAAAGCAGAAGCGTTTAGTAACGCGGTTGATGTAGTCGAATGTCTTCGCGATCCAACAGATCAAGTACCGAACGCACGGCACCTCCGTGATCTGCACACGTTCAACTCAGTGACATCCCTTGAACTCTAGATCCAGTTGAGGCTAAGGGAGAGTTTCGTCAGCACGACGGTATGGCGACGGTGATGATGAATTTATCGACGCATGGCTCGCCTAAGCACTACGACAATATGACTGAGGTGGAAATCTGTGGAGGGGGGCACCACACACGGCTAAGAAATCAACTTGTGTGTCTATGGGGTGCCCCCTCCCCCATATATAAATGAGGGGAGGAGGGGGTCGGCTGGCCTCATGGGGCGCACCCCAAGGGGGGAATCCTACTCCTACTAGGAGTAGGTTCCCCCCTTTCCTATTCCAACTAGGAGGGGAAGGAAAGGAGCGGAAATAAGAAGTATGTTCCCCGCTTTCGAGAACTACGTAGACATGACCGAGACTCATCTCCGGTCAATAACCAAGAGCGGAACCTGGATGCTCATGTTGGTTCCTACATATTCTATGAAGATCTTTATTGGTCAAACCGCACAACAACATATGTTGTTCCCTTTGTCATCGATATGTTACCTGTCCGAGATTCGATCGTCGTTATCATCATACCTAGTTCAATCTCGTTACCGGCAAGTCTCTTTACTCGTTCCGTAATTCATTATCCTAACTAACTCATTAGTCACACTGCTTGCAAGGCTTATAGTGATGTGCATTACCGAGAGGGCCCAGAGATACCTCTCTGTCAATTTGAGTGACAAATCCTAATCTCGATATATGCCAACTCAACAAACACCATCAGAGACACCTATAGAGCATCTTTATAATCACCTAGTTACGTTGTGACGTTTGATAGCACACTAAGTGTTCCTCTGGTATTCGGGAGTTGCATAATCTCATAGTCATAGGAACATGTATAAGTCATGAAGAAAGTAATAGCAATAAACTAAATGATCATAGTGCTAAGCTAACGGATGGGTCTTGTCCATCACATCATTCTCTAATGATGTGATCCCATTCATCGAATGACAACACATGTCTATGGCTAGGAAACTTAACCATCTTTGATTAACGAGCTAGTCAAGTAGAGGCATACTAGGGACACTCTGTTTGTCTACGTATTCACACATGTACTAAGTTTCCGGTTAATACAATTCTAGCATGAATAATAAACATTTATCATGATATAAGGAAATATAAATAACAACTTTATTATTGCCTCTAGGGCATATTTCCTTCAGTCTCCTACTTGCACTAGGGTAAATAATCTAGATTATATTGTAATGATTCTAACACCCATGGAGTCTTGGTGCTGATCATGTTTTGCTCGTGAGAGCGGCTTAGTCAACGGGTCTGCAACATTCAGATCTGTATGTATCTTGCAAATCTCTATGTCTCCCTCCTTGACTTGATCACGGATGGAATTGAAGCGTCTCTTGATGTGCTTGGTTCTCTTGTGAAATTTGAATTCCTTTGCCAAGACAAATGCACCAGTATTGTCACAAAAGATTTTCATTGGACCCGATGCACTAGGTATGACACCTAGATCGGATATGAACTCCTTCATTTGCTGCTACCGAAGCAGCTATGTACTCTGCTTCACACGCAGAACCCGCCACGACGCTCTGCTTGGAACTGCACCAACTTACAGCTCCTCCATTTAGTAAAAATTCGTATCCGGTCTCTGACTTAGAGTCATTCGGATCAGTGTCAAAGATTGCATCGACGTAACCATTTACGACGACCTCTTTGTCACCTCCATAAATGAGAAACATATCCTTAGTCCTTTTCTGGTATTTCAGGATGTTCTTGACCGCTGTCCAGTGATCCACTCCTGGATTACTTTGGTACCTCCCTGCTAAAATAATAGCAAGGCACACATTAGGTCTGGTACACATCATTGCATACATGATAGAACCTATGGCTGAAGCATAGGGAATGACTTTCATTTTCTCTCTATCTTCTGCAGTGGTCGGGCATTGAGTCTGACTCAACTTCACACCTTGTAACACAGGCAAGAACCCTTTCTTTGCTTGATCCAATTTGAATTTCTTTAAAACTTTATCAAGGTATGTGCTTTGTGAAAGTCCAATTAAGCGTCTTGATCTATCTCTATAGATCTTGATGCCCAATATATAAGCAGCTTCACCGAGGTCTTTCATTGAAAAATTCTTATTCAAGTACCCTTTTATGCTATTCCAAAATTTAGTATCATTTCCGATCAACAATATGTCATGCACATATAATATCAGAAATGCTATAGAGCTCACATATAAAATTCATTGAAAAATTCTTATTCAAGTATCCTTTCTTGTAAATACAGGCTTCTCCAAAAGTCTGTATAAAACCATATGCTTTGATCACACTATCAAAGCGTATATTCCAACTCCGAGATGCTTGCACCAGTCCATAAATGGATCATTGGAGTGTACACACTTTGTTAGGACCTTTTGGATCGACAAAACCTTCTGGTTGCATCATATACAACTCTTCTTTAAGATATCCTTTAAGGAATACAATTTTGACATCCATTTGCCAAATTTCATAATCATACAATGCGGCAATTGCTAACATGATTCAGACGGACTTAAGCATCACTACGGGTAAGAAGGTCTCATCGTAGTCAATTCCTTAAACTTGTCGAAAACCTTTTGCAACAAGTCGGACTTTGCAGACAATAATATTACCTTCAGTGTTAGTCTTCTTATTGAAGATCCATTTATTCTCTATGGCTTGCAGATCATCGGGCAAGTCAACCAAAGTCCACACTTTGTTCTCATACATGGACCCCATCTCAGATTTCATGGCCTCAAGCCATTTCGCGGAATCTGGGCTCATCATCGCTTCCTAATAGTTTGTAGGTTCGTCATGGTCAAGTAACATGACCTCCAGAACAGGATTACCGTACCACTCTGGTGTGGATCTTACTCTGGTTGACCTACGAGGTTCGGTAGTAACTTCATCAGAAGTTTCATGATCATCATCATTAGCTTGCTCACTAATTGGTGTAGGAATCACTGGAACTGATTTCTGTGATGAACTACTTTCCAACAAGGGAGCAGGTACAATTACCTCATCAAGTTCTACTTTTCCTCCACTCACTTCTTTCGAGAGAAACTCCTTCTCTAGAAAGGATCCATTCTTAGCAATGAATATCTTGCCTTCGGATATGAGATAGAAGGTGTACCCAACAGTCTCGTTTGGGTATCCTATGAAGACACATTTCTCCGATTTGGGTTCGAGCTTATTAGGTTGAAGCTTTTTCACATAAGCATCGTAGCCTCAAACTTTAAGAAACGACAACTTGGGTTTCTTGCCAAATCACAGTTCATATGGGTCGTCTCAACGGATTTAGATGGTGCCCTATTGATACGTCTCCGTCGTATCTACTTTTCCAAACACTTTTGCCCTTGTTTTGGACTCTAACTTGTATGATTTGAATGGAACTAACCTGGACTGACGCTGTTTTCAGCAGAATTGCCATGATGTTGTTTTGCGTGCAGAAAACAAAAGTTCTCGGAATGACCTGAAACTCCACGGAATATCTTACAATAAATAATAAAAAATCCTCGCCAAAGATGAAGAGCAGGGGGCCCACACCCTTGCCACGAGGGTGGGGGGCGCGCCCCCCTAGGGCGCGCCCCCTACCTCGTGGGCCCCCTGGAAACCCCCCGACTCCAACTCCAACTCTATATAACTGCTTTCGGGGAGAAAAAAATAGGGGAGAAGAAATCATCGCGTTTTACGATACGGAGCTGCCGCCAAGCCCTAAAACCTCTCGGGAGGGATGATCTGGAGTCCGTTTGGGGCTCTGGAGAGGGGAATCCGTTGCCATCGTCATCATCAACCATCCTCCGTCACCAATTTCATGATGCTCACCGCCGTGCGTGAGTAATTTCATCGTAGGCTTGCTGGACGGTGATGGGTTGGATGAGATTTATCATGTAATCGAGTTAGTTTTGTTAGGGTTTGATCCCTAGTATCCACTATGTTCTGAGATTGATGTTGCTATGACTTTGCTATGCTTAATGCTTGTCACTAGGGCCCGAGTACCATGATTTCAGATCTAAACCTATTATGTTTTCATCAATATATGAGAGTTCTTGATCCTATCTTGCAAGTCTATAGTCACCTATTATGTGTTATGATCCGTTAACCCCGAAGTGACAATAATCGGGATACTTACCGGTGATGACCGTAGTTTGAGGAGTTCATGTATTCACTATGTTCTAATGCTTTGTTCCGGTTCTCTATTAAAAGGAGGCTTTAATATCCCTTAGTTTCCATTAGGACCCCACTGCCACGAGAGGGTAGGACAAAAGATGTCATGCAGGTTCTTTTCCATAAGCACGTATGACTATATACGGAATACATGCCTACATTAGATTGATGAATTGGAGCTAGTTCTATGTCATCCAATGTTATGACTGTTACATGATGAACTGCATCCGGCATAAATATCCATCACTGATCCGGTGCCTACGAGTTTTCCATATACTAGTTTACGCTTATTTACTTTCCCGTTGCTATTGTTACAATCACTACAAAATACCAAAAACATTACTTTGCTTTCGTTACTCTTTTGTTACCATTACCACCACTATCATATTACTTTGCTACTAAACACTTTGCTGCAGATACTAAGTTTCCAGGTGCGGTTGAATTGACAACTCAGCTGCTAATACTTGAGAATATTCTTTGGCTCCCCTTGTGTCGAATCAATAAATTTGGGTTGAATACTCTACCCTCGAAAGCTGTCGCGATCCCCTATACTTGTGGGTTATCACCTATTTAACGTGAATGCAGCCGTCTGTAAATCATAACCCCAAAACAATAGCGGTAAATCAGTAAGAAACATCATAACTACGATTACAACATTGAGACACACCATTACGCTGTGGTGTTTCGGGAGGTGAGTTGCGAAACTATTCCACATTGTTTCAAATGAAGACCAAACTCATAACTCAAATATTCTCCTCCACGATCAGATCGTAGAAACTTTATTTTCTTGTTACGATGATTTTCCACTTCACTATGAAATTCTGTGAACTTTTCAAATGTTTCAAACTTATGTTTCATCAAGTAGATATACCCATATCTACATAAATCATCTGTGAAGGTCAAAAAATAACGATAGCCGCCACGAGCATCAACACTCATCGGACCGCATCCATCAGCATGTATTATTTCTGACAAGTTTGTTGCTTGCTCCATTGTTCCGAAGAATGGAGTTTTAGTCATCTTTCCCATGAGGCATGGTTCACAAGCATCAAGTGATTCCAAAATCCCATCAGCATGGAGTTTCTTCATGCGCTTTACACCAATCTGACCTAAACAACAGTGCCACAAATAACTTGCACTATCATTATTAAACTTATATATTTTGGCTTTAATACTATGAATATGTGTATCACTACTATCAAGATTTCGTAAAAATAGACCACTCATCAAGGGTGCATGACCATAAAAGATATTACTCATATAAACAGAACAACCATTATTCTCTGATTTAAATGAATAACCGTCTCGCATCAAACAAGATCCATATATAATGTTCATTCTTAACGCTGGCACCAAATAGCAATTATTCAAGTCTAAAACTAATCCCGAAGGTAGATGTAGAGGTAGCGTGCCGACGGCGATCACATCGACTTTGGAACCATTTCCCACGCACATCGTCACCTTGTCCTTAGCCAATCTTCAATTAATCCATAGCCCCTGTTTCGAGTTACAAATATTAGCAATAGAACCAGTATCAAATACCCAGGCGCTACCGCGAGCATTAGTAAGGTACACATCAATAACATGTATATCAAATATACCTTTCACTTTGCCATCCTTTTTTCTGCCAAATACTTGGGGCAGTTCCGCTTCCAGTGACCAGTCCCTTTGTAGTAGAAGCACTCAGTCTCAGGCTTAGGTCCAGATTTGGGCTTCTTTACTTGAGCAGCAACTTGCTTGCCGTTCTTCTTGAAGTTCCCCTTCTTCCCTTTGCCCTTCTTCTTGAAACTAGTGGTCTTATTGACCATCAACACTTGATGCTCCTTCTTGATTTCTACCTCCACAGCCTTTAACATCGCGAAGAGCTCGGGAATTGTTTTATCCATCCCTTGCATATTATAGTTCATCTTGAAGCTTTTGTAGCTTGGTGGCAGTGATTGAAGAACTCTGTCAATGACACTATCAACCGGAAGATTAACTAGCAGCTGACTCAAGTGATTGTGGTACCCAGACATTCTGAGTATATGCTCACTGACAAAACTATTCTCCTCCATTTTGTAGCTGTAGAAATTATTGGAGACTTCATATCTCTCTATCCGGGAATTTGCTTGAAATATTAACTTCAACTCCTGGAACATCTCATATGCTACATGAGGTTCAAAACGTCGTTGAAGTCCCGGTTCTAAGCCGTAAAGCATGGCACACTCAACTATCGAGTAGTCATAAGCTTTGCTCTACCAGACGTTCATAACATCTGGGGTGGCTCCTACAGCGGGTTTAGCACCTAGCGGTGCTTCCAGGACGTTATTCTTCTATGCAGCAATGACGATAATCCTCAAGTTACGGATCCAGTCCATGTAGTTGCTACCATGATCTTTCAACTTGGCTTTCTCTAGAACGCATTAAAATTCAACAGAACAGTAGCACGGGCCATTTATCTACAACAATATAGACATGCAAAATACTATCAGGTACTAAGTTCATGATAAATTAAAGTTCAATTAATCATATTACTTAAGAACTCCCACTTAGATAGACATCCCTCTAATCATCTAAGTGATCACGTGATCCATATCAACTAAACCATGTCCGATCATCACGTGAGATGGAGTAGTTTTCAATGGTGAACATCACTATGTTGATCATATCTACTATATGATTCACGCTCGACCTTTCGGTCTCAGTGTTCTGAGGCCATATCTGCATATGCTAGGCTCGTCAACTTAAACCCGAGTATTCTGCGTGTGTAAAACTGGCTTGCACCCGTTGTATGTGAAAGTAGAGCTTATCACACCCGATCATCACGTGGTGTCTCGGCATGACGAACTGTAGCAACGGTGCATACTCAGGGATAACACTTGTACCTCGAAATTTAGTGAGAGATCATCTTATAATGCTACCGCCGAACAAAGCAAAATAAGATGCATAAAGGATAAATATCACATGCAATCAAATATTGTTGTGGAACACATTATTTCAAAAAAATTCCTACGATCACGCAAGATCTATCTAGGAGATGCACATCAACTAGAGGGGAAGAGTATGTGTACGTACCCTCGTAGACCGAAAGTAGAGGCGTTATGACTTGATTGTTATTGCTATCAATTATCAGTTGTGTTGATTTTTTGTGACTGACTTATGTTGTTCTCTTAGATGATCACGTAGTCCACTAGATTCTTGAAAGTCACTGTTAGAAAATGTTTTCTACTTACTTGGCATTTGCAGTTTACCACACCTTGAGGACAAGAGATAAAGTTGACACATCCCTTTATGATTCTTAAAGTTCTACTATCATTCAATGCATTTTTTTCTTCTGAATAAACATGTTCTACTGTATGCCTAAAAGAAGTCCATCTTTACTCTAATCCTCAATTTCAGCTATATACTTTACATATGAAAATTTGTGGTTAGGTTAAATCTATCAAGTTGTTAAAACATGTGATTGTTAAGCTTCATACACTAGCCACCGCAACTAGAAGTCTAAACTGATGGAAAGGGCTAAGCAATCCACATATACACTTAAACAGTGATGAGAGTGTTAATTTTTTATCGAGAAAACGCAAAGTGATTTTTGTGTTTCACTGCATTAAAAAGGTGAGAGAGTACATGCCTCCTAGGAGGTTATATTTATAGGGTCCTAGCACCTTCGATCAGTGGACATCCCAGGAGGCGGGCAAGACTACTCGCAACCCCTGTGCCCCAGCTTGTGCCCAACATTTGGCCTTCGTCTTTAATCCTGTCAACTAGCGTGATGCGGAGCATCCCATGATCATCCCCATGGACTCACCTACACCTCCAACGACACCACTTGGAACAATGACAAGAGCCCAAGCCAAGGCTATCGAGGATAAGGTGAACTCACTCCTCTCCGAACTTCCACTTTCTATGCATGAGACATGGCTACTACCTAAGTCTGAGACGGTGTGCATGATTAGGTATGAAAAGGATCCTCCCGAAGATGCACGTGAAGATGTACAAGCCCCCAAGTTCACGGATGAAGAAAACCAACGGAAGGAGTCAAGGACACCCACTTGGCCCCGAACATCCGGCCATGACCCCGGACGTCCGGCCCCTGGAGCTTCACCCACCACAGCTGCTCAGCCGCCGGGACACTACAGGGCCCGGACATCCGACCTTGCCAGCCCGGACATCCGGCCCTTCCCAAGTCCCCGGAAATTCGGCTGCCAGCCCAGATATCCGGACACCCCCGAACTTGAGAGCAACATGGCCAGCATCACCAGCCCGGACATCCGGCCCTCCGCGAACGCCCGGACATCCGGCCGATGCTCAGGCGTCCAGCCTCCCCTGTCTGCGCACAGTGTAAGGGCCCGAGGCCCGTGTACCCCTTCGCCCACCTAGACTATATATACTCCTCGTCGTCCTTCTTTCTAGGGTAAGCATTGGTTTAGCTCATACTTAGAGATAGAGCATTGCTCATCCACATCGGATCTACTCCACGAGAGAGACCGCGGCCCCTCTTCAGAGAAGATCCCTTTGGATTCAAGACCTCCTTGCATAGAAGAACATCAAGACTTCCTCACGAAGAAGGCCGGCTACGTTTGTATCGTCCGTAGTTGTCCGTGGATCATGTGATCTCTTATGTACCCGAGGATCTAGCACATGTGTTACTATTTCGTGTTGGTTTAGTGATTTTCTCGTGCTACCTCTCGTGTTTCCCGTCATCCTCCTCCTTGTGTTCTACGTGTTCATCGCGGGATCCGCTCTTTTCGTGAAAGATCGGCCGATTAGGGTTCTACCCTACATCATCTTGGTATCTAGAGCCTCGTTGATCACGATTTCGGAGCCTCCCCGTTGTGTTTCTAGCCTAGTTTTTGTTGATTTTGTCCCTAATTCGAAAATTTCCCCACAAAATAGCCCCAATTCTTTTTTGATTTGTTGGCGTCATGAAGTTTTGTTGGATTTGATCCGCCGATTTCGTGTGTTGCAAGTAGATCTAGCTTTCCATCCATTTTTCCCCATTTTCCATCCACAAATTCCTTTGAATTTTGCCCGGATTTGCCACCTTCCACGTGGAGTTCGTCCGGATCCAGAACCCGGACATCCGGCCTGACAGCCCGGACATCCTGCCCCTGGCAGCAACATCTCCATCCACCGCTCCGTTTTTCGTCCATATTTCGCCAAATTTTGTTCCGGTGCCCACATATACTTCCGCATACCACCATCACTTCCGCATAGCACCACCATATACCACTACCAACTCCTACTTGTGTTTCGGCTATTTAGGTACGGTTCGTCATCAACATCACCGCCGCTCATCTTCGCCACGGACACGTCATCAACAATGACCACCTCGACTACATCTTGGTATTCGTGCCACCATTTTGACACCATACCGAATGCAAGAAACGGTAACCTCACCTTGGTATTGGACATATCACTCTTGCCATTACATTGATAACCATCATAGCCTTACTCCTTTGCGTCGCTTACCCATCGAGACTAGCCTTTGAGTATTGCCGACATCGAGACTTGTGCACATTAGTGATCATACTTCCCATAGCATACATACATCATTGTTGCATATCTTGGTATCATCTCTTGTGTCACAAGGTTGTCATCACATACACAATTGCTATCTTGGTTCGTGAAGCATTGCATGAGAAAAGGGCTCAAACAACAAAGAGCCAAACAAGCTTTTAAGCAAAAGGGAAAGATAAGCAAAGAGCTTTTAAGCAAGAACCATAGCATCTTACAACATTAAGACTGTCATACTAGATCATCTTGGATCATATCATAGAAACACCTTTCATAGAACATACTTGGGATAGAAGCCCTTGCATTTTAGCTAAGTAGGTTGTGCACAAGTTTTGTATCCGCCTATTGTGCTCGTGCTAGCGTCTCACTAGTGTTGTGCAACAAGAGAATTTTTGTGGATTCCACATTTTGGCTCACCCTTGGTTGCACGACCCCACTTATCTTTTTGCATGTGTGTTTCCGTGTACCTTATATTGCTTGGTCTACTTGTTGCATTGCAATCTTGCAAATCTTTTCCAACATTATTCAAGCTCACTTACAATTACATCAAATTTTGTGCCACCATCCGAACCAAGATCCACCATAAGCTTTTACTTGTGTAGGTGTGAGAAACCGACAAGAACTAGTACCAATTGTGCTATTTCCTTGTCCTACATTGGAGTGATTATTGATCCACTTTCAACTTCGGTGAAGGTACATTTGGTATTCGTTCTTCTCTCTCTACCACTCACATTTTTCTCTTGGAATGATGGATAGGCCAAGTACTTCTACCAACCCACTCTTCATTGAGCATGACGACGACATGAACTCCTACGTCACCAAGAGCCACCTCTTTGGTTCACAACGTGCTTTGCATCAAGAGCAACAAGCAATGAGTGAACGCATCGACAACCTCGCCGCCGACTCTCCAAGAAACATACAAGGGACTACTTCGACCACAAGCTCGACGATCACAAGCAATAGAACGACGCAAGAATGGACGAGATTTGCACTTTGTTGCTCAACCGCTCTTCTTCCACTTCGTCCTCATCAAGACAGACCCGCTCAAGTAGACACTCCGACATCACCCTCTCTGGATCAAGTACACCGACATTGAACACTCTTCGCCGTGCCGCGCGCAATGATCGTCAGGCAAGCCTCAATCCTCTACGCAACACCAACTCTCAAGAGCACCGACAACGTCAAACCTAAGAGGCTTTTGCGCTACCACGAGAAAGGCAACGACAACGCCAACATGAAGCGGAAGAGCGAGCGCATCTACACCAAGAAGCACATGATGCCCAGGCTCAACGACAAAAACAACAACTCCGTGAAGCTCAAGCACTTGAGGCGCAACAAGCCCTCCAAGATGCAAGTCGAGCCATAGCCAACCGAGGCCGACAAGCTCAGGAACAAGAGGAAGCACTTGACGAAGAAGCTCACGAACGAAGATTTCAAGCTCGTGTGGATCGTCAAGTTCCTCAAGTTCCTCCTCGAGCTCGACAAGATCCTCCACAAGCTCGCCAAGAACATCAAGTTCATCAAGAGCATGAAGACAATGGAAATCCTCCACGACAAGAGCAACATGAGGTTGACAACCCTCCTCACCAAGAGCAACACAAGCTTGACAATCATCAACAACACGGGCGTCATCATCCCCGACCCCAACACAATGAAGAGCAACGCTACGGCAAGCTAAAGTTCACCATGCCCAAGTTCAATGGAAGCAACAATTCCGAAGAGTACCTTTCATGGGCATTGAAGGTCGACAAAATCTTCAATTTGCACAACTATGTAGAAGAGAAGAAGATCGCGATGGCATCCCTTGAGTTCCAAGACTATGTCCACATTTTGTGGGAACAAGTTATCGAGCGCCAAGAGGCAAGAGGTGAACCACCCATCACTATGTGGGCGCAAATGAAGGATGTCATGAGAGCACGCTTCGTGCGTACCTACTACAACCACGACCTCTTCAAGAAACTCCAACTGCTCAAGCAAGGAACCAAAAGCGTTGAAGAGTACTACAAGGAGATGGAGATTGCCATGATAAGAGCCAATGTCACGGAAGATGATGAGCAAACTATGGCACGTTTCTTGAATGGACTCAACCATCCTATCAAGAAGATCGCCGACTTCCAACCATACTCAAACCTCATCGAGCTAGTGCATCAAGCTACAAAAGCAGAACGTCAAGTACAAGATGACCTCAAGTATGCCAAGTCCTCATCCAAGTCCTATGGCTTCTCCAACAATCAAGCTTCAACGACTCCAACATCTTCGACTACCCGAAGTCATCATCCTACTACAAGCAACTTCAAGCCGAGAGCTTCATCATCATCTACCCCAACCGATGAGACCGTCAAGACGAGTTCCTTCAAATGCTTCACATGTGGCGGCCAAGGCCACAAGTCATTCGATTGTACCAACAAGCGAACCATGAGCCTCAACGACGATGGTACATACGACTCCATGAATGATGAGGAGATGAAAGGCCTTGAGCAAGTGGCAATGCACCGGCGCATGACCGAAGAAGAAGAGAATCAAGTCTTTTGTGACAGAGATTCAAGTCCCGCTGTCTTTGTCTCCAAGGTCTTGACTCTTCAACATCAACTAGAAGAAGACCGAAGGTGCCACATCTTCTATACCAAGGCCGGCATCAATGGAAGGTCCGTCAAGGTCATCATCGATGGAGGGAGTTGCCATAACTTAGCAAATGAGGAACTATGCTCCAAGATCCAATTGGCAAAGATGAAGCATCCTCATCCATACAAAGTTCAATGGCTTAGCGACCCTGGTACTATCCAAGTCAAGCATCAAGTACACGTCTCCTTCAACATCGGAGCTTACGAAGACACTTTGGAGTGTGATGTCATTCCAATGACCGTTTGCCACCTTCTTCTCGGACAATCATGGCAATTTCATAGAGGTGTCATCCACAATGGCTGAACGAACCACTACATCTTGAAGATGAAAGGAAAGGAGTATGTACTTCGACCTATATCTCCAAGCCAAGTGATCGCCGACAAGCAAGCCAACCATCATGGAGAAAATAGTGAGAGAGAGAGAGCCACCAAAAAGAGAGTGAGAGCCTCAAGCCCAAATCGAGTGACTCCGCGATGAGCGACAAGAAGAACCTAGTTCTATTTTCCACCAAACATGAGATGAGAGAAGTGTGCGAGAACCCATCTAGTGTCATGCCCTATGACCTTTCGTGCAACGACAAGGCACTAAAAGCTAACACCTCTCACACTCTACCTTTAGTGTTATCTTCTCTTTTGCAGGAATTTCAAGATGTTTTCCCCAACGAGCTACCTCTGGGTCCACCTCCTCTACGAGGCATTAAGCACCGAATCGACATCATCCCCGGAGCGCCCCTTCCTAACAAGGTTCCCTATCATGTCAACCCTGAGGAACCTAAGAAGATCCAATGGCAAGTTCAACTACTCATCCACTTTGTACACAACAAGACACTTGCTATGCTCTCCAAGAACTAATTTTGCACCATGATGCTTCAGGGCGTCAACAGCTTCCCTAATGAATGCAGGTCCAAACTTCGACCATGAGCGGATGGACCCTTCAAGGTGCTCGAATGCTACAACAACAACGCCTACAAGATCGACATTCCACACGACAAGTACTCCGGGAGCAACATCTTCAACGTCAAAGATCTCTCGCCCTACCATGGTGATGAGGATTTTGATCCGAGGTCGGATCTTCCCCAAGGGAGGGGAGATGATATGGAGCATCCCACGATCATCCCCATGGACACACCTACACCTCCAACGACACCACTTGGACCAATGACAAGAGCCTAAGCGAAGGCTATCGAAGATAAGGTGAACTCACTCCTCTCTGAACTTCCACTTGCTATGCATGAGACATGGCTACTACCTAAGTCCGAGATGTTGTGCATGATTAGGTATCAAAAGGATCCTCTCGAAGATGCACGTGAAGATGTACAAGCCCCCAAGTTCACGGATGAAGAAAACCAACGGAAGGAGTCAAGGACACCCCCCAGGCCCCGGACATCCGGACACGACCCCGGACATCCGGACACGACCCCGGACATCCGGCCCCTGGAGCTTCACCCGCCACAGCCGCTCAGCCGCCAGGACACTACAGGCCCCGGACATCCGGCCTCGCCAGCCCGGACATCCGGCCCTTCCCAAGCCCCCGGAAATCCGGCTGCCAGCCCGAATATCCGGACACCCCCGAACCCGAGAGCAACATGGCTAGCTTCACCAGCCCGGACATCCGGCCCTCTGCGAACGCCCGGACATCCTGCTCGATACCCGCACGTTCGGCCTCCCCTGTCTGCGCACAGTGTAAGGGCCCGAGGCCCAGGTACCCCTTCGCCCACCTAGACTATATATACTCCTCCTCGTCCTTCTTTCTAGGGTTAGCATTGGTTTAGCTCATACTTAGAGATAGAGCATTGCTCATCCACATCGGATCTACTCCACGAGAGAGACCGTGGCCCCTCTTCGGAGAAGATCCCTTTGGATTCAAGACCTCCTTGCGGAGAAGAACATCAAGACCTCCTCACGGAGAAGACTAGCTACCTTTGTATCGTCCTTAGTTGTTCGTGGATCGTGTGATCTCTTATGTACCCGAGGATCTAGCACATGTGATACTATTTCGTGTTGGTTTAGTGATTTTTGTTGTGTTTCCTCTCGTGTTTCCCCTCGTTTTCCCCCTTGTGTTCTTCCTGTTCATCGCGGGATCCGCTCCTTTCATGAAAGATCGGCCGATTATGGTTCTACCCTACATCATAGCGCATCTATTGATGGTCTTGCATTGTCGAAGATGCATTCGTTCCTCTGTTTCCAGATCATCCAGGGGACGAGCAGTCTTTAGCTCCAAGCACCTATCCATCATGAAGAGACAACTTTTCTGACATAGACAACGGAGTTGAAGAAGGTTTACAACCTTTCATGCCCACTCGCTGAAGGATGTCTTGCACATATTTTTCCTGAGATAAAATAATGCCACTGCCCACATGTTTTACCTCAATGCCAAGGAAAAAAAATGAAGGTTGCCCAAATCCTTGAGCGCAAAATGCATGCGAAGATCCTGAAGAAGGGCTTCAACTGCTCGAGAGGAGGGACTGGTGACGATAATATCATCAACATAAATAATCATAAAGATAGTTACTCCATGCCGATGATAAAAGAACAACGAGGTATCTCCTTTGGAAGCAACAAAGCCAAGAGACTGTAACTTGGAGCACAAATGATAATACCACGCTCTGGGTGCTTGTTTTAAATCATGGATTGCTTGGTCAAGCTTCCAAACGGTGTCATGGTAAAGCTGATCTTTCATACCCAGGGGGCTGCCTCATAAACACCTCTTCTTCCAGAACACCATGCAAAAACGCGTTCTTTACATCTAGTTGTCATATGCACCAATTTCTATATATTGCAACGGAAAGACTCAAGCGGATAGTAGCAGCTTTTACCACGGGGCTAAAGGTATCCTCATAATCAATTTTGTACCTTTGCTTAAAACCTTTGACCACAAAACGTGCCTTGTACCTGTCAATCGTGCCATCAGATTTGCGTTTCACCATGTACACCCATTTGCAGTCAATCACGTTTCTCCCTCTGGCCGGTGGACCTAAGTGCCATGTCTTGTTTGCTACAAGGGATGAAAATTCTTCATCCATGGCCTGCTTCCACTTAGGATCACCAAGAGCATCATGCAGATTCTTCAGTTCACCTATGGCACAAAAAGAACCCCATCGAACACAACCATCTTTATATACCTTGTCTCTCGTAATACCACTTTGTGACCGAGTGTGTGACCGGGCAGGAGGAGGTGGAGCTGGACGAGCTTGCTGTATCTGTAGGCGATCTTGTGTAGGGGAAACAACAGAGTCGGATGCAGGAGACGCAGGTGCAGAAAATCCCGAATCCCCTGCCTACAGTGAGCCAGGAGGATCCGGTGCGGCAGCTGATGACGAGCTACCACTTGGCAGTTCCGGGTTGGAGGTTCCTCACGTCGCGCCAGGATCCACACGCCCCGCCTCGTGGGGGGCACAGGGCCCGCTCCTGGTCGGCCCGCCAGGGGACCGCACGCCCTCCCACACTAGGGACGACGCGGCGGGACGCTCGGCTGGCCCACGCGGCGAATCGGGGCGCCCGCGTGGCCTCCCGCCCGTGGTCGCGGATCCTGGCGTGGATTCACCTGGTGCAGCTGCAGGCGCGGATCCCCTGGCTGATCCGCTTGGCGATGCTGCAGCCGCCGATCCCGAGGCCACCTGAGGATCTTCTATGGCTGCATGCGAGTTATCATTTTCCTACATAAAATCATACAAATTTTCACCAAAATCCTCAATGGTCGGCTGCCCTGTATTCTGCACACTTTCAGCTGGGTCATTAGCATTAGAGAAGGACATATTGTCAGCAGCAAAATCCGCTCCCCCTTGAGAAAAATGAGGAGATGGCAAGAGACGAGAGGGGAGAAGAAGCAACTCTTTGTGAAGTTGTGCACCGGCATTGGAGTGGAGACTTGTGAAGGGAAAAAAATGCTCATCGAAGATAACATCACGTGAAACATAGACACGACCAGAGGAGATATCAAGACACTTGTGGCCCTTATGAATAGTGTTGTATCCTAGGAAAGCACATTGTTTGGACCAAAATTCAAGCTTATGCTTATTGAAAGGGCGCAAGTTTGGCCAGATAGCACACCCAAAGATGCGGAGAAAGGAGTAGTTTGGCTTGGTGACGAAGAGTCGTTCTAGAGGAGTTTGGTTCTTGATAACTCTACTAGGGATGCGATTTATAAGATAGACCGTAGTGAGGAATGCTTCGTCCCAAAACTTGAGGGGCATAAATGCATGAGCAAGTAGAGAGAGGCCAACTTCTACGATGTGTCTGTGTTTCCACTCTGCGAAGCCGTTCTGTTGATGAGCATGTGGGCAAGAAACGTGATGCGTGATACCAATGCGTTCAAAAAAAGAGTTCAACCGTTGGTACTCCCCCCAATCGGTTTGCATGGCAATGATCTTGCGATCAAAGAGATGTTCAACATGAGCTTGGAAAAGACGAAATTTCTCGAAGACATCAGATTTACTTTTGAGAAAATATATCCAGCTAAACTTGCTAAAATCATCAATAAAACTGACATAGTATTTCTGTCTTCCTACATAGACGGGTCCAGGACCCCAAACATCTGAAAAAATAAGCTCTAAAGGAGCCGTGGACTCACTAGTTGAACGGGAATAAGGTAACTGATGGCTCTTGGCCATCTGACATGCATCACACACTAGAAGGTGATCTTGTTTATTTGAAGCAGGAAGATTGAAGTCGCAGAGAATCTTTTGAACTACCGGAAGAGCTAGGTGCCCTAGGCGCTTGTGCCACCGAGATGTGGAGGGTTTGATGGCAGCAAGGACTTGGCGTTGAGGAGCACTTTGCCGTCCGGTCACGGGGAACAAGCCCCATCTACTCTTGTTTTGAAGGATTGTTCTCCCGGTAGCATGATCCTTGACAAGAAAGAATTCAGGGTGAAGTTCAATGAAAACGTCATTATCTCGCATAAGATTATAAGCTGAAAGGAGGCTCTAGTCGGCACTAGGAGCATGAAGTATATTGTTTAAGTGGAGGGAACCAGAGGGAGTAGATAATACGGAATAGCCAATATGTGCTACGTCCATACCTTGCCCACTTGCTGTGTGGATCTGGTTGGTGCCGGTGTAGCGGTCTCGAACGGCCAGCTTCTCCAACTCCACGGTGACATGATCAGGGGCGCCGGTGTCGAGGTACCAATTGGTATCTATGCCATAGGAGTGCGCAGAGTTGGCGGAGCGAGAGTTGCCACCGCCGCCGCCGCCACCACGCCCACCACCGCCGCGTCCACCGCCACCACCGCCGCCTGCGGGGTTGCGCACGTTATTGTTGTAGCTTTTATCGAACCGTTTCCTGCAGCGCCACGTAGCGTGGCCTTCCTCCTCTCAAATTTGGTAGCATTCGCGGTCAGCGCGCTCACCGCGGTCACCACCCTGTTGGCGCGATGCACCGCCGCCCGAGTTGTCGTTGTAGTTGCCGCCGTTGTAGCCACCACATCCACCACCCTGACCGCCACGTCCGCCGCTATAGCCGCCTCGACCACCCTTTGCGGCAAGGTTGGCGGAGTGATGGGCGGTGTAGGTGGCGTGCTGAGCGGCGATCCAGGACTCCGCGGAGAGCAGCAGCGAGAAGAGTTCACTGAGGCTGATCGGTTGATCGGTGACAGCGCGCGTAGCGATGGAGGTGACGAACCCATTGTAGTCGGGCTCGTGCATGAGGCCGTCCAAGATGTGCGAGACGACGGCATCTTCATCGAGAGGTTTCCCTGCGGCGGCGAGCTCGTCCGCAAGCCCCTTCATCTTGGTGAAGTAGGCGGCGGCAGAGAGGTCGCCCTTGCGTGCGTTCCCGATCACCGAGCGAAGCTGAATCTAGTGTGCCCGCGACTGCGCAGAGAAGATTTCCACTAGAGCATGCCAGACTCCCGCAGTGGTGGTGTGGTTGGAGACCTGCATCAGAACCTCACGGGACAAGGAGGCGAGCAAAAAAGTGAGCACCTGTTGATCTTGAGTGACCCAGATCACATGTTCTAGGTTAGGCATCTCGGTGATCTCCTTCTTCCCAGCGGTTTCCTTCTCGGTGACGATGACAACGGCGGGCTCCTTGATCGAGCCGTCAAGGTAGCCCATCATCGCCGCGGCCCTGACATGTGGGAGTACTTGAACCTTCCACATCAGGAAGTTATCGTGGGTGAGCTTCTCCGTGATGGTGTGGCCGAGGGAGGCGAGGGAGGGCATAGCCATGGCGTGAGAGGAGGCGGAGGACCACATGACCTAGACATATAGAAGAACTAGGCTCTGATACCATGTAAAACGAGGTCCTGAAGTGCATGCATTAGGAGGGGCGCGTTGCGTGTTAATATAGCCACCAGGCGAGGCGGCGCACAAGGTACAGAAGGTTAGGGTTTAGGTTAGGCGGAGATTGATCTCTTTAACTAACTACCAGGATCTTATCTCAACACCTAACCTATCCCAACAAGCTACAACACACGCCATATATCACAACTAACACGGTTTATACAAATACCGTGAGTACAATGTTTAAAAAAAATCCTAAAAAGACCTATATTTAGGAACAGAGGGAGTATTATCCAACTAATTCTAGTGATCAGTAGTTTAAACGAGCTTTTATATTTTCCTACAGCTGGCACTATATGTTATGTTTGTGAACAAGTACATATTTTATTGTTCAATGAGGACTTTGTATTCTGTATCATCTCTGAAGCTTCATCCCTTGTGTGATCTGTTTTGCAGAGGTGTTCTGGAACTCAAGGAGGCAATAAGAATTAAAGAAGCGGAAGGAGATGCTTATATCTGTGAAATTGAGGTTAGCTCATTTTTAGTTTTCTTATCAGCAGTTTTGTTTTTGTTTGTGTGTGCGAGTGTGTTTGAAAGCAAATGATGCTGTCACTCCAGACAATTGGTCAAGCATATGAAGACATGCAGACACAAAACCAGCATCTTCTTCAACAGGTTGCCGACAGAGATGATTTTAACATAAAGGTGCGTATCTGATACCATGGTAGCTCTTTGCTGCCAGCTTGCCGTACTTTCTGTGGTGGAATCCATGCTTTTGCCTCGCCGGTGTTTCCCCTATGCTGGCGGCATAGCGCACTCACCTCAGTATAGCAACACACCACTAGGATCCTGTTACATGCTCCATGTGTACAAGCATGGTGGCAACTGCGGCTGTTGGGCTAGGTGGCCTGGTGTATTTCTCTTTTCCATTTTCCATCTCTATCTGTTGCTGCTACTTGTTGATTCATATAGTGTGGCCTTGCAGCATGTCTCTGGCTAGCACCTAGACGCTGGGGCAGTAGTCCAGTGCATTACCTTGCCTTATTAACCATGCACTTCAACCTCACATCATTTATACTCTGTTGCATTGCCAGAAGATATGTTGTTTGCTTTTCTTATTAGTTCCCGTCAGTAACTTGCTTCTCATCTAACAACGAGTATCAAATAGCGTGAAGACAAAGAAAGCCTCTGCTTCCCTTCTCTCTGAAAAGCATTTGTTACAGAAGCTACTCCATCAGGTTAACAATTCACTAGCTAGAGTCATCTAAACGAAAACTCGCCCGTGGTGAAGAGCAGGTAATCTCTGACTCATGCCCTATGTGTTTTTCAATAGTTCAATTTCCTTCTGCCACAGTATTTGAAGATCACGTCAAAGCCAATCTCTACCTCTCTACCTAATAATAAAGAACAGAGACTTTCATAGTTCTCCATAGGTCACTCCTTTATATGCGTTGATTTTATGTTAACAACAAATATTGACGGTTGAGATTAGAAGAAGGATTAATGGACCCTTCTTGTCTCGATATCGCCTCAGCCCATGGACCAAACCTGATGGGCCTGAAAAAATATGCACTCATCCTCTCGCTGCCCCTAAAAAAATTATCTATCTCCTCTCGCTTGGTCCCTCCGTGCACGAACACATTGCCCCGCTGCGGCCGACTCGATCTCCTCTTCCGTTGCCTTGTGACCCATTATTTAATCCTCTCCTTCTTCTCTACAATAACTGCTGGTGGCGCCCCTCTTCTACTCTGACTCGTGGCAAGTTCGACGTCATGATGAAGAGGATACTCATGGCGAGGGACGCGAATCGGCGGCAGGAACGAGAGAGCCTTGACGCCGCCACCGAGGGACAGAGGGAGGTTATTCTGGTGGACATGCAAGAAGACTGCGCCGCCAAGATGCAGCTCACCAAGGACAACTTGAAGGCTTTAATGCTGTTTTAGTCGATCAATCGCTCGACCTATTGATCCATGATGCAGTGCTTAAAAATCATTAATTGGTGCAAGCCATCTCGCGACGGGGATGGGCATGATGAAGATCATGGTGGGGTGGGCGTTTCGAAGCTTATCAACCATCCGGACCTTCTACGGGAGACGCCTGAGGAGATGGGCACAGGGATTGGCAAGGAGCTGTTGGCCGACGAGTCGGACATCCAAAACCAGTCGTATTAGGCCATGGCCAAGGAGACTCTGCGCCTCTGCGGATCCACCCGAAGGGCCCCCGGTAGTGCGGCTGTCCCTGGAGCAGTGTAAGGTGAGCGGGGACAATGTGCCCACAGGTGCGACGGTGTTTGTGAACATGTGGGCCATCAGCTGTGACTTGTCGTGCTGGCCGGAGCAGTTAGAGTTCCGGCCGAAGAGATTCCTGGAGGGCGGGATGGACAGGTGCGGGCATCACTTCCACATGGTTTCATTCTCACCAGGTCGATGGAACTGCCACGGCGCATCGCTGGCATGCTAAGTGGTGCAGGCTGCGCTAGCGGCCATGGTGCGGTGCTTCAAGTGACAGCTTGCGAGCGGCGCTGCCAAGCTGGACATGGAGGAGAGGGCCAGGCTGACGCTGCTGGGGAAGCACTCGCTCATCCAAGATTGACGGTTGAGATTAGAAGAAGGATTAATGGATCCTTCTCGTCTCGGTATCGCCTCAGCCCATGGACCAAACCTGCTGGGCCTGAAAAGATATGCACTCATCCTCTCGCTGCCCCTAAAAAAATTATATATCTCCTCTCGCTTGGTCCCTCCGTGCACGAACACGTTGCCCCGCTGCGGCCGACTCGATCTCCTCTTCCGTTGCCTTGTGACCCATAATTTAATCCTCTCCTTCTTCTCTACAATAACTGCTGTTGGCGCCCCTCTTCTACTCTGACTCGTGGCAAGTTCGACGCATGATGAAGAGGATACTCATGGCGAGGGACGCGAATCGGCGGCAGGAATGAGAGAGCCATGACGACGCCGCCAAGGGACAAAGGGAGGTTATTGTGGTGGACATGCACGAAGACTGCGCTGCCAAGATGCAGCTAACCAAGGACAACTTCAAGGCTTTCATGCTGTTTTACTCGATTAATCGCTCGACCTATTGATCCACGATGCAGTGCTTAAAAATCATTAATTGGTGCAAGCCATCTCGCGGCGGGGATTGGCATGATGAAGATTGTAAGTGCATATAGTGCCACCCCTAGTTGGTTTTGGAGTATTGACGACAAACTTGGTCGAGGGACTAATGTGTTTGTGAGAATTGTAGGATAACACAGGTAGTAGTCCCTCATTGATTCGGTTTACCTACCGGAGATGACCCCTAAAAATGTGTGAAGACATTGAAGACAATGGTGGTATGTGAAGATATTCACATTGAAGACTATGACATGAGAAGACATCGCATGGAATCTTTGGAGCACGAAGATATAGTTGTTTCATAGTTTCATTTTCTTCTTTGTTGAGTCATAGGAACCACCGTACTGTTAAATGGGGTCCAAGTGAACATAGTCAGAAGGACTAAAGTGATGCTCAACCAAATTCTAAGTCTTCGAGCGAAGACAATGAGAGCAAATCTTATCCAGAGCTGGATGAGTCAGCTTTACTTGTAGCCCGAGTCAAGCTATCGCGTGTGTTTGAAATCTAACCATTGAAACACATGTCAGTTCCTTAGTGACCTAGGGTCATTTCGGACAAATCAGGTCGGGTTTCCTAGTGGCTATAAATAGCCCACCCCCTACACCATAAATTAGTGGCTGCTCAGAGTTAGTGCACGGCTTTTGTCGTTTGAGAGAAACCCACCTCGAAGCCTTTGAAAGAGAAATCCTTGCAAGGACAAATCCCTAAATATCCAGAGCCAAAGAGTGTTAGGCATCACTCAAGTCTTTTTATCTGTGTGATCTGAAGACTTATTACACTTGAGGACTGTGAATCCTCCAGCCGGTTAGGCGTCGCGTTCTGAGCATGCAAGAGTCATTGTGGATTGCCGGTGAACGAAGTTTGTGAAGGTTTGGAAGTCTACCTTGAAGACTTACCTGAGTGATTGGGCAAGGACTGAGTGTCCTTAGCTCAAGGGGAATAAGGTGAAGACACGGTCTTCTGAGTTGAATCTTAGCCTCCCTAACCAGACGTACAGTTGTCACAGCAACTGGAACTGGTCCAACAAATCCTTTGTCCTCACCGAGCAATTCATTCTTTGTCTTCCTTCTCTTTTCCTACAGTTTGCCTTTGTGAAGTCATTGCGTGCTTGCATCATCTGTTTGTCTTTGCTGTGTGACTTTTTGTTCTGATTGGCTTCATCCCATTTTCCATCCTGATCCATACTGCCTAGCTGCTATTAGTCTTCATGCTTTCACTTCATTGTATACTTGATTATGGCTTGCCTAGTGTAGTCTACCTTCCGCTGTATGTTAATTGGTTCATTTCTATTGTTTGTCTTTGAAACTTCCATGTTTTGAAGACTTTCATAAAAATCGCCTATTCACCCCCTCTAGTCGATCACTAGCACTTTCAATTGGTATCAGAACAAGGTACTCCCTTGTTCTGTGTGATTCGATTTAACCATCTAGAGTTTTAGCTATGTCGACTGCAGGGATAATCAAAGTCTCCGCTGCGTGCCCCGTCTTCGATGGAACTGAATATCCCTATTGGAAGAATAAGATGCTCATGCATCATGAAGCCATTGATGTCGACCTCTGGTATGTCATCAAGAATGGCGTTCCCAAGACTGGTGAAGGTGCCACCCCTGCTGATGTCAATAAGTTCGTTCAACTGGATTCTACTACCAAGAACATCATCTGTGGTCATCTGACCAAAGGACAATATGGCCGTGTGACTTTTCTGGAAACGTCGAAGCTAGTCTTGGACTGGCTCTCCAAGGTGAACGAAGGCGTCTCAACCCAGAGAGATCAAAGGATCAGTGTCCTTCGCAACCTCTTCAACCGCTTCAAGATAAACCATAATGAGAATGTTCAGCTCACATTTGATCGCCTCACAGACATCACAAATGAGCTTCAAGCTCTCGGCGCTACTGAGATCACCAAGCATGAAATCGCCAAGATGCTCCTGAGATCACTTGACAGCTCGTTTGACACCCTAGCCCTGATGATTCAAGAACGCCCTGACTTCAAGACACTCGATCCGTCTGACATACTTGAAAGGCTGAACACACATGAGTTTCAGCTTTCTGAGAAAAGAAATATCTACGGTCCCAACTATGGCCGAAAGCTGTGTCCTCATTTGAAGAAGAATCTGACTGCAGTTCTGATGATCCTGAAGATATTGGAAAGAAGCTTGCTATGCTTGTGAAGAAGTTACAGAAGTTCACTAGGAAGAAAGGCTTCAGAAAGTCTTCACGATCCAGCTCAAGGAATGATGAAGCTTCTACTCATGACTACAAGAAGAGAACATGTCACAAGTGCAAGAAACCTGGTCACTACATTCCTGAGTGTCCGTAGTGGGACAATGAGAACAAGATGAAGAAGAAGAGCAAGGAATATGATTATGATGACAAGAAGAAGAAGAAATACTCAAAGTCTTCTTCCAAGTCTTTCTCAAAGTCTTCATCACACAAGAAGAACTCATCAGGCAAGGCTCGTGCGTTTGTTGGCAAGGAAATGGATCAGAGGAGGAGTCTGCTTCTCAGGAGGCGGAGGTGGAGTCTGAGGAGGAGTCCGACTCTGGCGTCGCAAGTCTGGCTACAACCTACGTTGCCAAGTCCATCTTCAACACCGAAGACAATGGCTTCATCACCTACGTTGATGACAAGGACGACTCCGCTCCCACCTATTGCTTCATGGCACGTGGTGCCAAGGGAAACTCACGCAATGCTCACTATCAAACATCCAGTGAAGATGACTCTGATTGTGATTCCAAACCCAGCTACAAAACACTTGCTAAAATTGCAACTGAACAACAGAAAGCTATGGAACATATTCAAAAACTGTTAGACAAAAGCGATGACCTGTTGGACGTGGAAATGACTCGATCTCAGTTCTTAATTGAAGACATGAAAAATCTTCATGTTAAGTATGAGGAACTTGAAAGTCTTCATGAACGCTCTCAACAACTCATGAAAAGCTTTCCTATGATTATCTTTAAAGGAAGCAAGAACTTGAGAAATTGAGAGCAATTCATGAAGATCTTCAAAAGGAAAACGAGTCACTTCGCGCTCAACAGATCAGTCCCGCTCAAGAAGGATTTGAACCACCATGTCTAAAATGCATTGAGCGTGATAACGCTACTTCTTTTGCTGAATGTTCTACTGCTGCTACTGTTGCAATATCTTCAATTGTTGATGTGCTAACTAACCCCTCGGCTGAGGATGCCACTGCTATTGCTGATGAAAATGTTAGGTTGAAGACATTACTTGAAACAAGGATGTACAAAAGTCTCAAAGGGCAGCAGACACTATGTGATGTCCTCAAAAGGCAGATTCTGAACCAAAACCCTAGGAAAGAGGGTGTTGGGTTCGAAAGGAAAATGAATGCTGATGGCTCTTACTAGAAGCCTGAGCAGTACCCCAAAACCACATGGGTTGCTGCAAAGGATCCTTCAGTGGATCCATCCACCCTATCTGGCTTCACTTGTGCTAACCCTATTATCATTGATGAAAGTGTTTGCTAGGTATATTGGTACTAACTACAGGAATGGGCCACCTATGAAGAAAGTATGGGTGCCCAAAAGGTGTTTGGAGAATCTTCTTGTGAATGTCGTCATGACACCACAAGGGAAGAAGACAAACCCCAGACCACATGCTTCATATGGTCCAAAGGCTTCATACAGACAGAGGACTCACCTGAGTCGCACTAACACAAATGTTTTGCAGGGAAACCATACTCAGGCCTATTAATATGAGCGTGTTTCATCAAACCGCCATGTTCATAAGACCAAGAGCTACTCTGCTTATTCTTATGAGTATTATTCACCTCCTGCAAGACTATTTGCTAGGGCTCTAAAGCCAAAGTTCTCAGATGCTGCACTTAGACTCATTCCTTCGAAGCCACCCCTGAAGATGTGGGTGGTTAAGAAGACTTAACTCTCTTTTGCAGGGAAAGGTCTCCAGCCTAAAATCAAATACGTCAGATGCTATTGTTGGGGACCTAAAACATCTTGTGGGGCACAAGATAAAATGACCAAATGATCTTATTATGTATTTCGTTCCTGAGTCGCTTGCCATCGCTAGTAGAAAAAGGGGCTTTTGTCCGGGTTGGTAAGGCCCTTTAGTCCCGGTTTTCGAACCGGGACTAAAGGGTCGGTACTAATGCCTCTCCCAAACCGGGACTAAAGGAAAATTTTTGATTTTTTTTGAAACTTTTTTTTAAATTTTTTTTATAATTTTTTTTGAATTTCTTTTTTGATTTTCAAATTTCTGAATTATTTTAACCTCTAGTGTGTAATCACCACCCCTCATCACTGCTCAATTTATCCTCTAATCACCCCTCATCATTCCAAATCATCTAACTTCCTGAACGGTCACCCATCCTCCCAATCCCCCAGCCTGAGCACGCTTAACTTCCGGGTTCTATTCTCTCTCGTTTCCAAGTCTGCACTTGTTGTTTTCCTGACAATAGTAAGATGTCAATCCTATTAACCTTCATGAATTTTGCTTGAGCATGAGGTGACACATTTCACTGTTTGAGTTTGAAACTATTGTTTTAAAAAACAATAATTATTTAGTAACACTAATATTTCTTGAATAATTAGTTTGACCATAGTTTGACCACAGTTTGACCAGATTTGACCAAAATTCAAAATAACTGAAATAATTATTTAGTAGCACTAATATTCTAGAATAATTAGTTTGACCATTATGTAGTAACACTAATATTCCCAAAATTCAAAATGTTATTCAGATTTAACTTTTTGAGTAGATGATTTTTCATATAAAAAACTTTTTAATCCGAGTTCGTATGCAAAAGTTATGCCCATTTTACTAAACTAGCAAATCATGCCCATGCGTTGCAGTGGGGAAAAAATATCCATCCCTCATGCTCACACCTTACAACATCGGCGACTCCTTTGAAATCTTTCACGATGACACACAACAAACAACATGATAAGTGGTGTTTCGCAAAAAGCATAAGATTGGATGATTTTTGAATACTCAAGATGTTTCAAATTTATTTGACAACATAAATATCAATGGTAAACCGACATTTCCAAAATACCACATGTAAAGAAGATATTAATTAAGGTTGTATCGTAAACAAAATTTTAGAAATGATTAATATAATAGCATATTTGAAATCTGCATGATTTTTTGAGAGATTTCCATATATGACATGTTAGATTTTGGGTTTGAAAGTTATGAGTTAAATTTTTTCTGAATGTGCCCGAAAATACAAAAATAAAAATAAAGTGGCTGGGCCAAAACTGAAACATCATGTGGCCCATCTGCTAAGTAGGAGAGAAAGGAGAAGGAGAAGATTCTAGAAAAACCAAAAAGGAGAAGGAGAAAGAGATTGAGAAAAGGAGAGAACCAGGAATCGAACCCGGGTCTCAGGTACGAAGACGCGAGGCCAATACCACCACGCCACTCTACCGCACGTGATGAATGATATGGGCTTACCTTAAATAAACATAAGCCGTCCGCGATTTTAGAAGGAAAAAAGTGAACCATTTTTTCCCACTTACCGGTGGCATGGTGGGTAATTATTTACAACTCCAAGGGTAATTTTAGTGACGGACGACCAGAAGCACTATTTGCTTTATTATTAGGGGAAGATTCCATAGAAATTTTGCAAATAAAGTCAAAATTCATATTTGTAAATTTTCCCAACAACTAGACCACATATCACATGGGAAACTTTTTTTTTAATTTTTTGACATTTCCATCATTTTCTTTTGTTTTTTCTAAAACAGAAAAGGCGGTCCACAGGGGGGGGGGAGAGAGTTTGAAAACGGGACCTTTAGTACCGGTTCGTGCCATGAACCGTTACTAATGTCTCAAAACCCATTAGTACCGGTTGGTGGCACCAACCGGTACTAAAGGTCTAACCTTTAGTCCCGGTTGGTGCCACTAACCGATACTAATGGGCATCGCACCCTTTAGCCCCGGTTCGTGGCACGAACGGGGACTAAAGGCCCCAGGTGAACCGGGACTAATGCCTTAGCCGCACGAACCTGGATAAATGCTCACATTAGTCCCGGTTCTTGACTGAACCGGGACTAATGTGAAAACTGCCCTGGACCAAAGCCCTATTTTCTACTAGTGCATGCATCCTATTAGTTCTAACCTGGATTTGAGCTTTCATATCCACTTGCTTGTCAAATGTTTATGCTTCACAATACTCTTCGTGAAGCCTATCCCCCTAACTGTTCTGTAGGGTATGACACCAACTGCTTCAGAATGGATTATTGATAGTGGATGCACTAATCATATGACTAGTGATCAAAGTCTTCTCATGGACTCAAGCTTACGTCCATCTGACAAGAGTCACATCACATTTGCTGACACTGGTAAAAGCAAGGTATTGGGTCTAGGTAGAGTTGCAATCTCAAAGGATCAGCACATGGATAAAGTGATTCTTGTTGAATCCCTTGGTTTCAAATTAATGTCTGTCTCAATGCTTTTGCGATTTGAACATGATTGTGATATTTGGAAAATATCATTGCCTTGTTCTAATGGAATCTGACAAGTCTCTAGTCTTTGAAGGGTATCCGAAAGATGATTTATACATGGTATATTTCTCAGCAGGACCACAGCTTGCTGTATGCCTTCTTGCAAAAGCTTCAGAGTGCTGGCTCTGGCATCGGAGGCTAGGGCATGCTAGCATGAGGAACTTGCATACTCTCGCAAAGAAGAAGCTCGTCATAGGAATCGAGGGCGTCAAGTTCAAGAAGGATCACTTATGCGGTGCCTGCTGATACGTCTCCATCATATCTACTTTTCCAAACACTTCTGCCCTTGTTTTGGACTCTAACTTGCATGATTTGAATGGAACTAACCTGGACTGACACTGTTTTCAGCAGAATTACCATGGTGTTATTTATGTGCAGAAACAAAAGTTCTCGGAATGACCTGAAACTTCACGGAACAACCTTTCAGAAATAATAAAAATCCCTGCAAAAGATGAAGACCAGGGGGGCCACACCCAAGCGACGAGGGTGGGGGGCACGCCCCCCTACCTCGTTGTGACGCCCCCGATTCAATCGTACACTAATCATGCACGCAAATGTGTACGATCAAGATCAGGGACTCACGGGAAGATATCACAACACAACTCTACAAATAAAATAAGTCATACAAGCATCATAATACAAGCCAGGGGCCTCGAGGGCTCGAATACAAGTGCTCGATCATAGACGAGTCAGCGGAAGCAACAATATCTGAGTACAGACATAAGTTAAACAAGTTGCCTTAAGAAGGCTAGCACAAACTGGGATACAGATCGAAAGAGGCGCAGGCCTCCTGCCTGGGATCCTCCTAAACTACTCCTGGTCGTCGTCAGCGGGCTGCACGTAGTAGTAGGCACCTCCGGTGTAGTAGGGGTCGTCGTCGACGGTGGCGTCTGGCTCCTGGACTCCAGCATCTGGTTGCGACAACCAGAAGGAAGGGAAAGGGGGAAAAGGGGGAAGAAAGCAACCGTGAGTACTCATCCAAAGTACCCGCAAGCAAGGAACTACACTACATATGCATGGGTATATGTGTAAGGAGGCCATATCAGTGGGCTGAACTGCAGAATGCCAGAATAAGAGGGGGATAGCTAATCCTGTCGAAGACTACGCTTCTGGTCACCTTCGTCTTGCAACAGGCATAAGAGGGTAGGTCGAAGTCCTCCAAGTAGCATCTCCAAGTAACATCTCATAGCATAATCCTACCCGGCGATCCCCTCCTCATATCCCTGAGGTAGAGCGACCACCGGTTGTATCTGGCACTTGGAAGGGTGTGTTTTATTAAGTATCCGGTTCTAGTTGTCATAAGGTCAAGGTACAACTCCAAGTCGTCCTGTTACCGAAGATCACGGCTATTCGAATAGATTAACTTCCCTGCAGGGGTGCACCACATAACCCAACACGCTCGATCCCATTTGGCCGGACACACTTTCCTGGGTCATGCCCGGCCTCGGAAGATCAACACGTCGCAGCCCCACCTAGGCTCAACAGAGAGGCCAGCACGCCGGTCTAAACCTAAGCGCACAGGGGTCTGGGCCCATCGCCCATAGCACACCTGCACGTTGCGTACGTGGCCGAAAGCAGACCTAGCCTAGTGGCGTTCCAGTCCAATTCGGCGCGCGCCGCTCCGTCGCTGACGTCTGAAGTGCTTCGGCTGATACCACGACGTCGGGATACCCATAACTACTCCCACGTAGATGGTTAGTGCGTATAGGCTCGTAGCCAGACTCAGATCAAATACCAAGATCTCGTTAAGCGTGTTAAGTGTCCGCGAACGCCGAACAGGGCCAGGCCCACCTCTCTCCTAGGCGGTCTCAACCTGCCCTGTCGCTCCGCCACAAAGATCCACACAGAGGGCCGTCGGGACAAAGGTCCTTTCAGCCCCCAATCCGTGAATCACTCGCGGGTACTCTTCAAGCTGACCCGACTTTAGTCACCATCTGTATAGTATGTATGTATGTATAGTATATACCCGTGATCACCTCCCGAGTGATCACGGCCCAATAGTATAGCAAGGCAGACTGACAAGAATGTAGGGCCAATGATGATAAACTAGCATCCTATACTAAGCATTTAGGATTGCAGGTAAGGTATCAACAGATGTAGCGACAATGTCAGGCTATGCATCAGAATAGGATTAACGAAAGCGGTAACATGCTACACTACTCTAATGCAAGCAGTATAGAGTAGAATAGGCAATATCTGGTGATCAAGGGGGGGGCTTGCCTGGTTGCTCTGGCAAGAGAGAGGGGTCGTCAACACCGTAGTCGAACTGGCCAGCAGCAGCGTCGGTCTCGTAGTCTACCGGAGAGAAGAGGGGGAAGAAACAATGAATACAAGTAAATAGATGCATATCGATGCATGACATGTCAAGAAGTGATGCTAGGCGTGCCCTAACGTGGTATGAGGGGGTACTGGTTAGGGGGGAAAAACATCCGGGGAAGTTTTCCCGGTTCCGGACGTCTGTCAGACAGATGAACCGGAGAGGAAAGTTTGCAGGTTCGATAGGTTAGAGGCGTGTGGTGGACGAACGGACTGCGTATCCGGATTCGTCACGTCGTTCTGAGCAACTTTCATGTTGAAAATATTTTAATCCGGATTACGGATTAAAAGATATGATTTTTAAAAGATTTTATTAATTTCAGGAATTTAA
>NC_041384.1:704989957-704997101 GCF_002162155.2 Triticum dicoccoides
ATTTTCTTTTCTGTTTTTAGATTATTTAAAATGCCAAAGCATTTTACAAAAATTAGTGCACCCCACCATAATTATGTTAGCTATTTTAGACAACCCCCGAAAATTTTTAGTTTTGGTTTTGAAACTTTTTATCTTTGCTCTTGTTTTGATTTTTGTTTTAGAACGGGTTCGGATCTAACGCGAGTTTATCCACAGTAACCGAGGTGACGTGGCAACATTAGTGGGGATTACTGTAGCTTAATTACCCGGGCGTCACAATTCTCCTCCACTACAAGAAATCTCGTCCCGAGATTTAAGAGGGGAGCAAGGGGGAAAGTTCTGGTTACAATATTCTAACGGATCTTCTCGAAGAAGTTAATTCCTTTCGTTGATGTCTTCAATCCTTTATTCCGATGCATCATGATAAACTTGTCACCATTTATTCGGGAACTCCATCGTACTTACGAATAGGTAAGGGGTAGCTCTACAATGATAGGATGTTATAAGGGGAAATCATCTGGGGGTATCCCAAGAATGAACTTATGAGTATCTCTCGAGTTGAACAAATGACACACATCGAGAGCAAAGTAAGACAGTGCGATAAGAAGTTTCAAGCAGATAGGCAATCGTTCATTGCCTGAAGCAGGGTGCGAAAGGGTTCAGAGCAACGGGAATAAGTATTGCGTCCGATACCGGAATAGATCAGCAGGCAAGTGGCCCGTGAATTACATACAAAGTCAAGCGTGAGGATTATCTTTGGAAACGTGGTGTACAGGAGAGTCAAGTTTCGATCCTGTGGAACTGTAGGTTATGGGCCCACCATGTGGTTAAAAGTAGAAAGGTTGGTGACATCTTGCACGATCATGTAAGCTAGGCATGTCAGAGGAGAGTCTGAGGGTCATGTCGGCAACAACATAGGTACCAAGGGCGAGGGACGAAGAGAACCAATTTCCTGCTCGTTGAACGAGGCAGACCAATAGGCAAGGTTCTCGTCCATCGGTGGTTACCGGAATGTCATAAACAATAGTAATAGGGTCTTACTTACAGAGTGGTATAACGAGGTGCTTACCTAAGCAGGGGATTATCACTGCTTAGATTATATATATCCCAAGAAGGGTCAAACAGACCCATGGAAAGGAAAATGTGATCATTAGGTTAAACAGGACAATGGAAAGGAAAAATGTGTTTAAACACATATTTCAGGGGTATATCCTTCCCAAGGACAAGCAGAGCAAGATATCCGTGTCAGGATATAATGTAGAAAACTCTTTAGGTAGGGGAGAGAATTTTCATGACATTGCCCATACAACGGTGTTTGGGCAATTGAGCAAGAATCATTTAGCATTGGGCTTCGAATGTTCTTGTTGAAAATCAGAGTATCACAGACATGCTTCGAGATAGCATTGACATGGCCTTCAGGTGAATATCAGACTTTGGAATCACGAAGGATCCATCAGGAATAACTTGTAGAATCAGTATTACAATTTCCTCATGGACGAACGGATAACCTTGCTGAAAAGGAATCTATAATGATAGGTCCTCCAGCCGGGGGGGGTGCTAGGCATGACATCATGCTACCGGGTCATCAAAGGATCAACATCATAACTCTTGGAAAGTTGTCCCAACCATCATATCTGACCGAGATTCAGATCCGATTGGTGTCAGGATACCTCAGACTTAGGATACCTGAGAAGAAAAGGCGCAACGCAAATTGACGAGATGACATTGTAAGATTCTCGGGGAAATGAACTATGAAGTGATTTCCGTTATCAAGAGTCCATCATTATCCCAAGGAGAGGACAAGGAGGTGTCTGGTGAGCTCAACGGCAATTCATCGAGATTACCAAAAGATGGATTTCCACAATTAAGTGAACAAGGATATAACATTTGGCATATCAAATGATATAAGGAAGTATGCTCGAGGAAAACATACACAATTAAACATTGGTTGAAAGGTGCGCCCGAAATATGGGTTGGGTTGCACGACCAAAGTCAGAATGGTGATTCAATAATCAATAGCCTAAGAATGAACCTTCGACCATTAACTTCAACAAAATAGGGTTGCTAGAAGGAAAGAATCCAAACAACACCGTCCACTTGTTGGAATTATCACGGGGACCAAGAAAAAATGGTGATGGTGAGAAGTATTTCTATGTCAAGAATTCTCAAGAGGTGGAACAAATCTCAGAACATTCTTGACATAAAGTATGGTAATACTCCAAGGTAAATAAGAACAATTGCTGGATAGCAAGGAACTCAAGGTATAACACCAAACATGAACAAGCTTGTGTTGGTGGGAAGGCAATAAAGTGGTCGATGATGATACAATTCATCGAGGGCAAGGATGGTATTTCTCATCATGAATTCAATTGATACCCTGGATGAGCTCAGAATGGTGATGATCACGACACCTTTGTCGCGAGAGTTCATGAAGATGTAATCGATCGGCGAAGACATCAAGTCAAAGTAATGATGAAGCGAAAGGTTATTGGAACCAAGGGTACGACACAAACTCGAAACCAAGCTTGTTGTTCAAGGCGAAATGATATGACGATGAGGATCGACGTAAGGTTAGTCCATCGTCGAAAAGTGTGCTCCGAGAGGAAGGACCGGGTAGCACAGTTAAAATAATCACGACAATGATATAGCCAAACAGGCTAGGAATGGCGTGGTCGGGTACAAACTCGTACTTATAGAAGCTTACTGAAGAGTTGTTGAACCGTAGTGCGGTCTCGGTTCATTTATCGGTGTCTTTGAGTGTTTAATAACTCAGAGCCCGTGAAAAATTGGAATCAGTGGGAAGGTAGTACTTGATGAAGAGCTCATAAGAAGTTATGCAGTTCCATGATAATCTCGAGATACCAGGGGTAATACTCGATGACATATCAAAGTAGAGGTTGGACGGGGGTTATTGCTCTACAGAAGACAAGTGCTAAAACTTGCACGAGAAATGGTATTTAAAAGAGAACATGGTCGGAACCACGATTGCAAAAGGCCAGATCCTAGATATAAGATGAACTTATACCGAAGGAATAATTCATTTAAGAGAAGCTTTAATGATAAGATATACATCGTGTCCATGGGCATGAACACAAAGTTCAAGGTCGACTCCCAGTTCTTCAATGTATAACCTTCCATTCACTTCTCGCTTTGATAAAGGCATTAGTGTTGAAAGTTTTACCTGGTGAAATACCAGATGAGTATGACTAGTGAAAACTTCCGAGTTCACACATATAAAGGAAGGCATAGGTTCAACCCGTCAGGGTATCATGGAAACATATACCACAAGCTTCAGTAGTAAATGCCACCAGCTCGAAAGCAGAGCATGGTTGGCCAAGCAGAGGATACAACTTAACAAAGGTATTATGTATCAGGGGAAGAACTCACAAAGTGATCAAGTGTGAAGGTCATTGTCGGATAACAATCCAACAAAGGACCTGATGGTCCACAAAGGATCCGATATGAGTATCGATACTCAACCAGAAGAGGAAGGAATGCAGATGCAACAGGTTATGGAAGCATCTGAATAATTCACAGCTTAAATGCAAAGGAATTATGATTTCCAAAACGAAGGATCAGAAGCAATGCTCTGATTAGGGGTGGATAAGTTGAATAGCCTTAGGGTACAATCAACAACAATTGGATTGGTCGAGAACCAATTCCAGTTAAAAGAATGGCATCTCAGCCAGAAAGGTAATTTATAAGGATCAATGATGATTGCGGGTATTCGCAAACATATTGAGTCAACAGACTCAAAATGATAATGACAAGGAATGTCAATATGACTACGAGACTTATGGGATTAACCATAATGCAAGCAAGCAAGAATTTCAAGAGCCAAAGGCTCCAGAGGATTTTTGGAAGATCGAATTGTATTTTGAAGACTTTTGTGACACATATGAACAACTGGGGTTGAGCGGATACTCGACAAGTGCGAGGATTTATTTGAAGGGGTATCCAAGTGGCAAGGAACTACTAGGCAGTAGGCACAAAGTATTCTCGGAACAATAGAGAAAACTTCGGGGTATCTTGTAATAACAAGATCAATGGGGGATGATCGTATGAATGGCAAGTGTAAGTAGTTATCCATACGGATTTATCGGTGGTCAGGAATAGCAAAAGTGATGGGCACAAAGTCTCGAGAGAACATCAGAGAGTATCTCCGAATTCTTCTGGTTAACAGACGATCATCTGAAGTGAGGGGCTCTCCGGGAGAAAGTACTCGCGAAAACCTAAAGTTAGTTTTGTTTTTAGCAAAATCGTTTAACCCGAATAGAAGAGAGTTCAGAATCCCAGAGTAAAGATCGAGGAGTAAAAGATCCTAATACCACCCGATGGCGACGTGTGCCCGTAAGACACACAGCCATGTTAGTAAAAGTTTTGCAATGTCTAGACTCAACTTCGGCCAAGGAGTTGGAAAGGGGGATTCCTACAGGCAGTCGGCTCTGATACCAACTTGTGGCGCCCCCGATTCAATCGTACACTAATCATGCACGCAAATGTGTACGATCAAGATCAGGGACTCACGGGAAGATATCACAACACAACTCTACAAATAAAATAAGTCATACAAGCATCATAATACAAGCCAGGGGCCTCGAGGGCTCGAATACAAGTGCTCGATCATAGACGAGTCAGCGGAAGCAACAATATCTGAGTACAGACATAAGTTAAACAAGTTGCCTTAAGAAGGCTAGCACAAACTGGGATACAGATCGAAAGAGGCGCAGGCCTCCTGCCTGGGATCCTCCTAAACTACTCCAGGTCGTCGTCAGCGGGCAGCACGTAGTAGTAGGCACCTCCGGTGTAGTAGGGGTCATCGTCGACGGTAGCGTTTGGCTCCTGAACTCCATCATCTGGTTGCGACAACCAGAAAGAAAGGAAAGGGGGAAAAGGGGGGAGAAAGCAACCGTGAGTACTCATCCAAAGTACTCGCAAGCAAGGATCTACACTACATATGCATGGGTATATGTGTAAGGGGGCCATATCAGTGGACTGAACTGCAGAATGCCAGAATAAGAGGGGGATAGCTAGTCTTATCGAAGACTACGCTTCTGGTCACCTTCGTCTTGCAACAGGTAGAAGAGGGTAGGTCGAAGTCCTCCAAGTAGCATCTCCGAGTAACATCTCCAAACAGCATCTCATAGCGTAATCCTACCCGGCGATCCCCTCCTCATATCCCTGAGGTAGAGCGACCACCGGTTGTATCTGGCACTTGGAAGGGTGTGTTTTATTAAGTATCCGGTTCTAGTTGTCATAAGGTCAAGGTACAACTCCAAGTCGTCCTGTTACCGAAGATCACGGCTATTCGAATAGATTAACTTCCCTGCAGGGGTGCACCACATAACCCAACACGCTCGATCCCATTTGGCCGGACACACTTTCCTGGGTCATGCCCGGCCTCGGAAGATCAACATGTCGCAGCCCCACCTAGGCTCAACAGAGAGGCCAGCACGCCGGTCTAAACCTAAGCGCACAGGGGTCTGGGCCCATCGCCCATAGCACACCTGCACGTTGCGTACGCGGCCGAAAGCAGACCTAGCCTAGTGGCGTTCCAGTCCAATTCGGCGCGCGCCGCTCCGTCGCTGACGTCTGAAGTGCTTCGGCTGATACCACGACGTCGGGATACCCATAACTACTCCCACGTAGATGGTTAGTGCGTATAGGCTCGTAGCCAGACTCAGATCAAATACCAAGATCTCGTTAAGCGTGTTAAGTGTCCATGAACGCCGAACAGGGCCAGGCCCACCTCTCTCCTAGGCGGTCTCAACCTGCCCTGTCGCTCCGCCACAAAGATCCACACAGAGGGCCGTCGGGACAAAGGTCCTTTCAGCCCCCAATCCGTGAATCACTCGCGGGTACTCTTCAAGCTGACCCGACTTTAGTCACCATCTGTATAGTATGTATGTATGTATAGTATATACCCGTGATCACCTCCCGAGTGATCACGGCCCAATAGTATAGCAAGGCAGACTGACAAGAATGTAGGGCCAATGATGATAAACTAGCATCCTATACTAAGCATTTAGGATTGCAGGTAAGGTATCAACAGATGTAGCGACAATGTCAGGCTATGCATCAGAATAGGATTAACGAAAGCGGTAACATGCTACACTACTCTAATGCAAGCAGTATAGAGTAGAATAGGCGATATCTGGTGATCAAGGGGGGGGGCTTGCCTGGTTGCTCTGGCAAGAGAGAGGGGTCGTCAACACCGTAGTCGAACTGGCCAGCAGCAGCGTCGGTCTCGTAGTCTACCAGAGAGAAGAGGGGGAAGAAACAATGAATACAAGTAAATAGATGCATATCGATGCATGACATGTCAAGAAGTGATGCTAGGCGTGCCCTAACGTGGTATGAGGGGGTACTGGTTAGGGGGGAAAAACATCCGGGGAAGTTTTCCCGGTTCCGGACGTTTGTCAGACAGATGAACCGGAGAGGAAAGTTTGCAGGTTCGATAGGTTAGAGGCGTGTGGTGGACGAACGGACTGCGTATCCGGATTCGTCACGTCGTTCTGAGCAACTTTCATGTTGAAAATATTTTAATCCGGATTACGGATTAAAAGATATGATTTTTAAAAGATTTTATTAATTTCAGGAATTTAATTAATTATTTAATTAATTTCGAAAATGCTTTTATGACATCAGCATGATGTCATGCTGACATCATCAGTCAACAGGGTTGACCAAGTCAACCCTGACAGGTGGGTCCCGCATGTCATTCTCTAATATCTAATTAACCTAATCAGAGTTAATTAACATTAGTTAATTAGGTTAATTAGTGATTAGGGTTAATTAATCAGAATTAATTAGACTAATTAATTACTTAATTAATTAATTAATTAATTAATTAGTTTTAATTCATTTTCATTTTATTTTTATTCCCTGCTTTAATTAAAAAAAACGTTCTGTTGTGTGGGGGGTGGGGCCCCCATGTCATTGGCCCCGAGGGGCAAACGGGCAAGCGGGCGCGCGGGGCGATGCCCGTTCGGGCGCACCCCAGGAGGACACGGCGCCCGCGCCCGCGCCCGAGGCCAACGGGGGCCGGGGCGGCCGAGGCCCAAGACGGCGGCCGGAGGCCGCAGCCACGGCGCGACCGGCCGGGCGGCCAGCGGCGCCGGCGAGGCGATTCGGGGCGACGGGGCGGGGCCGGCAGTGGCGTAAA
>NC_041384.1:704997905-705041377 GCF_002162155.2 Triticum dicoccoides
GGGGGGGGAAGTTGGGCCAGGCCAGGGGCCAGGTGGGGTGGGGGAACTGGCTGGGCCAGGGGGTTTTCCCCTCCCTCTCCCTTTTTTTTTCTTCTTTCTTTTCTTTTATTAATTTTCTTTTCTGTTTTTAGATTATTTAAAATGCCAAAGCATTTTACAAAAATTAGTGCACCCCACCATAATTATGTTAGCTATTTTAGACAACCCCCGAAAATTTTTAGTTTTGGTTTTGAAACTTTTTATCTTTGCTCTTGTTTTGATTTTTGTTTTAGAACGGGTTCGGATCTAAGGCGAGTTTATCCACAGTAACCGAGGTGACGTGGCAACATTAGTGGGGATTACTGTAGCTTAATTACCCGGGCGTCACACTCGTGGGCCCCCTGGAGCTCCTCCGACCTCAACTCCAACTCTATATATTTGGTTTCGGGGAGAAAAAAATCAAGGAGAAGGATTCATCACGTTTTACGATACGAAGCCGCCGCCAAGCCCTAAAACCTCTCGGGAGGGCTGATCTAGAGTCCGTTCGGGGCTCTGGAGAGGGGAATCCGTCGCCATCGTCATCATCAAACATCCTCCATCACTAATTTCATGATGCTCACCGCCGTGCATGAATAATTCCTTCGTAGGCTTGCTGGACGGTGATGGGTTGGATGAGATTTATCATGTAATCGAGTTAGTTTTGTTAGGGTTTGATCCCTAGTATCCACTATGTTCTGAGATTGATGTTGCTATGCTTAATGCTTGTCACTAGGGCCCGAGTGCCATGATTTCAGATCAGAACCTATTATGTTTTCATCAATATGTGAGATTTCTTGATCCTATCTTGCAAGTCTATAGTCACCTATTATGAGTTATGATCTGTTAACCCCGAAGTGACAATAATAGGGATACTTACCGGTGATGACCGTAGTTTGAGGAGTTCATGTATTCACTATGTGTTAATGCTTTGGTCTGGTACTCTATTAAAAGGAGGCCTTAATATCCCTTAGTTTCCGCTAGGACCCCGCTGCCACGGGAGGGTAGGACAAAAGATGTCATGCAAGTTCTTTTCCATAAGCACGTATGACTATATTCGGAATACATGCCTACCTTACATTGATGAATTGGAGTTGGTTCTATGTCACCCTAGGTTATGACTGTTACATGATGAACCGCATCCAGCATAATTCTCCATCACCGATCCATTGCCTATGAGCTTTCCATATATTGTTCTTCGCTTATTTACTTTTCCGTCGCTATTGCTATCATCACTACAAAATACCAAAAACATTACTTTTGCTACCGTTACCTTTTGCTATCGTTACCACTACTATCATATTACTTTGCTACTAAACACTTTGCTGCAGATATTAAGTTTCCAGGTGTGGTTGAATTGACAACTCAGCTGCTAATACTTGAGAATATTCTTTGGCTCCCCTTGTGTCGAATCAATAAATTTGGGTTGACTACTCTACCCTCGAAAAATGTTGCGATCCCCTATACTTGTGGGTTATCAAGACTATTTTCTGGCGCCATTGCCGGGGAGCATAGCTCTATTCTTTGAGTCACTTGGGATTTATATCTGCTTATCATTATGAAGAACTTGAGAGATACAAAAACCAAGATTTATCCCTCAACTACGAGGGGAGGTAAGGAACTGCCATCTAGCTCTGCACTTGATTCACCTTCTGTTTTGAGTAAGCTTGCGACACCTAAACCTGCTTCTGCTATTCGTTCTGATATGTCGCATGTTATTGATGATGCCACTTCTGCTATGCATGATACTTATGATGAAACTACTTCTATGCTTGATACTACTGTGCCACTTGGTGAATTTCTTGATGAACAACTTGCTAGGGTTAGAGAGAAAGAAATTATTGAAACTGGTTATATTGAAGATAGTGATGATGAAGACTCTCCCCCTAATACTTATGAATTGCCTGTTATTCCTGAGGGTTATGTTCTGGATGAAGAATCGGCTAGAGCTATTCTTGCTTGTAATGATAGAAGTGATCTTAAGATATTATTAGCTAAATGGAAGCAACAATCCCTTAATGCTAGAATGAAACCTGACCCTGCTTTTGCTACTTCACCTATCTGTGTTACTGATAAGGATTATGAATTCTCTGTTGATCCTGATATAATTACTTTGGTTGAATCTGATCCTTTTCATGGCTATGAATCTGAAACAGTTGTGGCACATCTTACTAAATTAAATGATATAGCCACCCTATTCACTAATGATGAGAGAACTCGCTACTTTTATACCCTTAAAATATTTCCGTTCTCATTAAAGGGTGATGCTAAGATATGGTTTAATTCTCTTGATCCTGGTTGTGTGCGTAGTCCCCAGGATATGATTTATTACTTCTCTGCTAAATATTTCCCTGCTCATAAGAAACAAGCTGCTTTGAGGGATATATATAATTTTGTGCAAATAGAAGAAGAGAGTCTCCCACAAGCTTGGGGGAGGCTTCTCCAATTACTTAATGCTTTGCCTGATCATCCTCTCAAGAAAAATGAAATACTTGATATCTTTTATAATGGACTAACCGATGCCTCCAGAGATTACCTGGATAGTTGTGCTGGTTCTGTTTTCAGGGAAAGAACACCGGATGAAGATGAAATTCTATTGAATAATATGTTGACAAATGAAAATAATTGGACACTTCCTGAGCCTATTCCTAAACCAACTCTGAAGAAGAGACGTGTTCTATTTCTCAGTCCTGAAGATATGCAAGAGGCAAAGAAATCTATGAAAGAAAAAGGTATTAAAGCTGAAGATGTTAAGAATTTACCTCCTATTGAAGAAATACATGGTCTTAATTTACCGCCTGTTGAAGAAACATATGACCTTAATCCATTACCTATTGAAGAAACTCATGGTCTTGATAACCCGACATAGGTAGTAAAGGTAAATTCTCTCTATAGATATGATAAAGCTGAAACCCATGCTTAGATGAGTTTGATAAATTTATGGTTAAGCAAGAAGACTTCAATGCTTATTTTGGTAGACAATTGAAATACAATTCAAATATGCTTGAACACTTGGGTGATTATATGGCTAATGTTAAAGGTGAACTTAAACTTATTAGTAAACATGCTTATATGGTTACCACTCAAGTAGAACAAGTAATTAAAGCTCAAAATGATTTTCTTAATGAATTGAATAGTAAGAATAATGATTATGCTGTTAGAGTAGCTACTAGAACTGGTAGAATGACTCAGGAACCTTTGTATCCTGAAGGCCTGATACGTCTCCAACGTATCTATAATTTTCGATTGCACCATGCTATATTACCTACTGTTTTGGATGTTTATGGGTTTTATTATACACTTTTATATCATTTCCGGGACTAGCCTATTAACCCAAAGCCCAGTGCCAATTTCTTTTTTACCTTGTTTTAGAATATCGCAGAAAAGGTAAACCAAACGGAGTCCAATTGACCTGAAACTTCACGGAACTTTTTTTTGGATGAGAAGCAACCAGGGAGACTTGGAGTCTATGTCAAGGAAGCTTCGAGGAGGCCACGAGGTAGGGGGGCGCGCCCTCCTCCCTCCTGGGCCCCTCGTGGGCCCCCTGACGTACTTCTTCCACCTATATATCTCCATATACCCTAAAAACATCCGGGAGCACAATAGATCGGGAGTTCCGCTGCCAGAAGCCTCCGTAGCCACTGAAAGCCAATCTAGACCCGTTCCGGCACCCTGCCGGAGTGGGAATCCTTCTCCGGTGGCCATCTTCATCATCCCGGTGCTCTCCGTGACGAGGAGGGAGTATTTCTCCCTCGAGGCTGAGGGTATGTACCAGTAGCTATGTGTTTGATCTCTCTCTCTCTCTCTCTCTCTCTCTCTCTCTCTCTCTCTCTCTCTCGTGTTCTTGAGGTGATACGATCTTGATGTATCATGAGCTTTGCTATTATATTTGGATCCTATGATGTTTTATCCCCCTCTACTCTCTTGTAATGGATTGAGTTTCCCCTTTGAAGTTATCTTATCGGATTGAGTCTTTAAAGATTTGAGAACACTTGATGTATGTCTTGCAGTGCATATCTATGGTGACAATGGGATGTCACGTGATTCACTTGATGTATGTTTTGGTGACCAACTTGCGGTTTCCGCCCATGATCCTGTGAATATGGGTTGGCACACGTTTTCATCGTGATTCTCCGGTAGAAACTTTGGGGCACTCTTTGAGTTTCTATGTGTTGGTTGAATAGATGAATCTGAGATTGTGTGATGCATATCGTATCATCATACCCACGGATACATGTGGTGACATTGGATTATCTAGGTGACATTAGGGTTTTGGTTGATTTGTGTCTTCAGGTGTTATTCTAGTACGAACTCTAGGGCTGTTTGTGACACTTATAGGAATAGCCCAATGGATTGATTGGAAAGAATAACTTTGAGGTGGTTTCGTACCCTACCATAGTCTCTTTATTCGTGCTCCGCTATTAGTGACTTTGGAGTGACTCTTTGTTGCATGTTGAGGGATAGTTATGTGATCCAATTATGTTATTATTGTTGAGAGGACTTGCACTAGTGAAAGTATGAACCCTAGGCCTTGTTTCAATGCATTGCAATACCGTTTACGCTCACTTTTATCATTAGTTACCTTGCTGTTTTTATATTTTCATATTACAAAAACCTTTATCTACCATCCATATACCACTTGTATCACCATCTCTTCGCCGAACTAGTGCACCTATACAATTTACCATTGTATTGAGTGTGTTGGGGACACAAGAGACTCTTTGTTATTTGGTTGTAGGGTTGCTTGAGAGAGACCATCTTCATCCTATGCCTCCTACGGATTGATAAACCTTAGGTCATCCACTTGAGGGAAATTTGCTACTGTCCTACAAACCTTTGCACATGGAGGCCCAACAACGTCTAAAAGAAGAAGGTTCTGTAGTAGACATCAAGCTCTTTTCTGGCGCCGTTGCCGGGGAGGTTAGCGCTCGAAGGTATATCTTTAGGTATTGCAATCGAGTCTTTTAGTTTCTTGTTTTATCACTAGTTTAGTTTATAAAAGAAAACTATAAAAAATGGAATTAAGTTTGCCTCATACGCTTCATCTTTTTAATATCTTTCGTGAGTATGATGGAAAGGAAAATTGTGCTCAAGTGCTAGAGGAAGAAGTCTATAAAATGTTTGGCACTAAATATTTGAATTATGAGCAACATTGCAATGTTCTTACTACGGATTCTTTGAATATCCATGATACTAATGATGATTGCACTAGTTATGATGAAAATGTCTCCTATAAACATGTAAATTTTTGTGGAGTGCATTGGGTTTCCAAGTATACACCAAATTGGGAAGATAGATATTGCAAGAGGCATAAGTATTTAGAAACTAAATTGTTGCAAGAAAGTCTTGATGATTGTGCTAAAAAATTCAATATTTTTCGCACCCCTTGTGAACTTTGCAATGAACATGGTCATTTAAATCTCCAATGCAAATTGTTTCATGACCGAATCGTATCAAAAAATTGTGATAATTTGATTACCCTTGAGCATCATAAAGAGCTTAGTCTTCTTTTGGGGTATGAGGAAATGAAACGTATAACTTAGGGTATTCAAAAGTTTAATCTTGATAGATTTATTGATTTTGATCTAGAGAAGATTTATATGTATTGTGTGGTGAATTGCATTTAAAATCCTTATATTGCTAATTACATAAAGAAAATAAAACAAATAGAAGATGAAGAGAATACTAATGAAAGGGAAGAGACTTCCCAATACCCTCCTATTATTTCTGATGATGAATCAGGTAACAAGGAAGAGCCTCCTATTCAACCAATCTGATGAATCTTATGATGAATCTTATGATATTTCTTATGATTAATAAGGATCTCCAAAAAGAGGATTGAACCCACACATGATGTGGTGAATAAGAAGAAAAGAAAAAGGAAGAGATGTAAAAAGATATCTATCCCAAATAGTGCTGCTCCTATTAATATTGTGCCTCATGAAAATATAATTGTGGAAGATAATGATAATTGCTTTACTATTGGTGCTATCCATACTATTAATGATGAGAGTGATTATGCTTATGATATGAAAAGGCCCAAGCTTGGGGATGCTACGTTTGATGAAGATGATGTTTTGGAGAATATATTTGCTTTAATTAATGTTTGTCCCAAGCTTGGGGATTCTACGTTTAATGAGATGATATTTTTAGTCTCCCAAGTTTTGATATGCAAATTTATAATGATGATAGCATGCGTCCTACTTATGATGATTATTGTGATGATACTTATGCTATAAAAAGTAGTGATTATATTTATAAAACTTGTCATGATTATGGTTACCCCTTTTCTGAACATTACTCTTTTAATGTGGAAACAATTTTTAGTATTCGAGTTTTCTTATGATACTCCCACTATTCCGAATGAGAAGAATTTTGCTTATGTGGTGGAGAGTAGTAAATTTTCTATGCTTGTAGATCATGAAAAGAATGCTTTAGGTGCTGGTTATATTGTTGAATTCATTCATGATGCTACTGAAAATTATTATGAGGGAGGAACATATGCTTGTAGGAATTGCAACAATATCAAGTTTCCTCTCTATGTGCTTAAAGTTTTGAAGTTATGCTTGTTTTGCCCTCCTATGCTAGTTGATTATTGTTCCCACAAGTTGTTTGCTCACAAAATACCTAAGCATAGGAAGTGGGTTAGGCTTAAATGTGCTAGTCATATTCTTCATGATGCTCTCTTTATGTTTCAATTCTTATCCTTTATGTGAGCATCATTGAAATCATCATGCCTAGCTAGGGGCGTTAAACGATACCGCTTGTTGGGAGGCAACCCAATTTCATTTTAGTTCCTTGCTTTTTGATCCTGTTTAGTAATAAATAATTTATCTAGCCTCTTTTATGATTGAGTTTTTATGTTTTAATTAGTGTTTGTGCCAAGTAGAGCCATTGGGAAGACATAGGGAAAGTCTTGTTAATCTTGCTGTAAAAAACAGAAACTTTAGCGCTCACGAGAATTGCTGCCATTTTTACTTGGAGAGTATTATTTAGTTAATTCTTTTTGCAGATGATTAATACATAAATTCCTCAGGTCCAGAAATTTATTTGATAATTTTATGAGTTCCATAAGTATACGTTTGATCCAGATTACTACAGACTGTTCTGTTTTTTACAGATTCTGTTTTCGATGTGTTGTTTGCTTATTTTGATGAATCTATGAGTAGTATCGGAGGGTATGAACCATAGATAAGTTGGAATACAGTATATATTACACCAATATGAATTTAGAATGAGTTCACAACAGTACCTAAGTGGTGATTTATTTTCTTATACTAACAGAGCTTACGAGTTTTCTGTTAAGTTTTGTGTTGTGAAGTTTTCAAGTTTTGGGTAAAGATTCGATGGACTATGGAATAAGGAGTGGCAAGAGCCTAAGCTTGGGGATGCCCAGGGCACCCCAAGGTAATATTCAAGGACAACCAAAATCCTAAGCTTGGGGATGCCCCGGAAGGCATCCCCTCTTTCGTCTTCATTCATCGGTAACTTTACTTGGAGCTATATTGTTATTCGCCACATGATATGTGTTTTCCTTGGAGCGTTATTTTATTTAATTATGTTTTGCTTGCTGTTTAAATAAAATACCAAGATCTGAAATTATTAAATGTTAGAGAGTCTTCACATAGTTGCCAAATTATTCGACTACTCATTTATCTTCACTTATATCTTCAGGAGTAGTTTTTTGTTGCTCTAGTGCTTCACTTATATCTTTTTAGAGCACAGTGGTGGTATTATAGAAATAGATGAACTCTCATGCTTCACTTATATCATTCCGAGAGTTTTAAGTAGCATGGTAATTTGCTTAAATAATCCTAATATGCTAGGCATCGAAGAATAGTAAAAACTTTCATATAGAGTATTGAATACTAAGAGAGGTTTGATGCTTGATGATTGTTTTGAGATATGGAGGTAATAGTGTAAAAGTCGTGCTAGTTGAGTAGTTGTGAATTTGAGAAATGCTTGTGTTGAAGTTTGCAAGTCCCGTAGCATGCACGTATGGTAAACGTTATGTAACAAATTTGAAACATGAGGTGTTATTTGATTGTCCTCCTTATGAGTGGCGGTCGGGGACGAGCGATGGTCTTTTCCTACCAATCTACCCCCCTAGGAGCATGTGCATAGTGCCAAGGTTTTTGATGACTTGTAGATTTTTGCAATAAGTATGTGAGTTCTTTATGACTAATGTTGAGTCCATGGATTATACGCACTCTCACCCTTCCATCCTTGCTAGCCTCTTCGGTACCGTGCATTGCCCTTTCTCACATTGAGAGTTGGTGCAAACTTCGCCGGTGCATCCAAACCCCGTGATATGATACGCTCTATCACACATAAACCTCCTTATATCTTCCTCAAAACAGCCACCATACCTACCTATTATGGCATTTCCGTAGCCATTACGAGATATATTGCCATGCAACTTTCCACCATTCCATTTATCATGACACATTCATCATTGTCATATTGCTTAGCATGATCATGTAGTTGACATCGTATTTGTGGCAAAGCCACCATTCATAATTTTTCATACATGTCGCTCTTGATTCATTGCATATCCCGGTACACCGCCGGAGGCATTCAGATAAAGTCATCTTTTGTTCTAGTATCGAGTTGTAATCATTGAGTTGTAAATAAATAGAACTGTGATGATCATCATTTTCTAGATCATTGTCCCAAGTGAGGAAATAAAAAAAGAGAAAGGCCATAAAAAGACAAGGTCCAAAAAAATGAGAGAGAAAGAGAGAAGGGACAATGCTACTATCCTTTGCCACACTTGTGCTTCAAAGTAGCACCATAATCTTCATGATAGAGAGTCTTTTGTTTTGTCACTTTCATACACTAGTGGGAATTTTCATTATAGAACTTGGCTTGTATATTCCAACAATGGGCCTCCTCAAGTGCCCTAGGTCTTCATGAGCAAGCAAGTTGGATGCACACCCACTTAGTTTCTTTTGTTGAGCTTTCATACATTTATAGCTCTAGTGCATCCATTGCATGGCAATCCCTACTCCTTTGCATTAACATCAATCGGTGGGCATCTCCATAGACCATTGATTAGCCTCGTTGATGTGAGACTTTCTCCTTTTTTTGTCTTCTCCACATAACCCCCCTCATTATATTCTATTCCACCCATAGTGCTATGTCCATGGCTCGCGCTCATATATTGCGTGAAAGTTTATAGGTTTGAGATTACTAAAGTATGAAACAATTGCCTGGCTTGTCGTCGGGGTTGTGCATGATGAGAGCATTCTTGTGTGACGAAAATGGAGCATGACTAAACTATATGATTTTGTAGGGATGAACTTTCTTTGGCCATGTTATTATGAGAAGACATAATTGCTTAGTTAGTATGCTTGAAGTATTATTATTTTTATGTCAATATGAACTTTTGTCTTGAATCTTATGGATCTGAATATTCATGCCACAATTAAGAAGAATTACATTGAAATTATGCCAAGTAGCACTCCACATCAAAAATTCTGTTTTTATCATTTACCTACTCGAGGACGAGTAGGAATTAAGCTTGGGGATGCTGATACGTCTCTAACGTACCTATAATTTTTGATTGCTCCATGCTATATTACCTACTGTTTTGGATGTTTATGGGCTTTATTATACACTTTATATCATTTTTGGGACTAACCTATTAACCCAGAGCCCCGTGCCAGTTTCTGTTTTTACCTTGTTTTAGAATATCACAGAAAAGGAAAATCAAACGGAGTCCAATTGACCTGAAACTTCACGGAACTTATTTTTGGATGAGAAGCAACCAGGGAGACTTGGAATCTACGTCAAGGAAGCTTCAAGGAGGCCACGAGGTAGGGGCGTGCGCCCCTCGTGGGCCCCTCGTGGCCCCCCTGACGTACTTCTTCCGCCTATATATCTCCATATACCCTAAAAACATCCGGGAGCACAATAGATCGGGAGTTCCGCCGCCAGAAGCCTCCGTAGCCACCGAAAGCCAATCTAGACCCATTCCGACACCTTGCCGGAGGGGGAATCCTTCTCCGGTGGCCATCTTCATCATCCCGGTGCTCCCGATGATGAGGAGGGAGTAGTTCTGCCTCGGGGCTGAGGGTATGTATCAGTAGCTATGTGTTTGATCTCTCTCTCTCTCTCTCTCTCTCTCTCTCATGTTCTTGAGGTGATACGATCTTGATGTATCGTGAGATTTGCTATTATATTTGGATCCTATGATGTTTTCTCCCCGCTCTACTCTCTTGTAATGGATTGAGTTTCCCCTTTGAAGTTATCTTATCGGATTGAGTCTTTAAAGATTTGAGAACACTTGATGTATGTCTTGCCGTGCATATCTATGGCGACAATGGGATATCACGTGATTCACTTGATGTTTTTTTGGTGACCAACTTGCGGGTTCCGCCCATGAACCTATGCATAGGGGTTGGCACACGTTTTCGTCGTGATTCTCCGGTAGAAACTTTGGGGCACTCTTTGAGGTTCTATGTGTTGGTTGAATAGATGAATCTGAGATTGTGTGATGCATATCGTATAATCATACCCACGGATACTTGAGGTGACATTGGAGTATCTAGGTGACATTAGGGATTTGGTTGATTTGTGTCTTAAGGTGTTATTCTAGTACGAACTCTAGGGATGTTTGTGACACTTATAGGAATAGCCCAACAGATTGATTAGAAAGAATAACTTTGAGGTGGTTTCGTACCCTACCATAATCTCTTCGTTCGTTCTCCGTTATTAGTGACTTTGGAGTGACTCTTTGTTGCATGTTGAGGGATAGTTATGTGATCCAATTATGTTATTATTGTTGAGAGGACTGGCACTAGTGAAAGTATGAACCCTAGGCCCTGTTTCAATGCATTGCAATACCGTTTACGCTCACTTTTATCATTAGTTAGCTTGCTGTTTTTATATTTTCAGATTACAAAAACCTTTATCTACCATCCATATACCACTTGTATCACCATCTCTTCGCCGTACTAATGCACCTATACAATTTACCATTGTATTGGGTGTGTTGGGGACACAAGAGACTCTTTGTTATTTGGTTGCAGGGTTGCTTCAGAGAGACCATCTTCATCCTACGCCTCCTACGGATTGATAAACCTTAGGTCATCCACTTGAGGGAAATTTGCTACTTTCCTACAAACCTCTGCACTTGGAGGCCCAACAACGTCTACAAGAAGAAGGTTGTGTAGTAGACATCAAGGCCACCCTAAGAGAATTGAGCAAGATTCTCAGAGAAATAATATAGATGCACCTAGTCGTTCTAAAAGGAAGAAAAAGAAAAATAATAGAACTTTGCATGCTTCTAGTGAACCTATTACTGAAACACCCGAGAATCCAAATGATATTTCTATTTCTGATGCTGAAACAAAATCTGGTAATGAACCTGAAACTAGTGATAATGCTAATGATAATGCTCATGTTGATGCTCAACCTAGCAATGATAATGATATAGAAATTGAACCTACTGTTGATCTTGATAACCCACAATCAAAGAATCAACGTTATGATAAGAAAGACTTTGTTGCTAGGAAAGACGGAAAGGAAAGAGAGCCTTGGGTTTAGAAACCCATGCCTTTTCCTCCCAAACCATCCAAGAAAAAGGATGATGAGGATTTTGAGCGCTTTGCTGAAATGATTAGACCTATCTTTTTGCGTATGCGGTTAACTGATATGCTCAAAATGAATCCTTATGCTAAGTACATGAAAGAAATTGTCACTAATAAAAGAAAGATATCGGAAGCTGAAATTTCCACCATGCTAGCTAATTATACTTTTAAGGGTGGAATACCAAAGAAACTTGGAAATCCAGGAGTACCCACTATACCATGCTCCATTAAAAGAAACTATGTTAAAACTGCTTTATGTGATCTTGGAGCCGGTGTTAGTGTTATGCCTCTCTCTTTATATCGTAGACTTGATTTGAATAAGTTGACACCTACTGAAATATCTTTGCAAATGGCTGATAAATCAACTGCTATACCTGTCGGTATTTGTGAGGATGTGCCTGTTGTAGTTGGAAACATTACTATTTTAACGGACTTTGTTATTCTTGATATTCCTGAGGACGATAGTATGTCTATTATTCTTGGAAGTCCCTTTTTTAATACTCCAGGGGCTGTTATTGATTGCACCAAAGGCAATGTCACTTTTCATGTTAATGGTAATGAGCATACGGTACACTTTCCGAGGAAACAACCTCAAGTCCACAGTATCAATTCTACTGGAAAAATCCATCGATTATTTTTGGAGGTTTTGAATTTTCCTCTTCCTACTGTTAAGAATAAATATGATATTCTTATTGTTGGGGATGTGCATATCCCTGTTGAGGTAACATAGTGTTATTCGAAATTTCTCCGGTTCCATGTTATTCGGAATGAGTTCGTTAACAAGACTTGATCAACCTTGTTAGTGGATTCCTTTTGTTAAGCATGAGATGGATGAAACTAGAAGGCACAACCTTCTGTACCCTCCTTTTTTACTTTCTGTTATTTATATTAAATAAAATAAAAATAGTATTTTCTGTCTGTTATATGAATTATCCGAGCAATATAAAAATACCCCAAAAATAGAAGTTATACAAATGCCCTAAAAATTAAATATGATTTTTTCTGAAATATTTGAGAATATTTGGCAATGAGAACACAACAGGAGGAGTTGGCACCTGGCCACGAGGGTCAGGGGCGCGCCCTACCCCCTGGGCGTGCCCCCTGCCTCGTAGGCCCACGGTGGCCCTCCTCCACTTATCCTTGCACCCACACACTCCTTCTTCTTCCCACAAACACGAATATCCTGCTCAAACCCGAGTCCAAGCTCATTTTGCTGCCATTTTCAATCTCCTTGCTCAAAGCACCTCTCACAAAACTGCTTGGGGAGATTGTTCCTTGGTATGTGACTCCTCCATTGGTCCAATTAGTTTTTGTTCTAGTGCTTTATTCATTGCAAATTTGTGCTGCCTAGGTGACCATGTTCTTGAGCTTGCATGTCAAATTTATGAGGATTTTTATGAATTCTTGAGAGCAACTGGGATTTATGAGGATTTTTATGAATTGGCTAAGAATGCAGGCCTCACCGACTTCCTCCGCGACCAACGCGAATAGTATCTCTTACTCACCAATACTTTTGTGCAAAACTTCTACTATTATCCTAGGGAATCACCTCCTTTAGTAGAGTTTCATTTATATGATGTGGTTAAGAAGATGTCACTTCATGATTTTTGTCGGGTTTGTTTGATCCCTTTCAAGGGTAAAATAGAGGAACCACATCGTGACGATGTGGATGGGTTTATTGATACCATCACTGTAGGGGGAACGATGAAGGTTTCCGATGCACGAATCACTAGCATACATTTTCCTGTTTTACGCTACTTTGCAATATTTGCTAGTCGTTGCTTCATTGGTCGTGAAAACTGTGGAAACAATGGTGTTCCTGATATTACTATTTTGTTCCACGGTTTATTCTGTTATAACTCTGTGAGTATGGGCGGTATTATTGCTAAACGGTTGAGTCTGAACCATACAAAGGGCCCCATCTTTGGTGGTATCTATGCTTCACGCCTTGCTGCATATTATAACATACCTATTAGGCACTATGAAAAAGAAGAAAAATTGCTGCCTACTGTTTATTTAGATTATAAGAGTATGGTAGCACATGATTTCATTATAAATAATAGGGAAGGGGAGCTTAAATACAAATTGTTCTTTGATAAACATCATCCGGAGACTATTACCTTGCCTACTCCTTCCTAGTTTGATTTATCTGCAGACCAGTACCTCATCTCGCCGGACGATATTCATGCCTACCGGAGCCCTGCATCGGCCGCAGAGCCAGAGTCAGAACCACAACTTGATCCTCCATGACAGTCTAATTACCAGTGGGATCCGGAGATGATTGCCAACCAGTGGCAATCAGAGTCTTCTTCTTCGCAATACGACCCCAACTATTCTTATGGATCTCCGCCAGGCCAGCCGTGGCCATAGACCAACTTAGGCCAAAAGCCTAAGCTTGGGGGAGTACGTATTTCCCACCGACATTACATTTATGTTCACACACTCATTGCTAGATGTCGGTGCTCATACTTTTTCATTGTATCATCCATGCTAGTTTATTTCCTTTTATGCTTTCTTCCTGTGTGTTTAATAAACCTTAAGAAAAACCAAAAAAAATTAGTTGTAGCTTTTAGCTAGTTTTAATTTCCGTGCTTGTAGTAGTAATTAAAAAGAAAACCCAAAAAGATCTCCTGTTCTTATTTTGCTTGTTGGGAGCTTTCCCGTGTAAATAGTTTTACTTCTTTTCTTTTCTTTGGGGGTCGATAGGAGAAGACCATGATTAAATTGTTGAAGTGGCTCTTATATGCATAATTGTTGATCTGACAAAAGAGCCCATATTACATTGTCTTCTCCTGTTTATTGAATGCTTGCAGATTCCAGCTTAGTCCAATGCACGTGCACTATTATTATTATTCACATCATTCGGTCGTGCAAGTGAAAGGCAATTATGACGATATATGATGGACTGATTGAGATGAGAAAAGCTGGTATGAACTCGACCTCTTTTGTTTTGTAAATATGATTAGTTCATCGTTCCTGATTCAGTCTATTATGAATAAACATGCTTGCAATGACCACTAGAGATCATAGTTTCTTGTGCCATGCTTGATTAGCTAGGAGCTTATAATGGTTTACCTTGCATGCCAACATGCTATTAAAATGGTTGTGATGTGGTATGATAGGGTGGTATCCTCCACTGAATGATTTAAGTGACTTGACTTGGCGCATGTTCACGCATGTAGTTGAAACAAAATCAACATAGCCTTCACGATATTTATGTTCATGGTGGATTATATCCTACTCATTCTTGCATTCGGTGTTGATTAATTTTAGTGCATGTTCATGACTGTTGTCGCTCTCTAGCTGGTCGCTTCCCAGTCTTTTTCTAGCCTTCACCTGTACTAAGAGGGAATACTGCTTGTGCATCCAACTCCATAAACCCCAAAGTTATGCCATATGAGTCCACCACACCTACCTATATACAGTATCTACCTGCCGTTCCAAGTAAATTGGTATGTGCCAAACTCTAAGCCTTCAAATAAATATCCTGTTTTGTATGCTTGAATAGCTGATGTATCAACTAGGGCTGTCCGTATCTTCCATGTTAGGCGGGTTATTCTCAAGAGGAGTGGACTCCGCTCCTCACTCACGAGAAAATGGCTGGTCACCGGGATGCCCAGTCCCATGCTTTATGCAAATCAAATCAAAATAATTGCAAACAAAACTCCCCCTGGGACTCTTGTTAGTTGGAGGCACTCGTTGTTTCGAGCAACCCATGGATTGATGCTTGTTGGTGGAGGGGGAGTATAAACTTTACCATTCTGTTTGGGAAGGTATCGCCATCTCTTGGTTGTTATCTTGACAATGAAAGTATATCGCTCAAAATATTATTCACCTCTATTTCAAAATCGAGCTCTGGCACCTCTACAAATCCCAGCTTCCCTCAGCGAAGGGCCTATCTATTTACTTTCATGTTGAGTCATCATCCTCTTATTAAAAAGCACCAGTTGGAGAGCACCGCTGTCATTTGCATTCATTACTGTTAGTTTACATTGAGTATGACTTGACTGGATCTCTTTTACCATGAATTACAATGTCTAGTCAGTCTTTGATCTTTAAAGGTGCTTTACATTTATGTTTTGCGGTCTCAGAAAGGGCTAGAGAGATACCATCTTGTTATATCATATTATGATTGTTTTGAGAAAGTGTTGTCATCCGAGATTTATTATTATTGCCCGCTAGTTCATTATTCCATTCATATGAGTAAACATGAAACCTATGCGTTATTGTGAATATGGTTAGTTCATAATCTTTGCTGAAAACTTGAATGCTGGCTTTACATATTTTCAACAACAGAGCAAATAGAGTTTGTAAAAGTTTTTTCTTTAGCACTTTCAGTTTATCAACTGAATTGCTTGATGACAAGCAAAGGTTTAAGCTTGGGGGAGTTGATACGTCTCCATCGTATCTACTTTTCCAAACACTTTTGCCCTTGTTTTAGACTCTAACTTGCATGATTTGAATGGAACTAACCCGGACTGACATTGTTTTCAGCAGAATTACCATGGTGTTATTTATGTGCAGAAACAAAAGTTCTCGGAATGACCTGAAACTTCACGGAACATATTTTCGGAAATAATAAAAAATCCCTGCAAAAGATGAAGACCAGGGGGCCCACACCCTAGCCACGAAGGTGGGGGGCGCGCCCCCTACCTTGTGGGCCCCCTGGTGCTCCTCTGACCTCAACTCCAACTCTATATATTTGGTTTCGGGGAGAAAAAAATCAAGGAGAATGATTCATCGCGTTTTAGGATACAGAGCCGCCGCCAAGCCCTAAAACCTCTCGGGAGGGCTGATCTGAGTCCGTTCGGTGCAACGGAGAGGGGAATCCGTTGCCATCATCATCATCAACCATCCTCCATCACCAATTTCATGATGCTCACCACCGTGCGTGAGTAATTCCATTGTAGGCTTGCTGGACGGTGATGGGTTGGATGAGATTTATCATGTAATCGAGTAAGTTTTGTTAGGGTTTGATCCCTAGTATCCACTATGTTCTGAGATTGATGTTGCTATGACTTGGCTATGCTATCATGTACTTATTTTATTTTATTTTTTTGCGGGAAAGGTCATGTACTTTTTCTAGGGGATCATGTACTTAGTTGCCCCTTATATTTACATGCATTGTGAGCCCAAGACCTATGTTATTACATATCTCCGTGTTGTTATGCACGTTCTCGCAGCTACATTTTCCTCCAAATATGGTCTCTTAATACACATATATGCTAATATGATGAATGATGTTATTATATTGGTTTAGAGTCAATCAAACCATTTACAATATTAAGATATATTTTCGTTTGATACATGCAAAAATGTTCACAACCTATTAACACCTTATAAGTAAGTGATAATTGATAAAAAAATTATGTGTTGTAGATTCATACATCTGTGGTAACTATGCGAGTATGCATGACTATCATATGTTTTTGTAATTTCCGAACATTTTTATCAACAATGGTATTTCCATATATTTCTAATTCCGAACATTTTACTCCCTCCCTTCCAGAATATAAGGTGTATTGTTTTCCGTGCAAGTCAACTATTTGAATGTTTGACCAAGATTATAGAATAAAATAACAACATCTACAAGACCTAATATGTAAAATATGAAACTACTTTTCATGATTAATAAAATGATATAAATTTCGTATTGTGAATATTGATATTTTTTTAAAAAAACTCGATCAAACATGCACTCATTTGATTTTTGAAAAAAAATACACCTTATATAAAAAACCGGCGAGAGTATATTGTTAAACATGTTATGACTTGGACATCAGGCATTCACCTCAAAACGGTCATTAGCATTAACCATGAATGAGTCTCTCTATTAGTAGGAGTGTGCCAAAATACATTTCTTCCCGTTGCAACCACTAGTAGAAAACAAGGCTTTGGTTCGGGCATGGCAAGCCCATTAGTCCTGGTTCGTTCACGAACCAGGACCCATGGGGGCATTCGTCCCGGTTCGTGAGCCCAGGGGGTCGGCCGGGGCCTCGTGGGCATTGGTCCCGGTTCGTATGGACCCATTTGTCTCGGTTCTAGGCATGAACCGGGACCAATGGGCCTCGCTCCTGGCCCACAACCATTGGTCCCGGTTCTTGGCTTGAACCGGGACAGAAGGTTGGGCTTTAGTCCCGGTTCCAGCCACGAACCGGGACAAATGAGTTGCCTATATATACCCCATCACGGGTAGGCTAGCAGCAGCCCGTGTTTTGTGCTCACTAGTAGCACGGGTAGGCGCGCTACTAATAAGGCGCTACAGCCATTGCTTAGCAGTAACGCGTGCCCGCACGGGCTACTTCTAGGGTAAATAGCTGCAGCGTTTGTTCACTCCCGCGCTACTGCTAATGTAACTACTGGCAGCGTGTTTTCTCGCCATCGCTACTAGTATTCTTTTTTTATTTTTTTATTTTTAGTGTATTTATGCGCCATAGGACAAATATTGGTACAATACCAGTTATGAGGATTTATCATTATGTCCATAACTGTGTGTCAAATGAAGGTGGATTAGGTTCAAGTGGAGGCAATATGTGGTGCATGTCAAAAGTATACTACTAATCCAAACATGATCTAGTTTGGACTAGTAGTACTTTCAATGTGCACCACATGTTGCCTCCACTTGAATCTAATCCGCCAGCTCAAGCTATTTAATCATCATCATAGTCACTACCACCAACAGTATTTATTTAATCACCACTAACACTAGCTAATAATCATCATCATAGTCATTACCACCAACACTAGCTATTTTATCATCATAGTAATAGTGTAGCACATCATCATCCTCAAACTCATTTCTAGCTAGCTAATCACTCCTGCTGCTCTCTCTTAGGTAAAATAACATAAAACTTGTGTAGCTCTCCTCCTTGATCAAGTTGGAGCATGCAGATGAACATGTCTTCTAATCGTGGGTAGCGCATCTGTTTGCTACCCCCTAGTACTTCTCTGCGCTCCCCCATCATATATTTGGTCCAGTCTTGCACTATTAAGCATCCGTCGCTAATCTTGAATGCACTAAAGTAATCTGTAGGATATCTTGGCCGTAAGCTAATAATACTCATGGTACCTTTTGCCTGGATCCCATAAGGCACAACATTCATCGGGAGTCCCTGTTGAAGAACATCATATGGTAACATACTTAGCAATGAAGTTTAGCTTCAAAAATAATGTATGGAAAAGATGCACTGAGGACAAATAGTAAAAATCTTACCATCCTTCCTAAATAGATGTGACCGTAGTTCATTACGAACACTATTGGTCACACGTTTTCAGTACGAACATTTCTAAATGCAGGAAGAAAATTTGTCTTGACAGTATCAAGATCCTCAAGCCATGAAACGTAATGACTTAGCTCCTCACAGTTGAGTTCAGCCTCGGGACAATAGTAGGTCCTGTCTACCAAGCCCTGGACATGTTTGCTTGCACAGAAATAAGCTGGCAATACAAATTAGTTGTCAACTATTTTTGAATAAACAATATCAAAGACATAAATATGGTTGAGAAACTTACATAATGGTATAACTGTAGGTGTCTGCACATCGACCCAGATGTCCGTATTACCTTCAATATCATCTTCCGGACGAATATCAAAGGTGATAACCATATCAGGCTCAAATGCATAAGTCTTGCATAGTGCTCGCCATGTTTTGCATCCAAAATAGGTGTAGTCATTTGAATTGTATAATTTTGCATGGAAAATATAACCATGCTCGGTCTTCAAGTAAACTTTCTTTACCTCCATAGTATGACTGAAACCTATCTTATCCAATACAAAAACTCTTGCATGGCAGGGGATACGCTAGTACAATAGTAAAAAAATATATAAGTTGAACCAAATGAAGCAGATGTCATGCTTAATTACGAAAAAAAACTTGTCGTTGTGACTTACTGTATCCACTTCGAAGTTCTCGTCCAACTTGATGCTGAAGCGCCTATCATCATCTAGGAAGATTCCGTCGCACGGGCCGCGCTCATCTTCGCAATATTTGCAAATACCGAAATCCTTTTCGTCATCAGACATTTCCTATGTTCATAGTTAAAACATTAATTGAAAATCGATCGAAGACAACTACCAGGATACTCAACACACAAATCCGGGGCACTCGATATTTCCTACATATTCTGGCACAAATCATGCCAAAATTCACGGAAAAATCCGACATGACCTTTGCTACAATAGGACATATCGAGCGCCTGAAATTTTCCGGAACGGAAATGAATCAACACTCCGGCAAAACATAGGCCACTCGGAGGTGTAACCTGCAAACATGACCGGCCACATGGATATTGAGCAACACAAGATATACATTTCAAAATATCTTATAGGACTCAAATTAGCATGCATTCAATAAGCAAAAGTAAATCATCTCATGCGTCCGTACATCATCGAATATTATCACTAATACATCCCAAATAGTGTCATACATATAACATCACTAATACAACTAAAACCCTAGCACACGACGGGTATCGGCATGGGCGGTGGACACCCACAGAGAAGGAACCATCACGGGATCATAGCTCCAGTGAGATCCCTGGAGAACCTGCTAGGTATTGGAGAACCTGTCCTCCAACGCAAACAAGTAGCGACGGACGTGCGCGTCCTCCTCACTGACACGGTGACGCACCACCTCCACGGAGTCCTCGAGCCTCTGGACCGTCACTGGCCCACGCGACCGCCACCAAAGAAGGTTCGGGTCAACGACAGGCTGGCTCCTCACCAACCTGCGCCCCCCGGTAGGTAGCGCCTCCCAGTACCACCCCAGCGGAGCCCAGTCCCGGACATGGCCCATCTGGTCAAGCAGGTGTCGTCCTCCACCGACTCGACGACGAGGATGCGGGAGAGGCATAGTCCACGTCGATGCGAGAAAAATTGCTTTAACTAAAAAAATAGCAGCAAGTTCTTACTAACTAGTTCTATTAATTCAACTAGTTCTTACTAAAAATAAACTTACTATATATATGAAATTTTTTCAGTTTTCCTTGCCAGTTGCCCCCCCTCCCCCCCGCCGACGACGTCGAGCTCATCGATGTCGTCAGGCTGCTCCACCTCGCCATCGCAGCTGCCGCTGCCAATGCCATCGCCTCCCCGAGCCCACGCCGTCCTCGTCGCCGGCATCCCCGAGCCCTCCATCCTCGTCCCCGTCGGCGCGTGCCCCCCCGAGCCCACCCTCCTCGTCCCTTTCGCCGGGTACCACCCCGAGACCACCGTCCCCGTCACCGCGTGCCGCCCCGAGCCCGTCGTCCTTATCGCCGGACTCCTTCCATCGCTGCCCACCTCGTAGTGAGCCCCCCTTTCCCATGGTCCCGATCGAGCGCCGCTCTTGCGCCCGAGCGCCCCTTGCTCTCTGCCCCTGCTCCATGGTCGCCGCCGGCCCCGACGCATTGAAGAGCAGAAGGAGAGGAGAAGGAGTGGAGCAGCAGCAACACGCTGTCCAATTTTCTGAAATATCTGATTTTTTTTACAGATATGAATAGTGCATATAGAGGGTGTTTGATGAAATGCTAGATGACTTTGGGCATTTTGAAAATTTTGAACTATGGATCAGAATGTTTTTGGTGAAATGGGGTGTGGGTACTGTCATGAAGTTGGAGTAATTTTTCTGGTTGTAAAAGAGTTAGGAAAATTTAGAATATGCTAAATATGTCAAAAATGTTTTTTTGTTCATAGAAAGTTTTTTGTTCATATATAGAAAGTTTTTATATATGACTATGGATATATGAGCAATGATGATCGATGGATGTATGCATTGATATATATGAGAAATGATGGTCATAGAATATTTACCAAGTATATATGTATTTTTGTTCATAGCATTTTTTCCATTTATATATGTAAGTGGCTATAGATGGATATATATGAGGAGAAGAAGAGGAGAGGAAGAAGAGGAGAGGAAGAAGAGGAGTAATAAATACGAAGAGGAAAAAAGAAGAAAAAGAAGAGGAGAAGATTCTATTTTTTCTTCTTCTCCTCCATTCCTTTCTTCTTCTCCTCTTTTTTCTTCTTCTTTTTTTTCTTTGATCTTCTCCTCTATTCCTTTCTTCTTCTCCTCTTTTTATTTCTTCTTCGTCTTCTTATTTTTTATCGGGTATGTTGTTGTCGATATATCCCGTCCCGATAACTTCGTTTAGTTTTAGGATTATTTTAGTTTATGTTTAGTTTAGGAAGAAGGAAAAGAAAAAGGAGAAGAAGAGGAGAGGAAGAAGAGGAGAAATAAATAAGAAGAGGAAAAAGGAAAAAAAGAGGAGAAGATTCTATTTTTTCTTCTTCTCCTCCATTCCTTTCTTCTTCTCCTCTTTTTTCTTCTTCTTTTTTTCTTCGATCTTCTCCTCTATTCCTTTCTTCTACTCCTCTTTTTATTTCTTCTTCGTCTTCTTATTTTTTATCGGGTATGTTGTTGTCGATATACCCCGTCCCAATAACTTCATTTAGTTTTAGGATTATTTTAGTTTATGTTTAGTTTAGGAAGAAGGAAAAGAAAAAGGAGACGAAGAGGAGAGGAAGAAGAGGAGAAATAAATAAGAAGAGGAAAAAAGGAAAAAAAGAGGAGAAGAAGAAGAAGAAAGGAATAGATTCTTTTTTTCTTCGATCTTCTCCTCTTTTCATTTCTTACCCCATGGCCCTCTCGCTTGACCAAAACTCTCGAGGACACCCAAACCCTAGAAAAAACGATGTCGGTCTCCTACCCCCTCCCGCCGTGCCCCTACCCGACAAACTCTCTCGAGGCCACCCAAATTTACCAAGTTAAAAGAGTGTTGTCGTCGAGGCCACCCCAAACCCTTGAAGCGTTGCTGAGGCCACCCCAAACCCTTGAAGCGTTGCTGAGGCCACCCCAAACCCTAGAGAAGTGCGAGGCCACTAATATGATTCCTTATTGTGATTAGCTAGCTAGTTCTATGTTTGCCACTAATATATCAATCTGTCATGTTTGAATAATAATTGCCATGTTGTAAATATTTGCAGAAACTATGGAGCACCCCCGAGACGAAGCAACAGGAGCGGCGTTGGGGGACATAATCGCAGCCGGAAGTGATGTTGTCATGCCGTGAAGGATAGGGTGAAGAAGCAGGCTACGGTGATCGAACAATGGAGGAGGAAGGAAATGATTATGATGGCTTCGGTGACCGAATGCCGGTGGAAGAAGGACACCTTGATGACGGCTTCGGTGACCGAATGCCGGTGGAAGAAGGACACCGTGATGACGGCTCCGGTGACCGAACGGAGTCCGGACATGTATATATATTAATTAAGCATGTGTTGACTATAGCTAATTGATGCATTAATTGTTTTGGTATGTACACATATTAATTAATAACTCTCGTCTTTCTTCTTTTTTCTAGCCCTCCGGATCGGGCACAACTTCGGTAAAGAAACGAGGACTGAAGAAAAAGTTGCGCTTGGATGAAAGGTTTGAGATCACAGCAATCACGCGCGATGGCTGACTGATTGAACCCATCCGGACAAAGGAAGCATTTGCTGCTCAATGCGGGGTTCTTGTTAGGGACAAGATCCCGATCAGCATCCACCAATGTATAAGCCGGCTAAAGATGACCCTGAGGTGTCTTATGTCAACGAAATGCAGAAAGATGATATTTGGACCGTGCTGAACGAAAATTTCACCCTACCGCCAGAGGAGGATCCGGAGAAGCGAGTTATAGAGCAATTGATCAAGTCTCATGCTCTTAAGAAGATGACAGAACTATTCAGGAGGTGGAAGAATGAGCTGAAAACAACGTTTGTCGACAAAGAAGAGACACCAGAATTCACCGGCCGCTATGAGAAGATCAAAGATCAGTGGGACGACTTTGTGGCCCATAAGACATCGGACAAGAGTAAGAAGATGTCAACGACAAACAAGAAAAATACTGCGAAGAAGAAGCTTCACCATAGCACGGGGTCAGGTGGCTACCGCAAAGCGCGGCCGTTGTGGGCCAAGGCTGAGAATGACATGCAAGATAAAGGGGTCGAACCAGAGACATTGAACTGGCCAGACCGTTGCCGGACTTGGTTCTTCGGGGTTGGCGGAACCTTGGACCCTGTATCAGGGAAGTGCCGTTGGACGAATGAGCAACTGTGAATACCCATCACGAAGCTTCGGCAGTATATCGATGCAGCGCAGCAAGGGACATTCATTCCAGACAGAGACAACGACGAGCTCACAATGGCCCTCGGGAATCCTGAGCACCCTGGATGGACACGAGGCACGCCAAGCTCCATTTCGTGGAAGGTTGGGTTTCTGGACGTAGGTGGTTACAAATGCTAGGAGAGGAGGAAGAAAGTGGAGCAGATCCAAATTCAAGCGATGCACGCAAGGGTACAAGCGATAGAGCAACGAGAAGTAGATTGCAGCAAGCGACCTGTCGAAGCTTCCCACGAAGCTACCCCACCATCTTAGTGGAGAAGCAGCGTGGCTTCCACCGAGCTGCAGCAGCTGAAGCCCGTCTTCACGGCTCCTTCTAGCTACCCCGTGGACTTAATCACGGATTCTCAAAATTGCCACCTTATGACGCAATGGATTAAATTTAAAGTCAAGGCGGTTGTTTGCTCTGTTGCACCTCCTGAACCTAGCGCAACTTTTCACTGCCAGCCAATTCCAGAAGGATATGCTAGGGTGATGGTGGATGAAATAACGGACGGATTTGAGGACCTCGAGCTTGACCACCCTACGGGTGAAGGGGAGACTCGGCTGGGTTCTTGTCTGTTGACTCCATGCCTATGGCAGAAGGAGCTCATCAACCTTCCAAACTGGACGCTCCGCCTCCTCCTCCGGCGAGTCAGGGCACTCCGCCTTCTCCTCCTGCGAGTGATCAGGGCACTCAGCCTCCTTCTCTGGCGCGTGGTGGCACTCCGCCTCCTTCTCCGCCCACGCCCGCGCACCCTAGCAGCCAACCTCCTTCTCCGGCACGTGGCGGCACTCCGCCTCGTCGGCAAGGGCGGAAGAGACCCGACACCGCTCCGGCTGCTCCGGCGCATCGTAGTACTCCTCCTCCGCCTCGTAAGCAAGGAAAGAAGACAACCGCTCCGTCTGCTCCGGCATCTAGCAGTACAGCCAGAGGCGGGAGGCAATATAGATTCGATCCTCCTCTGAAGACTCCAGAGAAGTTAGCATACGAGAGGACACCGGAGGAAAACGAGAAGATCATGCGCGACGAAGTGATGAACTTCTTTGAAGGGGTGAATGCAAAGATACATCCACCTCCGAGGAGAAGATAGATCCGGTGAAAGCGAAGCGCACTGTGGAAGCCCTGAAGAAACCACCAAAGTCTCCGCCGAAAGGCAACTATCATTGCATTATTGAAAGGTCATTTATCGAAGCGGAGCGGTCGGGAAGTACTGTCAGTGATCAAAGGTTAGCAGAACGAGGAGCTGGGGAAAAAATTGCCCAGCTCGGCAAACAAGCAAACCAATCGTGCCCCTCGCTCAAGGTGTCTAGCGATATCGTCGCTAATGATTCGAGGATGGTGCCTGGTTATAACAATCTTGGAGATTACCTTCCCGACAATGTACATTATGAATTCCTGGAGGTGGACCAACACAGATACGAGTACGGGAAGCCTGTCGTCAAAGATGAAAGATCTCTAACAACGATGATGCGAAGATTCCATGATTGGTACATGAAAACCTGTAGAGAGTCTGGGGGGAGGAATATTTTGACGCTGAGAGTTAAAGAGGAGCATGATCTCGTTGGAACTGATCTGTTGAATGTTCCATTTGAGGAGTTCTTCAGTTTTTCAATCAGAAGGCCCTCGATAAATTAACGGTCACTTGCTACTGTCTGTAAGTACTACTTCTGTCATTAAGTCTCTATATATAGGCCAGCTCTTTCATTGCATGTATTTATAATTGGGGCAATTGCATTTTTACCCCTAGTTGGTTCCTACCCACGGGTTTTACCCTTACTTTTCGAGCTTGCTCAGTTTTGCCCTTACTTTTTCCATCGAGGTCCCTCGAATGCCCTTTAACCGTTTGACCAAAATTTTGAAAATTCATAACTAATTCATACGAACTCGGAAAAATGCAAATAAGATATCAAAATGTTCAGATAAACATTACCTTTATGGGCATATCATTTGGATTCAGGACAAAAGCATCATTTAAACTACCCGGGGTAATTAATGTTATTAACATTATTTAAAATAAATAAGTATGAACAATATTTTTTTCACAAAAAAAAATTACGTGCAAATGTAAGTTTTGTTTTCTGAACATCCTGATAGCTTATTTGCATTTTCCGGATTTTTCATCAACTTGTTATGAATGTTCTAACGACTTTGACCATTATTTGGAAACTTCATAACAAGTTGATACAAACTCATGAAAACGCAAATAAGGTATCAGGATGTTCAGAAAACATCACCTACGTTTTCATATAATTTTTATTCACGAAAAAAAATTGTTTATACCTATTTATTTTAAATAATGTTAATAACATTAATTACCTCGGGTAGTTTAAATGATGCATTTGTCCTGAATGCAAATGATATGCCCATAATGGTAATGTTTATCTGAACATTTTGATATCTTATTTGTATTTTTCTGAGGTCATATGAATTAGTTATGAATTTTCAAAGTTTTGGTCAAATGGTCAAAGGGCATTCGAGGGACCTCGATCGAAAAAGTAAGGGAAAAACTGAGCAAGTTCGAAAAGTAAGGGCAAAACCCGTGGGTAGGAACCAACTAGGGGTAAAAATGCAATTGTCCCTTTATAATTATCCTCACTATATTATGCAGATTGAAGATCGCCAAATTGAAGAGAAGACACATCGGTGATATTAGGTTCATTAACACAAATATCATAGATGCATATTCGGTTGAAAGTCAGGAAAAAGATATCGAGGCCAATTTGCTACGATCGTTGGTATTAAATCAAAACAAAGCTATAATACTCTTTCCTTACAACTTCAAGTGAGTATTACTTTCTTGTCCATATTCGGTTTCCCTTATTAGTCGAGGTTATAGTAATGTACTGCCTCTGTTTCTTTTTACTTCACATATAAGATTTGCTCAAAGTCAAACTACACAAAGTTTGACCAAATTTATATAAAAAATATGAACATTTACAATACTAAAACTATATAGTATGAAAATATGTTTCATGGTGCATCTGATAATATTGATTTCATATTGTGAATGTTTATATTTTTTAATATAAAGTTAGTCAAACTCTACAAAGCTTGACTTTGACCAAACCATATATGCGGACTAAAAAGAAACGGAGGGAGTAATTGATGAGTTATGCATACGTGCGCAGGTTCCACTATATTCTCCTAAAGATTAAGCTTCAGCAGGGACTAGTAACCGTCTTAGACTCGAGATGAAAAGATCCCCAGGAGTATCCGGCATGACTCAAATGCTCAAGAAGTAAGTTAAATCGATCATTATCGCACCATATCGGTAACTTTGTTCACTTCCTGATATCAAGTAATTGTTTTCTTTGTCGGGCAGGGTTTGGAAAAAATTCACCTCAAAAGCTCTGGGACTGCTGAAGAAGCTGCAATTTAAACACCCGAAAGTAAGTACTACTAGCATGTTCCACGCATCTCCTAGTGATTCAAGCGCTAGTTTCATCAATACCATTTAGCATGCTTGCTTATCAGTTTGATTGACCTCTATTTCTTGTAAAGTGGTTGTGGCAGGAAGATGGGAATAATTACAGTGGATACTACATTTGCGAGTACACGGCCTGCGAGCGGGGCTACACTAAAAAACAATATGAAGTGCGTAAGCAATAATATTCAGAATTTTATTTTATTACCATCATTTGTGTTGAGTTTCATTCATTCATATATATGTATTGACCCCCTTATTCAAATTAGATGTTTTGGATGCAGGATGAACTCCTAGCACCAGATCGCATGCGAGCAATTCAAGAGGAATTGACGGCATTTTTTCTTGACCAGGTGATCGATAAAGACGGAGAATACCATGTGGACCATGAGTTCATACATAATTAGGGGATTATATTGTAAGAGATCTTATATTATATATATGTAGCCAGTAGCGTCGGACAGATATACGAAAACTTGTCGTTCGACCAACCTCTCGGAGAAGGAGAGGTCGATATCACTTCTCTCTGTATGCATATGTTCATGATGATCTTCTGTTTCCTTCATTTTTGCTTACTAGCTAGCCTGTCGAGTCCTCTCTATACGTATAGTAGGTAGCGTCGACCAAGCACGGAGATAAGAGAGGACACTTCTCTCTATTAATTAGCTAACTAACACAATATATGAAACACCTAAATTAACCCCCCCCCAAACCCACCCCTTTAAAAAAAACAAAAACCTCAGCTCGTGCGAGCTGCTGACGCGTGGATGCCTATTGGTCCCGGTTGGTGCCACCAACTGGGACCAAAGGGCCTCCTGCCTAGGCTCGCCTAACCGACCACGTGGAGGCCCATCTGTCCCGGTTCGTGTAAGAACTGGGACTAAAGGTGTAGGGCTTTAGTAACGACCCTTTAGTCCCGGTTCAGCAACCGGGACAAATGGCCCTTACGAACCGGGACAAATGGCTCTTTTTCTAATAGCGAACGCACGGGCCTTTTTGCTATTATTGTATTAAAAGAATATATTTTGTGTGTGTATGTGTTTACCACTGAACTGGTTTTGAAGTGTCTTTATTTGAATAAACCTTACAGATGAAAGCCTATGTCGCACAAGCTATGAAATCTTCTTCAGAGAACAGGCATCATGCAATTACCATTGAAAAGACTCTGCTGGAGGTATCTGAAGCAGAGAAGGAGCTCAAGTGGCTTGGGTCCGCTGTTGGATCATCTGAGAAAGAATATGAGCAAAACAAGAAAAAAATAGCTGAGCTCAGAACGGAGTTGGAGCGTGAGAGGTTAGGCTTGCTGGTGTGGTGTTAATTTTTGATTCCAAGTTGGTCTTGCTGTTCTGCCACCAGGGCTTGTTACATTCTTTTGCTATCTTATAGAGGCGAGAAGAGAAAGCTCGAGGAAGAATACGAGGAGGTGAAGAATGATGTCATGGAGCTGACCTCTGAGAATGAAGAGGCTACTATCCAGAAGCTCCAGGACGAGATAAAAGACTGCAAAGCTATTCTCAAGTGTGCCGTGTGCTTTGACCGGCCCAAAGAGGTAACTACTGTCGATTGAATCACACAACTTATGTTTGAATGGTGCGGATTTGTGCCCGACTTGAGATTTTAGCAGCTGATATCCACATTCATTTGTGTTCACCTGTCACCGAAGTTTCAATTTCTCTGTGGTAAGATCTTGAAAGTTGTGAGGACCTGCTGCTGATGTTTCTTTGTTGGTTATTGGCAGGTTGTGATCACCAAATGCTTCCATCTGTTCTGCTCGACATGTATCTAGAGGAACCTCGAGCTACGGCACCGGAAGTGCCCGTGTCGTGAAACTAGTTTAGTACATTGCCCCCCCCCCCTCCTCTAGCCCCCGCGTCGCTCCGCTTGGGGCGACACGGGTGGCGACGAAAACCCTAGCCGCCGGCCCCCCTTTCCCCCCTCCTCGCCCCCTCGCCGCCACCCGAGGAGGCCCCCGACGAAGCTCGCGTGGTCGCCCAGGACGACGGCGGCGAGGATCTGGCTGCTTCGCTCTTCGCGGAGGGCTTTGGGCGCCGAGGGTGTTGTCCCCCGTCTCCTTGGTCGCGAGGGCGGCGAGTGACGGCGGGCGCTGGCGCCGGTCGCAGCGGGGGCGCGGCCTCCCTGTTCGCGTCTGAATCTGAAGGCGGCTTCCACTTCCCCTTAGAGCGCTCCTCCTCGCCGGATCTGGTCGCCGGCGGCCTCTGGACACCGGATCCGTGGTTGGTGGGGGTGCCTGGAGCAGCGGAACTGGACCGGGAGAAATCCCTGGCTAGTTCTCCAGTCACGGTGTTGACGACACAGATAGGTGCCATTCTCCTCCTTGGAGGCTTCGTCGAGGTTCGTTTCCTCTCCCTCCTACTCCATGACCCGGGTGAAAACCCTTGTCTTTTCAAGACTGGACGGCAACGGCGCAACGTGCGTCGCCACCTTCTTGAAGGTGTCATCTTGATCATGGTAGGAGTGTGCAGAGTGTTGTGAGGTGGGTGTCGGGTTGGCCGCGTCAGCAGCGAGGGATTGCCCACCGGCTTGGTGCTCTGTTCATGTAGAAGTGTTGCTCTGCTGTGGATTGCCCACCGGATCATTGCTTGCTTGCTCGCCAGTTTGGCGCCATTCTTGGGCAGGGAGGGGATAGGGCTCCTCTCTTTTGCTAGCAGCAACTTGATAGGGTGGCTTGGGCACGGAGCCTGTCCGTACGGGCTTGATCTGCATCCTGTCAAGTTGCTTCATCATGCTTGCTGTTCATTTGTTGAGTGTCAGTGCCTTTGAGAAGTTTTTCCCCTTGGTGGTTGTAGCGGCGACCTGCGGTGTGGCAATTCGGCTGGTTATCCTCGTGCAGTGCTGCCTCGGGTTGAGAATCTCCCATGGTGCCCGGCGTCGTGTCCAATCCTGGCTCTAGGGTGAGCTTCTCCATCTTCCAGCCGTCCGGTGCCTTTCGAGCCAAGGTGAGGGGCAGGGGTCCCCTCTAGATTTGGAGAGGAGAGGATCGAAAAAGGTGTCACCTTTCGGGGTAGATGAGGGTGCGACCATTGCTGGACTTTGTCTCCGTTTGAAGAACCCCTCCGTTGTGCTCTGCTTGATCTACTTCACTTGGTGGACTCCATCGACTTCTAGCTAGTGCTTAGTTTGCTTATCCCTCGAGGGCTTGTAGTCTTTGGTGCTTGTAAGCTGTGTCGGCAACACTTTGTATCTGCTGTTACTTTTTCTGTTCTTGTTAGCGGCTTTTAGCAGTTGTATCATGGTTGTAACGATGGCTTTGTGTAATCCCTAGCCGGTTGATGGCTTTGTTAATTCAAAGTCGCGCTCCCCTGAAGCCTTCGTTCCAAAAAAGTGCCCGTGTCGTATCGATGTTTGAAAAATACTGAAGTCTAGAAGAAGTTTATTGTAACTTTATTGCTTGTGTGATTTTTGTTTGTCCGATGATCTCTTCCCAGCGAGTCCGAGTGGGTTAGATTCACCACTCTTGACCTGCCTCTACTCAAGGCCATCCAAAACAATAAGGTGTGCATCAAGGAGGGTTGCTCGTGCGTGCCACGTGGGCAAAGGCGCACTGTGCAGCACAGCCAATAGCGAGAGAGAAAACATCACGTGGATTGGGTGATGTTACGTCGTTTATGATTGGCCAGCTGCTCCACTTTCTCTGATATTTTAATCCCACACACGTCTTTGCTCGCACCAGACGTGGCACGCAACCGCCTCCTCCACTCCTCGTTTCTGTCGCTCAGCGGCGCTGGAGTTGGGGTGCCATCGGGAGGACAACAGCGAGCATGAGAGGCAGCGACCAGATCGGCGTCCGGCACAGAAGAGGGCTAGCCCGCCCGTGCCGCCGGTCCCCGGCGCCCGCATCGTTGTCGTCAACCTTGCCCACATGGCAGGTCACCGCTGCTGGCCGAAGTGGCCGAGGTCAACACCGCCCCCACTGGCCTGCAGCACCTCCTTCTCGTATGCCCTTCCTCCCCTTTGTCGACCTTGAGATGTGCTGATTTGATTGGGATGTTCGATTCAGTGCTTCCGAGAGAGGAAGACTGCGAGTGGTTGGACGTACAATGGCCTAGCAGAGTCATCTGTGCTGAGCCACCGCCGGTATGGAGGCCCGGGCTCAGGCAGCCTCCACGGCGTCGGGTGCACCGGCGGGGGTTACGGGGACCATGCGGCATCAGACCAAGGGTTCCGGCGACACCAAGCCGTAGATCTGAGCTGTTGTCTCCACTTCATTTGCTCCCTATTTTGATCTGCACCTCTACCCCACTATCTCCCTGACTCCCTCCCTCTATCACGTAAGGTCAAAACCGAGGCGGATGTGTCCTTGTTTGGTTGTGCGTAGCAATCGTTTGATGAATTGCTAGAAGAAATTGTATGTTTTTTTGCTGTATGTTTGAAGCAGGTAAAATGTGATTTAGGTGGGTAATTGCCCTCTGTTGATTGCTTTGCCGTGTCTTGCTGAATTTTCCGTGTTGCAGGGAAGAGGAACAAACCTCGCCTGGGAGGCAGGTAGGGAGGGAGGTCACTCTTAGTTCATCTGCCTGTTAGCTCGGTCTCCTGATGGCTGTCATGGAGGTGATTTTGATTGCACTGGATGTTATTTTTTTGCTTAGGTTGTGCTGCTGCTATTCTGTGTGCTGATATGTGCTCTTTTTTCGCAGGTTGGTGTTAAGTGAGCACGCAGTTTATCATTGTTCGTGTATCATCTGTTTAGTCTTCCTCTTTGCTTTGTCCGTTCTCAGCTTCATAATAAGTACACTATGGTATGGTGAGTCCCTCTCAATACTCGATGGTTTACTTCCCTTATTTAGACCGTTGATTTCTTTTCGAAGAAAAGGCCCTTGTTCCAGTTCATAAGGGAATCATGTAGCAGCAGCAGTTAATATGCTTTTCAGTTTTATTAGAAGTAAATTGCAAAATAAATGTGTCATCCATAAGTATTGAGTCTATGATTGCATATATCTATCAAACCTAATTTTGGCTGATACTTTTCTAAATTTAGTTTCAGATGCTGCCGAGTTTCGGATTTTCTGTTATATATGATTATGATAAATGCTACATCAACTATGTATTCAGAATGCCTGTCTAATTTGCTGCTGTGTGTGATTTGCCCCATCACTGCGCGTTCCTACTATCCTAAGGATGGCTGCCAAATTTTTTGTTGGTCGTTCATGTTGTTGTAATAAGTACACTATGGTATGGTGAGCACGCAGTTTATCCTATGGAGTAATGCACCTGGTTCCGCTTCCTCTGCTTTAAATCGATCTTTCGTAGGTACGAACCATGGTCTTTAAGCTCATGTGCTTTCACTGTTTTCTGCAGAATACACGATAATTAAAACCTATACGGCAGATTGGACATTCTGCTTCCACTTCTCTAAATCATACTACCCACCGGGCGTGGATATTCACCTCTACCAATTTGATTGATCCTATATGCCATGCTCTCAATGTCATAGATTTGTGCTTTTCTGCATTCGACGATCTTCAATCTGCATAATATAGTGAGGATAATTATATATACATGATATGAAAGAGCTGAGCTATATATATAGAGACTTAATTGCAGAAAGTAGTACTTACAGACAGTAGCAAGCCACAAGATTTGTCCAGGGCCTTTAGATTGTAGAACTGGAAAAACTCGTCAAAATCAACAGTTAACAGTTCTTGTCCAATGAAGTCGTGGTCCTTTTTAATTCTCATCAACAAATCATCCTTCCCAGACTCGCTGCAGGTTTTTCATGTACCATTGATGGAATCTTCGCATCATCGTTGTTAGAGGAGGACTCTCATCTTTGACGAGAGGCTTCCCGTACTGGTATTTGAATTCGTCCACCTCCATTGTATGAAAATGTACATCGTCGGGTAGGTAATCACCAAGATTGTTACTGGGCAGCATCTGCGGCAGATTTGCGACGATGTCGCTAGACACCTTGAGCTGGGGGTACGATTGGTTCTCCTGTTCTCCAAGCTGGGGATTTTTTTCCCACTTCTTTGTTATGCTAACCATTGGTCACTTGAAGTAGTTCCTGACCGGAGCACATCTTCATATGTCTTTTTAAGACAGCGGACATGGTTGTCATCAGGCAGAGGCGGCGGTGGTCGCTTCAGGGCATTGATAGTGTGCTTCACTTTCATCGGATCTATCTTCTCCTCCGAAGGTGAATGTTTTATAGCTCTTCGCATTTCAAAGAAGTCCTTCACTTGGGCTTCACAGATCTTCGCGTTTTCCTCCACGGTCATCTCGTGTGGTAACTTCTCTACAAACTTGAGAGATGGACTGAATCTGTATTGCCTCCCGCCTCTGGCTGTACTGCTAGACGCCGGAGCGGCGGCGTCTCTCTTCCGTTGATGCTGCCGAGTAGTAGAAGGAGGCGGAATGCTCCGACTCGCCGGAGCAGCCGGAGTGGCTGCGTCTGGCTTCCGCCATTGCTGACGAGGCAGAGGAGGAGGCGGGCTGCTCGGATGCGTCGGAGCAGGCGGAGAAGGAGGTAGAGTGCCGCCCTCATGCGCTACAGAACGAGGCGGAGTGCCCTGATCACTCGTCGTCGTCGTCGGAGGAGTGCCCTGATCACTCGTTGGAGGAGGAGGAGGAAGCGGAGGCGTCCAGTTCAGAAGCTTGATGTGCTCCTTCTGCCATAGACATGGAGTCTTCAGAGCAAGACCCAGCTGAGTCACCCCTTCACCTGTAGGGTGGTCAATCTCGAGCTGCTCAAATCCCTCCGTTATTTCATCCACCATCACAATAGCATAGCCTTGTGGAATTGGACGGTAGTGAAAAGTTGTGTCGGGTTCAGGAGGTGCATCAGAGCCGGCAGCCGTCTTGACTTTGAGGTTCTACCATTGCGTCATAAGCTGGCAATGTTGAGCCTCCGTGATAATATCCACGAGGTAGATAGGAGCTGTGAAGTCAGGCTATTGAATGAGCTTGGTGGAAGCCATGCTGCTTCTCCGCTGAGATGGCGGGGTAGCTTATGGGGTAGCTCCGGCAGGCTGTTGGCTCTCAACTTGTTCCTCTAGCTTTCATACCCTTGCATTCGGCTTCTGCAGTTCGCTCTGCTCCACTTTTCTCCTCTCCCGGGTTTTGTAACTGTCTGCGCCGGGAAACCCAACCTTCCACGCAACGGAGCTTGGCGTGCCTCGCGTTCGTCCAGGGTGCTCGGGATTCCCGAGGGCCTCTGTGAGCTCGTCGTTCTCTCTGCCGGGAATGAACTTCCCTTGCTGCGCTATGGCGATATACTTCTGAAGCTTCTTGACGGGTATTTCAAGTTGCTCGTCCGTCCAAATGCACTTCCCTGTTTCAGGGTCCAAGGTTCCCCCAATCCCAAAGAACCAAGTCCTTAATTGGTCTGGCAAGTTCAATGTCTCTGGTTCGACCCCTTTAGCAAGCAGGTCATTCTCAGCCTTGTCCCACAACGGCCGGGCTTTGAGGTAGCCACCTGACCCCATGCGATGGTGATGCTCCTTCTTTGCAGCATTTATCTTATTTTTCACTGACATCTTCTTACTCTTCTTCGATGTCTTGTAGGCCACAAATGCGGGCTAGTGATCTCTTATCTTCTCATATTGGCCAGTGAATTCTGGAGTCTTACCTTTGTCGACATACCACTGGTAAGCGTCGGTGCTAAACAAATGGTTTTTAACCCCTTTCCGCGATGGCATTCGGAACCGTCGTCAAGTGAGTGTGGGCGATAGGGGGGTCCTTCCCACACGACCCAAAAACCATTGGGGATATGCCCTCCTGGTGCACACACTCGGCAAAATGAGGCCGTGTGCGACCGACGAGCACTCAAATACAGAAATACGTACATTGGTGCTAAAAAATACAATTATACAGGCGAAATCATTTCCGGTCGTAAGTACATCCCACACAGTCAGTCACCACTAAACTTTTCCGTTCGTCTATACATCGACATAGTCACTACAAGGAAAACGTTCGCGCAAGGTGGCGTAACGCAAACAGTTTTGAAGAGAATGTCGTGTGTGATTGTTCATTGATCCGACACGGTTTATTCCTAGAAACTGTGTGCGTTGTCTGAGGTCATCGCCCACGGTGTTTTCTCATTAATTGTTTGCAATAGGAAAACCCAATTAGAAGGCTAATTGCCCTATTATTAATAATCCATTTACTAATCTAATTGACATTAATATTAAGACCATAATATATTCCATTTCCATATTAACGAAGCATAATTTCATAATTGAAATACATCGGAGTACAACAGGATATAGCTTCAGCACTCAGCTACCCCATTACACAACTCCATCAGCAGAAAGTTTCACATGCAACATCTAGAATCTTCCGAAATTAGCATCATAGACGGTACATAGAGATATGCATCTCATTTAGAAAACTGCTGAAGCGGAAGACGAATATTGAGCCTTCATCATGTTGAAGGTATTTGCAACTTTAGGCCAGTGCCTATGGATGATTGACCGTCCATCCTTCGACCTCTTCAGGAACACTTCAATATTGAACCATGGGTGTTGTATGAAAATTGTCCTCGCCTCCTGACCACAGAGGTGGTTTGAGAGGTAATCATTAGTAACCCTTGAAAAGAAGGATGTGCATAAATATCTACTCTATATTGGAAACAGGGCAAAGGAATAAAAAAAGGAAAGGTATAATAGTTAGTACCATCTTGTCAACCTCAGTGCTTCCCATTGTTTCCCTGCAACACATATAAGGTAGTTAGTCATCAGGTTAAGTAAGGGTTCGCATGTTATCAGTAAAATTTGTTGATGAAAAATAAGCACATTGAAGATTCATCAGATTAATTCAATCCACATGGAAAACCCATTTATCCAAACCAAGCATGATTAAGAACTAGGAAATATAGCACTTGTATATGTTTCTCATGTATTAAGTGCTGCCAAATTCGATTTATTCCTCACATGGTATACAAAAGGGAATGCAGCCACAACAATTGAACATCGCATTGCATAATTGAACCAAGTAGTTAACTAAACACCACAACAAATGAACCAAACGTTAACTGAACACCGCATAGCACAATATAACATACTCCTAATAGAAGATTAGACAGTTAACCAAACCAAACATGTTTAACAACTTGGAAATAAAGAAATTGTATTTGTTTCTCATGTATTTAGTAGAACCAAATTCGATTTATTCCTCACATGGTATACAATAACAGAATGCAGCCACAACAATTGAACATCGCATTGCAGGATTGAACCAAGAAGTTGACTAAACACCACAACAAATGAACCAAACATTAACTGAGCACCACATTACACAATATAATATACTCCTAATAGAAGATCAGACAGTTAACCAAACCAAGCATGCTTAACAAGTTGGAAATGTAGCAATTGTATTTTTTTCTCATGTATTTAGTACAGCCAAATTCAATTTATTCCTCACATGGTATACAATAACAGAATGCAGCCACAACAATTGAACATCGCATTGCAGAATTGAACCAAGCAGTTAACTAAACACCACAACAAATGAACCAAATGTTAACTGAGCGCCACAATGCACAATATAACATACTCCTAATAGAAGATCAGACAGTTAACCAAACCAAGCATGCTTAACAACTTGGAAATATTGCACCCTGATGAATTGAACATCACATTTGCAGAATTGAACCAAGTAGTTAATTGAACACCACATTGCATGACATATAGAACATATACACTATAGCAGAAGATTGCATAGTAGAAGTAGATAGCACAATTCACTAGAATTTGTTAAGGAAAGGCAGTAGCAGGCAAACTGGACATGAGTCCTTTTATAGTGAGCTAATAAGACAAGCTACTCCTCATTGTCGGAGATATCGATGACGATTGGCTCCTTCGACATGGAAGAGGGCGAGGCCTTCGCATCGTGGGTGCCCTCGTTGTAGTGGTGAGTTGCTGGAGCCGCTCCGGACACCAACCTGCTGTCTCTCGATATGAGGTAAGCACGTGCACGCTGAGAAAACACCTCGTAGTCTTCATCGAAGGCACCAACGGTGACCTCGAGAAAACGTCATGAACTATCATTTAAAGCAGCCAATCGTGTTGCAGTGTCGGCGCACGAAGCGTCAACGGTGGCCTCGACGGCGAGGTGCTCCTCCAAGATCTGGGGGTCGACACGAATGGCAGCCATCGCGACCTCATCCGCGCGTGCATCCACGATTTGCTTCTCCACTGCCAAATGCTCCTCGAGGTCCTGGCTATACTGCATGCACCATGGCTTACACTGGCGCTTATTTGGTGCACTACAAGAAATAAATTTCTGAAAATTTTAGACCAATTGGTCAAAAGCTGTTCGGGGGCTCCAAACCTTAACCCATAACGACCATTGTGGTCAGAAAGGTCGTAATTTCATTAAAGGAAATGGTCGTAAAGCAGGAAGCACTGTCCACTGCCTCACGCCTAGCTGATAACGACTAATATAAAATGGTCACTATGCTTGAGTTTGGATGAATTAGGATGATTAGGCAGCCACCTCAGCAACCTCGCTTATGTGTCACTGTCTAGGTGTCATTTTTTCTTAAATGTTAATATTCAACAGACAGACGGGGCACACACTGACAGGCAGAACCCATTTGACAGGTGGGGCCGAGCGCTTAATTCGCCCAAAAAATATGCGCAAGGCGGGACTTGAACCCATGACCTCACGCTTGCATCGCTTGCTTGCTACCGCTGGGCTAGAGAGGGACAGTTACTCATGTATGGGAATTTATCTATATATTATATAAAACTATGGCTCTCTCGTATCATTGACAAGTGGGACCTTCCGACCAGGTGGCATTGAACAGACCAACACTGACAGGCGGGACCCATTTGACAGGTGGGTGAGTTAGCATTTAATTCCCTAAAAAATGTGCGCTAGCAGGGACTCGAACCCACGACCTGGCGCTGGGTTCGCTCGTTCGGTACCGCTGGGATAGAGAGGGATTGTTGCTAATGTGTGGGTAGTTTTCTATATAGTATATAAAACCACGGCTCTCTCGTATCAGTGACAAGTGGGACCTTCCGACCAGGTGGCGGTGGGTGGCATCGAACAGAGCAACACTTAGCATTTTTCTAGGTCTTCCGACCAGGTGGCGGCGGGCGGCGGCGGAAGCAACCAGCAGGGGCGGGGCCGGCGGGTGGTCAGCGGCGGGCGGCGGGCGGAAGCAACCAGCAGGGGGCGGACGAGGTTGGGGCCGGCGGTCGAAGCAACCAGCAGGGGCTGCTCACCTTGCCCACGACCTCACCGCAGGTGACCTCGCCGACGGCCTCGCGGCGGAAGCAACCAGCAGGGGGCGGGGCGGAGGCGGGGGCGGGGCCAGCAGCGGAGGTAACCAGCAGGGGGCGGAGGCGAGGTAGGGCCTGGAGGCAAAGGGACCAGCAGGGGCGTGGGCGACCGACGGTGGTGGGGGCGGGGGCAGGAACGGCATCCTCGCCCATGCAAGGAGAGGCTCGCCGAGCATGGGGGACTCGCCGCCGCCGCAAGCACACCTCCCGGTATGCACCCTTCACCTCTCTCATTATCTGCACCTCGTCACCCGAGCAAGGATTTCAGTGGGAGATGGATTTCAGTCAGATGTTCTTCAGCATAGATGAATTTTGTTGATGCACTGTTAGGAGTTAGGAGATAGCTTGCTTGTTTGCTAGATATTGCATAGATGAATTTTCTTGATGTACTGTTAGGAGTTCTTCAGCTTGTTTGTTAAGAATTCTTCAGGGCTTGTTCGGTTAAGATTTGGGGGGAATTTGAGCTAGACGGCCTCAGCTGTTCTTCAATTGTTTGTCTACAGATTGTTAGGATCATAGTAATTGTAATTGATAGAAACAACATAGTATTTGTTAGGAGCTAGCTAGCTTGGTCTTCCCAGAAACATGATCCTTCTAAATCTTGGTTTGGTTTAATTTGAATTAGCCTTCTCTGCAACATAAATTCATGCCAATTTTAGTGTTGATTTGATTTATAGTTTGGTTTGTTTCAATGTTGTGGTTAGGCAATTACCATATAAAATTTTCTGGATTTTTAGCTGCCATTACTGCCATCCATTTTCATTAATTAATCTTGATACACTTAGATTGATTTGCTAAGTTGCAACAATTTGTTGTCTTTGGCAGATGGACAGAAGCTGGATTAGAAAAGGAGTTAGAAAGTTTTCGAAAGAACATATGAAAGGAGTTGATGATTTCATGGCATTTGTTCGGGCAAATTTTGCCAACAATGCTCACATTCTTTGCCCATGTTGTGAATGCCTCAACCGTCCACGATTGGCTCAAGGAAGAGTGGAAGATCATCTGCTTCTTAATGGGATGTCTAGCACATATGATAGATGGATATATCATGGAGAACCTTTAGACGGACAACCTCAACATTTTGAAGCTGATACACAGGCCCCTCATATGATGGGTGGTGGTGATGCTGACATTGATTTCATGGAAAAGGTTTTCGGATGTAATGCTGGTTTGGAGGAAGTGGATGGGCATGAATATTATAGGATTCCTGACCTATTGAAGGATTTGTACGATGTTGAAGATCGTGCTGATGGACAGAAGTCGATGTTGAAGATCGTTCATGAAGGGGGTAAATTTTCAACATTTACCTTCACCGTGAAGTTACTCCACATCAAGTCTTTCTACCGGATTAGCAATGCTGCATTCAACGCAATACTCCACCTTTTGAGCTTGCAATTCCCTGATAGTTGTGTTCCCAGATCTTATGATGAAGCATTGAGCATAATCCGCGGGCTGGGGTTAGGTTATGTGTCAATACATGTGTGCCCAAATAAGTATGTTTTTTCGGAAGGATTTAGCAAAGCATGACAAGTGTCCAAAATGCAATGCCTCTAGGTGGAAAGATGCTGATGGGAAGAAGTCAATACCGGAGAAGGTACTGAGGCACTTTATGTTGATACCAAGGCTGCAGCAGATGTTCATCTCGAAGAAATCATCGCGTGAGATACAGTGGAACAAGCTGAAGCGGCAACCTGTGGACAATGAGATGAGCCATCCAACGGACGGAGAGGCATGGAAAGAGTTTGACCGTATACATTTAGATTTTGCTGCAGATCCAAGGAACATAAAACTTGGCATTGCCACATATGGGTTTAATCAGTTTGGGAACATGAGCACGTCTTATAGCATCTGGCCAGTTTTTGTGGTGCCGTCCAACCTGCCACCATGGGCATGCATGGATCAGTCCAACTTCATGATGTCATTGCTTATCCCGGGTCCAGAGTCTCCAGGAAAGGATTTTGATGTCTTTATGGAGCCCCTCGTAGAATAACTGCTCCAGCTCTAGACTAGTGTACCTACATACGATGCCTTGAGTCCGGAAGAAAAGTTCAATCTACGTGCTGCAATCATATGGTCCATCCATGATTTCCTAGCTCTGCACACTCTGTCTGGGAGGATCACATCGGGTTATAAGGCCTGTGTCCATTGTGACAAAGACCCTTGCTCAAAGAGAATAAGGAGCAAGATCTGCTATATTGGGCACTGCCGCTTTCTTCCCCGAAACCATCGCTGACGAAGAAGCAAAGATTTTAATGGTGAGAATGAAACCCGTGACAAGCCAGTTGAATTCACTAAAGAAGAGCTGGAGCAGCAACTTGAAAAGGTGAAAGATGTGAGACCAGGAAAGCTTGCAAAGAAAACAAAGCGTGAGGAAGGTCAATGTTGGGACCGGAGGTCTTGTTTGTGGGACCTGCAATACTGGGCTGATATGAAATTAAGGCATAATCTCGATGTAATACTACTAGGGTTTGTATCAACATGTACTTGATTGCTTGTAGCACTTTGCTATCAGTAGCACTACTGGGGTTTGTAGCAGTGTTCTCCTTTTGTGATATGCGCATGAAGCTTGTGTTATTCTTTCCAGTGAACAAGAGAATGCTTAGTACTTATTGTGGTATTGGAATTCCTGGTGTGTTAAGGTTGTATGACTAGTTTTAATATATACTAGATTGGTGCAAGATAATTTTGGGTGCTGTAATATACATAGTTGATTCTAATTGTTGAAATGTCTTAACTTGTGTGTCTTCTAGTTTGTAGCCATTTTTGGTGTGTAGAGGCAGCATAATATTAGTTGAGAATAATTTTTTCATCTGCTTTTGTACTTCTGCAAGTACTGTTGTTTCATGCTTTACCAGTGGCAACATCTAGTTGTTTTGAAGGTCCTCATGATATACTCGTCTTGCTTGCTGTCAGACTGTCTAAGCATGTGTACATGACACCAATTCACTAGTTCATGTTGCTTGCTAGCATACATGATTAATTAGGGTTTCCATCAGCACTACTTGCTTGTATCAGTAGCACATGGAGAAGAAGCTACTTGCTTGCTTATTAATTAGGGTTTGTATCAATAGTACTTGCTTGATTGTTTCTATCAGTAGCACTTTGCTTGCTTGCTTGTTTAGTGTACATATATTTCTAGTGTACATGCATGCTTGTTTAGTGCACTTACATGATTGCTTAATTAATAACACTACATCACTGTATGTGCATGATGGTCCAAATGCTTTCCTTTATTGATACAAGTGCATCATTTTACTTTATCCCTGTTGTATCTGATTGTTGTTTATTCTATTTTGCAAGCACCACCTCAAGATCATCCATGGCAAGGAGGACAAGGTCAAACATGAGGCCAACCGTTGGTATGCAACTTGCTCCTTCTTGTTATACTGTCAGTTTCATAAAATCTGTGTCTTAATATGCTAAGTGAAATGTATTGCTGCAATCTGAATAAGCTGGCTTAATTGTGCCTATGTGCTGTTAGTCTTCCTTACCTGAATAACTAGGATTATATGATAATAAAATATCATAAGATATGTTTGGCTGTCTGTCCATGCATTCCAAACATTCACCGAATAGTTACATTTCCTTTATCATGCAAAGAAGAGCCTCGAACTGAGTACGAGAAGGTTAGGGCTAGAAATATCATGAGGAACAATCGGATGTTCCAGTCCCTTGGCATCGGTGCAATAGCGTCGATGATTAGGAAAACAAATGGTGTACAAGAAGGTAGAAGTGATGAGGTTCAAGAAGGTAGTGGAGTTATCAATGATGACCCAGAGTACAATCCTAAGGATGATGAAGTTATTGATGGAGAGGAAGTGGATGATGTTGTAGTGAACAAGACTGTTAAGGTGCAAACTCTGTCTTGCTTGGAGGGTTGGGGTTCTTTTATGCTATGTGTTTCCTTGTGCTCACATATTTCTCTTGTGATCTAATGCTTTTTTCCGTGCTGTTTATACGAGGAATTGAAGGAATCTAGGACGAAGAGGCCTTGTGTTAAGAAGACAGTCAGTAAGAAGAAGAAGAGCTCAGAAACATCTGCTGCAATGCATCCAGAAAGGGTGATGGCCCCAGCTCCAGGACAAAAAAAGAGGATCCTGGAACCTGATGAACCTTCCCATGATAGAGTCACAAGGCAGAAAGCAAAGATGGCGACTGCGACGGACCATTAGGAAAGTCTGCTGCGCATGGACTCTGAGACCTCGGTGCAAATGGGTGATGAGTTGCCGCCCATGGATGAAGGAACCGCTCTCAGCATGGATGGAAGTGGCACTGTCTGCCTAGATGAAGGAGGAACTATCTGCACTGATGAAGCAGACACTGCCCACACAGACCTCAGCCCTGTTGCACCTTCTATTTTCTGAATATTTACTGTGGAGGAAAGCTCCACAGCCCTGTTGCACCTTCTATTGATAGGAATGTTGTCATCAATGAAGAAGAACAACAGCTTGTGCTTAAATCAAGCAAGTTGACCTTTGCAATGGTATCTTTTACTAGTGCATTTTCCAAATGGAATGATCATGTATGCTTTTGTCGATTCCTGCATTTGTCAATTTCTATTCTAATTTATGAGGTCAATTTCATTTTCAGATGCAATGACTACCAAGACTAGACTTAGAAAGGGCAAAGGGCTAGAGAGAATCACCAAGTCGCTTGGTAGCAAGGCACTACTAGGAAAATATTTATAGCTAGACATTTAGCAATAGTGTTGGTTAGAGGCCCCATGCTACTGCTATTTAGCAGTAGCGCTGGCCAGCACCAGCGCTACAAGCGCACATTAGCAGTGGCGCTGTATTTCACGGCCAGCGCTACTGCTAATGGGCCACGCTCTCGGCCCCCTGTTGCAGCTTTAGCTATAGCGCTGGGCCTCCTCCCCCGCCATTCTGCTGAGCCCACCTCTGCTTCCTCCCGCGTCCGCCCGCGCACCCCTCTCCCCTCACTCACACTCACACGCTCACACCAGATTGAATCCCTTAATCGTCCCCCAATCCGGCCGCCCTCCCCTGCGCGGCCCCCTCTTCCTCCGTCGGCTGCCCTTCCCCGCGCCGGCCCTCCTCCCCTGCC
>NC_041384.1:705041833-705047231 GCF_002162155.2 Triticum dicoccoides
GCGCCGGCCCTCCTCCACCGAGAGGTACTCCTCCCTCCTTCCTCCTCCTCCCTCCCTCCCTAGTTATAGTTATTAGAGAGTAGTTAATTATTTTGAATCCTAGTTGAAAAAATGTAGGTTCTTAGAATAATGTAGGTGTTCTTAGAATAATGTGGAATTTTTTTAAGTGTATTTAAAATAGTTTTAGGTGTTTTAGTTGTTTTAGGTGTAGTTGACAGAATTTTAGGTGTTTTAGTTGTTTTAGGTGTAGTTAACAGAATTCTAGGTGTTTTAGTTGTTTTAAGTGTAGTTAACAGAATTCTAGGTATTTTTTTAGTTAAAGCAATTGTTGTTATTTTTTTAGTTAAAGCAATTTTTCCTGTTATATGCAAATTTTGGACATGTCACATTTTGAACATGTCATATTTTTTCGAGTGGCATATGTTTTGCCAGAAATGTCGACTCGTTTACATTTTGGCAAATTTCAGGTGCTCGATATGTCCTGTATTTAGCAAAGGTCATGCCAAATTTTGCTAAGTGTTTATTAATTTTGTTTTCATAATTAAGCATTTTGTTCTCGACGTTGACGATGCTACAAACTACTATATATGTATTCGATGATGGATTATTAATTACCTATTAGGAAATGTCTGACGACGAAAGGGAATTCGCTATGTGCGACTACTGCGAAGATGAGCGCGGTCTGTGCGACATGCCTCACCTGGTAGAAGGTCGGCGCTTCAACATCAAGCTCCAAGAGACCTTCGATGTTCAAATGGTACGCAACGATGACAAATGTTTTTTGTTTTTTTGCACGACTTCTCTGCTTCTTCTACGTGTAACTTTCATCTTTTACAATTCGACTAGCTTATCCCATGCCATGCAAGACGCTATGTCTTGGAGAAGATGGGTTTTGAAGATCATGAAGCAATGGAGACAACGATAATTCAACTAAGGACCCATCATGGTTATGATTTTGCTGCAAATCTATACAATTGTGTGAACTCATCCAATTTTGGTTGCCTGAATTGGGAAGCCCTTTGCAAGGCGTATGATTTTCATGAGGGTATGCTTCTCACCTTCGATCTTGGTGATCCTGACATCGACGAAAATGATATGACCATTTGGGTCCTTGTTGACACGCTTCCAGTTCTACCGCGGTGTGAGTTTCTTAAACATATTTACTAAGCAATTTATATTGTTTATTTCAAAATATTTGACAGCTTATTTCCATTGACAGCTTATTTTATTCTTCAAAAAATGTACGGAAAATGGTAGACAGAACCTATTACTACAATGATGAAGCACAATTAACTTATAAGGAGCAAGATGGTCTTATCGCATTTTTTACTAATCTTGAGAATTACAATAGCTATTATCAAACTCCTCCACATTATGTTCAATACGTGCAACTAATGGAGATATCATGGTAAGAATTTCTACTATTACGACATCCGTGCATCTTTTGCATAAATTCTTCTAAAACTAAACTACATTGCTAACTACAAAGTTATTACTATGTTTTTGAACAGAAAATCCTGATGGATTGTGTGCCTCATCTGATGTTGCCGAGAGGTCACGTTAATGCTATGAGCTTACGGCCACCACGGCCAGGTTAGCCGCAGTATCCACATCACTCCTGTCCATACCGGATTTCTATAAGCGAGGAAGCCATGATAATAAATGATTTCAAAAAATGTTTGAACTATCGTAGAGAGCTACTTGGAAGCAACATTGTGCATAGGCCAAGATTTGGAGACAGGATGATCTCCGTTCTTTATTATGGAGAGTCAATTTTCCTTAATGGAGAGTCAATGCCTATCTTGTTTTATGATATTTTACCTAAGAGAGGGTAGAGTAGGTCCTATGAGAGGAGTAGGTCGTAGCTAGAATGTGTTATTATGTGCTACAATGTGTTAGAGTTGATGATGATGAGGAGGAGTTATGATTATGACTAGTGACCAACTTGTTATATGATGTCTCATTGACGAACATTGTTTGGTGGTGATGACAAGTGGTAATGAATATGCTATTTAAACAGACTAGTTCATGATGAGTTGTTATTGTATAAAAGATATATCTGTTTAAACATGTACAACACCAAAATGCTAAGAAAACATAAATGTTAGCAGTAGCGCTGGCCTAAAAACGCGCTACTAGTCCTTGAACTTACCAGTAGCGCTGGTCTAAAAACGTGCTACTGCTACAAAATAGCTGTAGCACCGTAGCAGTAGCGCTGGTTCCCGCGCTACTTTGTAGCACAAAAACCAGCGCTACTGGTGAGCGTTTCTCCAGTAGTGAGGTGCCTATCCAAATTGCCCCAGGGATGAAGCGTCCAGAGAAGCCTCTGCTGGCAGCAAAGCTTGCTTCTGAGTGTGGACTCGTTGCAAGAAGCCATCTTCCGGTTCTTCCTCACTTCAAGCTATACAAAAAAATGCTAGTCTATTGGAGAACTACATTGGGAAAGTTATTGTAAGCTACTTGTTTCATAGTTAATGTGCTATCTATTTTCTGTTACACCTATGCATGATCACTAATATTGTTCCTACCTTGTTTTCTGTCTTGGTAGGCAAATTTTGAGATTAACACGGACTCGGAGACCATCAAGACCGCGTGCAAAGATATTCTGCAGAAAAATTCAAAGAACAGACGCCATCAGATCAAGAAGAAGTATTTTGACACCGTAGCCGCAAACAAAGTCAGCATTAAGTCTCCGGTACCAGATCTGACGAATGGTGAATGGCAAGCTCTGGTGGAGATGTGGTCTACCCCAAGACACAAGGTTTGTCTCTGCTTTGTTTGATGCTTTATGTTCTGCACATGATATGCTAGTGCTAGATCATGCTGACAGTATGCTTTTTTGTAGGAAACCTATGTGTCGAACAAGATGAATCAAGAAAAAGTCGTGTACAATCAGAGAACTGGTTCCAGGCTCTACACATCACACATTTTTGCCACGGTGAGATCTTACCGTTTGATCCTCGTTGAATAACATTTCTGATTCTTGCTAAATAACATTTTGATTTTTGTTGAAAAACATTTTAGAAAGAAGAGCGTAAGGGTGAGGAGCTCTCTGCGATTGACTTGTTTAAGGCCACCCACAACAGCAAGAAGCACGGGTTTTCGGAGCCAGTCAAGACTGCTATAGTAAGTCACTCCATGCTTTGTCCATGCCCTGTTTGATTCACAGCCAACATTGATGTTGTTTGATGCTATTTGATGCTTTAATGATTTGATGTTGTTTGATTCGGAGCCAATCAAGAACACACGCTATGTTCCATGCTTTGATGTTGTTTGATAGTTCAATAAAGATATCAGAACTTGCTGTAGCTATTTGTTGCATTTTTTATGATATGATAAAATTTGATCTAAATGTTAGTTTGATGATCGGCTCACTCGGGAATCCATCTTATATAGAACCACCATTCTAGGCTTAATGAAGCGATCATATTGTTCCAATTGCATGTCTCCAGGTCACATAAGTTACTAGTCAAATAATGTTGTCAAGTTACTAGTCATCATCTTCTTCTGTTTGAGTTTGAGTAAAATAATGTATAGATTTTGTGTGTTGGTTTGGTTACTTCAAATAATCCATTTGTGTGCTGGTTTGGTTTCTCTTTCTTGGTTTGGTTTGCAAAATGTGAAATAGATCTCCCACTAATGCCTATCATTTTTCTCCATATGCTAGCTTGAGATGGAAAAAATGAAGGATGCGCCTATACCAGAAGGTGAAGAGCCAAAGTCTGCTGCTGAAATTGTTGAAGAAGTTCTCAAGACCAAAGTCAAGGAAAGCACATTCCTCAGGAATGTTGGGATCCAGTCATCTAGGAACAACTCTGGCAAAGCAACTGCTGAAGTGGCTGCTAATGTTCGTGATCTTGAGCAGAAGCTGGAGAGGTCGGAGCTTCAAGCTGAAGTGATGCAAGAAGAATTGGCGGCAATCAAGATGAAGGCGGAAGAAGCTGAAGCTGCACGCAACAAGGAACTTGAGCTGTTGCGCAAGAAGTCTCAAGAGTAGGAAGAGAAGTTAGCCCACTTGATGGCTCTCTTTGGAGCTAAGGTAGTTTGATGGATGTGCAGTTTGTCTTTGAACATGTGATCCAATGCAGTTTGTCGTAGTTTGAAGGCTGGGAAGTTATGTCGTAGTAGGTCATGAACTTATGTGGTTTGTTGCATTTTGCACTTTGCAAGTGAACCTGGGAGCACTTGTGAACCTGGGATCTTGTGAACCTGGGAGCACTTGTTGTTGAACCAGTGAACTTGTGATGGCTCATTTTGGAACCAGTGAACTTGTGATGGCTCATTTTGGAAGCTATGTGAAGTTCTGAAGCTGTGTAGTTATGCATTTTCTGAATTATTTGAGTTTTGTTTTCTGTGTAATTATTATTTGGATTAATTGGGCTCTAAATTGAGTTTGACTACAAAAAAGCCGAGGCCCAAACAAGAATTTTACTAAAAAGGCTTGGGCCTAAAAAAAGGCTGCATCCAAGAAAATAAAAATGCCAAGGCCCAAATTAGAACTAGACTAAAAAGGCTGTGGCCCAAAACAATAGTGGACTTTAAAAAAATCATCAGAAAAAGGCTCCATTCCCAGAAAATAAAAGGGCCAATAAATGGTCCAGGGCCATGCAGATGAGCAAAACAAAGAGAAAAAAATTAAGTGGACTGAATTATTGGGCTTGTCCCATGTAGACGGCCGAAATGGACCGGGCTGATTCTATTTTACGACCTTTTCATTTGGTTGTAATTCTGCCACGTCAGCTTGCCACGGTGGATCTGACGTGTTGTGGGCGGATTGCTAGTGATCGAAATAATTGGTCGTTAAATCTACGACCTTTTTTTGGTCATAAACATTTACGATCATTCCAAAAGAAAGGTCGTTAATTTTAGTTTACGACGGCCAGCTTTTGACCATCTGTTTTTGGCCACAAAAAGGTCACAAAAGGAAAACTATGACCATTCAGTGACCGATAGTGGTGGTCATAAGTTGACGTATTTCTTGTAGTGGTGGAGGGATCGGTGATTTGGGTGGAAGGTGTCACGCTCGCGCCGGCGGTCGGGACATGTGGGATGTGGAAGGAGGAGGAGGATGGGGGTCGGGTGTGGATTTCCTGCCTTGATAGGTGAGGCCGAGCAGCGTGAAGGAGGGTCGCCGGCGAGGAGGCGGCGGCGCTGCAAGCAAGGCGTGAAGGTTTCAACTTGGAAAGGAAAGTGGAAATAGGGGGAAATTGGATTTTGGTAAGGGGGAGGGGGCGGGGAGATAGATATTTCCGTGGAAGCCAAAAATTTGGAGTCGCTTCAGCGAAAAAACTATGTGTGTGTGTCTGTTTACCACTGAGCTGAAATTACTAAAATTTGTATAACTAACAATGTGTGTGTGTGTGTGTGTGTGGCCATGGCGGGGCAGGAGCTCATCGGC
>NC_041384.1:705047413-705053955 GCF_002162155.2 Triticum dicoccoides
GGGGAGGGCCATGGGCGATGACGGCGGGGATGGCGACGGGGGTGACATGGACGGCGACGGGCGGCGGCGACGGGGATGGCAACGGGGACACGGCGTGGCTACAGGCGGCGACGGGGACGGGGGCGTTGACGGGGGCAGCGACGGGGGCGGCGACGGGGGGCAGCGACGACGGGGCAGAGGAGAAGAAGCAGAGGAGATGACAACTCACGAAATTCGTAAGTGTTTTCTTATATAGGATGGGCCTTTAGTATCGGTTGGTGTCACCAACCGGTACTAAAGGTCAATTTTGGCCAGGCCAAGGGACGGGAACGACAGGCCTTTAGTACCGGATGGAGGCTCCAACTGGTACTAAAGACCCCCCTTTAGTACCGGTTGGAGGCACTACCCGGTACTAAAGTGGGTGCGCTGCCAGGCGAGGGGCGCAAAGTTTAGTCCTACCTCGCCTAGTGAAGGGCAACCGCACTGGTTTATAAACACAGCCGCGGTTGCTCCTTCGAGCTCCTCTCCAAAGCAGGCCTTCTAGGCCTACCTCTTCTGTGCTGCCCTGTGGGCCAACTGGGCCTGCATCCTGGCCCAACAACAGGTTGTGTTTGTAGTCGTATGCAGGCCGTCGTGGCCCAGTAGGCGGGATTTTTATTTTCTTTATTTTCTTTTTTGCTTTATTTATTTCTGAGTTGTTTTTTTGCTGTATTTAGAGTTTCTTTGTGAATATTTTTTTCTTTAGGTACAAAAAATTACAAAATTTCTGTTAGTGCCGGTAGTTTTCAAATTTGAATAGTTTAAATTTTGAATTATTTGAAATTTGTGTGAATCACTAGTTTGTGAATAACTTAACTTTAAAAATAGATTTTTTAGTGATTCTTTTTTCTTATGTTTAATAGTACTGTGTTTTATCATTATATTCAATTTGGTAATTCTTAGGTTATTTAAAAAAATGAAATGCCTTTGTAACAGACGAGTTTTTGTATGAAACCCTGATACTTCGAAAGAGATTGTCCATTTTTGTACACGAAGTGCATCCAGTTTTTGCCCTAACCCAATGACCTCCTCATTTTCATGGCCCTTGGAGATGCTTCCTTCTAGCTTAGCACGGTTATGAACATATTTCTTTAAGAATCCCATGAACCTCTCAAAGGGGAACATATTGTGTAGAAATACAGGACCCAAAACATTAATCTCTTCGCATAGGTGAACTAAGACGTGCGTCATGATGTTGAAGAAGGATGGTGGGAACACCAACTCGAAACTGACAAGACATTGCACCAAATCATTCTCTAACCTTAGCATGATTTCTGGATCGATTACCTTCCGAGAGATTGCATTGAGGAATGCATATAGCTTCACAATGGCTAATCGAACGTTTTCCGATAGAAGCCCCCTCAATGCAACCGAAAGAAGTTGTGTCATAATCACGTGGCAGTCATGAGACTTTAGGTTCTGGAACTTTTTCTCTGCCATATTTGTTATTCCCTTTATATTCGATGAGAAGCCAGACGGTACCTTAATACTGAGCAGGCATTCAAAGAAGATTTCCTTCTCTTCTTTGGTAAGAACATAGCTGGCATGACCCTGATGTATGCCGTCTTTTCCGTGCATACATTGCTGGTCCTCCCGTGCCTCAGGTGTATCTTTTGTCTTCCCATACACGCCCAAGAAGCCAAGCAGGGTCACGCAAAGATTCTTCGTCACGTGCATCACGTCGATTGCGTAGCGGACCTTTAGGTATTTCCAATAGGGCAGGTCCCAAAATATAGATTTCTTCTTCCACATGGGTGCACGTCCGTCAGCGTCATTCGGAACAGGTTGTCCGCCAGGACCCTTTCCAAAGACTACCTTCAAATCCTGGACCATATCATGTACATCAACACCAGTATGGTGGCGAGGCTTCCTCCGGTGATCCGCCACACCTTTGAAATGCTTCCCTTTCTTTCTTACGGGATGCCTGCTCGGAAGAAATCGACGATGTCCAAGGTACACATTCTTCCTAGAATTACCCAAATATATATTGTCGGTATCATCCAAGCAGTGCGTCCATGCGCGGTATCCCTTGTTTGTCTGTCCTGAAAGGTTACTGAGAGCAGGCCAATCATTGATGGTCACGAACAGCAATGCCTTTAGGCCAAATTCTTCCCCCATGTGCTCATCCCACGCACGTACACCTGTTCCATTCCACAGTTGTAAGAGTTCTTCAACTAATGGCCTTAGGTACACATCAATGTCGTTGCCGGGTTGCTTAGGGCCTTGGATGAGCACTGGCATCATAATGAACCTCTGCTTCATGGACAACCAAGGAGGAAGGTTATACAAACATAGAGTCATAGTCCAGATGCTATGGTTGTTGCTCTGCTCCCCAAAGGGATTAATGCCATCTGCGCTTAGACCAAACCATGTGTTCCTTGCATCACCTGCAAACTCCTTCCTGTACTTTCTCTCGATTTTTCTCCACTGTGACCCGTCAGCGGGTACTCTCAACTTTCCGTCTTTCTTACGGTCTTCTTTGTACCATCGCATCGCCTTGGCATGCTCTTTGTTTTGGAACAAACGTTTCAACTGTGGTATTATAGGAGCATACCACATCACCTTGGCAGGAATCTTCTTCTTGGGGCGCTCGCCCTCGACATCACCAGGGTCATCACGACTGATCTTATAGAGCAATGCACCGCATACCGGGTGTCGGTGTCAAAACCGGCGGATCTCGGGTAGGGGGTGCCGAACTGTGTGTCTAGGCCGGATGGTAACAGGAAGCAAGGGGCACGAAGTTTTACCCAGGTTCGGGCCCTCTCGATGGAGGTAAAACCCTACGTCCTGCTTGATTAATATTGATGATATGGGTTGTACAAGAGTAGATCTACCACCAGATCGAGGAGGCTAAACTCTAGAAGCTAGCCTATGGTATGATTGTTGATGTGTACGTTGTCCTACGGACTAAAACCCTCCGGTTTATATAGACACTGGATGGGGTTAGGGTTACATAGAGTCGGTTACAATGGTAGGAGATCTTCATATCCGTATCGCCAAGCTTGCCTTCCACGCCAAGGAAAGTCCCTTCCGGACACGGGACGGAGTCTTCAATCTTGTATCTTCACGGTCCAATAGTCCGACCAAAGGATATAGTTCGGCTGTCCGGACACCCCCTAATCCAGGACTTCCTTAGTAGCCCCCGAACGAGGCTTCAATGACGATGAGTCCGGTGCGCAGATTGTCTTCGGCATTGCAAGGAGGGTTCTCCTCCAAATCCCGTGTACCTGTTTGAATAAAGTCCGGTTTCTTGTAGATGTTGCGCTCCTTGGCTTCTACGCCCAATAATGGCCGCTCCCCACGTGTCAAACAAATATGAAAAGTTTGAGTATTTTTACATTCACACCCCTAGCCGCGTAAATGAGCTGCCCTATTTAAGGGGACGAGGATTTATATCCAATCCACACCCTCTCCCCTCCGTGAGTGTTCATCAGAGCTCATCCGACAAAGGTCCATTCCACCATGGCCAGCCATCACAACTCCTCCCCTCCCCCTTCCAGCCCTAAGCCTGGATATTGGGAGAGATGTTCCATCCCGCATAGCGAGCTAGTGACACTCCAGACCAAGGGATTTCTCCCCCCGGCCTATATGGTCCCGGTTCGAGCCGGTCTTGCCGTCTACAACGGCGGAGCGCAAGTAGAGAATGCCCCTAATCCCTCCAAAGGAGAGCGGGTGTGCCTCGTCCCTTACTTAATAAGGGGGCTCGGATTTCCAATCCATCCATTTCTCCGGGGGTTGATGGAGTTCTACGGCCTCCAGCTACATAATCTCACGCCTGCCTCAGTACTGCATATCGCGGGCTTTGTAGCCCTCTGCGAGCTGTTCTTGGATGTCGAAGCTCATTTCGGACTATGGAAGGAGCAATTTTGCCTCGTGCCCCGTTCCAAGAAGGGTTCAATGTATCAAGTGGGCGGAGCCGAAGTGTGGTGCATCGCCGGAACCGGATATCTGTCCGGAACCCCAAAGAAGGCGTCCGACGACTGGCCCTCGGAGTGGTTTTATATAGAAGACGTCCCGCTGCCGGATCCTGTCCGGATCGGCCTCCCTGAATTCAACAGTGCTCCCTTAAAGAAGCACCTAAGCTGGCGCCCACATAGCCCTCAGAGGGAAGGTGACAGGGACATCATTTACCTGATGGGCCGAATAAGATTGTTAGCCCATTCCGGACTAACCATGATCGGGGTTATGGCCGAATGCATTATGCGGGGGGTGCATCAGCTTCAGTATAGAAGCCACCCCATGTGGGACTTCAACGGGGAGGACGACGCCACCCGCTACGGCCGTAAGGGGCCAGATTCAGCTGCCGCTCTACTAAAGATCTTGTCCACTTTGTATAAGGGAGAAGAGGAGGAATTTCTCCGCGTCAACCCTCAGGGTGGATTCTCGATGCACAATCCCCCAAGCTGGGTAAGCGGCCGTATTTACTTGTCCATCCGTTTTGTATTCCCATTGTTAAATATTCAGTCTGACGACTTCAACGCAGGAACTGCGCCGGGCTGTTGAGGAAATAAGCAGCCCTCCTCCACAACCCGAGGACCCAGGGCGGTCCCTCGACCCGGCCTCCCAAGAGGATCCGGACATATCTGTGGAGCTGATTGATGGAGTGTTCCATCAATTGAGCAAGGACAACGCCTTGGTGGCCATTACGGCCGATTACCCAGGGCTAATTCTGACCCCCTAGGTACCTGAGATCAAAGTCCCAGTACCTCGGATAGGTGTCCGCCCACTCGTGTTCAGTTTCCTGATTGCAACCGAACTTTGCAGGGGAGGTATTTAAGGCGGAAGGCCTAACCTGTGGCGACAAGCCAACGACACTACTAGATATCCCAATATAGCCGAGGGTTGAATCCCCGTCGGATATTGAAGTTCACCCTCGGCTAAGACTATAGCCGACGGTAGACCGTCGGCAATCTTCCGTCGGTGATGCTTGGTCGGCCATTACTACCATAGCTGACGGTACTCTCGGTTATCAATTTCGCCAACGGTGCGAAGCCGACGGTTACTTGTCGGCCATTTCTTGGTCAAGGGCCGCCTTACCATTACTCGACGACACTTATAGCCGACCGTTCACCGTCATCTATGCATTTCCCGATGGCTTTTCACTCCCGTCAGCTTTGACAATGCCCAACAGTCGAGCTGCCCCCATCGGATAGAGTTATAGTTGAGAGGGTGCCTATCACCATCACAATTAATAATGGGTTACCGTGTGCATACACCACCGGACATTGTTATAGCCATGTGATCAACCAAGACCGTCAATTAGTATAATTACTGATAGTTTGAGAATCACCGGTTATCTAATTTTGTGATGCTGGACTTACAAGTCCATATTATAAAACTTGCATTTCGAAATTATTTCACAAGCTGCAAATCTCACAGTCACAAGATTACTTCAGAATTGCTTGCATTCAACCCAAGTGACAAAAGATGAATTATATTTTGCACAATCTCGTAATATATCACAAGCACAACAAGAGTGGCTTCCAAATCACATTTTAACTTTGATGATCCTTCAAAAAATAGGAAATAGTAACTAGAATAGAATGTTCTTAACATTTTTCTAAAGATTAATGGTCCAAAAACATCAAACACCATCAACATCTTGGCTTGACACCTTCACTCGTTTGTGTCACTCATATTATGCTGATCATCATAGATACAGCTCCCACCATTGTGGCTACCTCCAGCATTGTGTCACTCTATATAAGTCATCAAACTAGTTGTGAGATACATGAAAACAGGGATCACAAGGTATGACCAATGAAAATAATCAGAAGGTGATGACAACACAAGTCAGACAAGTATGCAAATGAAAATATATCATTGTAATAATGACAACAAATAGAAGTACCACTGCCACTCGACTTTGATTTTGATAGAGATTCACACAGCACAGAAGTTAGGAGTACACCACAACACCAGCAGATTATAATATGAATGAGATGCACTTAAGTATTCAACAAGTGCAACTTCTCGAGGCAAAATAGGATATACATGTCTTTAATTATATCAGATGTCTCCTAATCTGATATGAAACTGGGACAGGCAAAAATTGCATATGAAATTTGTGACATGGAAAGAAGAAAGTACAGTGATCTTTTTTATATATAATGACTGGACATCATTTCAGGGGATGCATGAAACTAAAAAGAGATAGCACTGCTTATTTAAATGTTAATGTTCTCTTTTTGTTCTGAACCGCTGGTTTTACTTAACAGACAATCTGCAGTACACACAGAAGAATGCTAAGGCATAAAAAGTGGCAACATATCTTAAGGAAACAGAATCCTAAACATAGAATAGCACACTGTTTAGTTACCACGATTAAGAAAATCTATTTAGAAAAGGGCATACCAGATAAGAAAAAAATGCATACCTGTGCACGTAATGATATCTCATTTTTAAGCCATCTTTTCTGGTCACTGGAACAAAAATAAAGTAATTGTTGTGTTCATCACCTGTATACAAGTTCAGGTTGAATACATACTGTTAACAAGTGTATGTTCTTTCGCAAAAAACAAACA
>NC_041384.1:705054270-705120142 GCF_002162155.2 Triticum dicoccoides
TGTAATTTACCTCGGCAGCCAGAGGCTGGTCCTGACACAATATTGAACATATAAGAGTACACTGTTTCATGTTATTCTTAAGGAGTACTAAAAAAATGTGTAACGACTAAATTGGAGCACAGTATTCACAGAAAACAGCAGTGCCAACTCTCATGCTACTAGTCTTAAAGGTGTGTCTTAGTGCATGCCTGAAGTCAATTGCTTGCTAATTTCAGTCGTGATTTTTATTATTTGGACAATGATGTTGACGTTGTGCAGTAGTAGAAAGGACCAAGACAATGGTCTGTTACATAAAACCAAGACATCAAGCCGCATATTGAAAGGTTTGACACGGCGAATAAACTCCACAAATCCAAAAACAAAATGAAAGCAAACACTAAGCACTGCACTTATCATGTCCTTCACTGGGCATACAGGACTCGTGAACCGTAGATATATCAATAACCTGAAGAATAGTTAAGTGGCACAACCATCAGTTAATCTCAGGCAATGGCACCCTTACCTGCATGAATACTATAAGTGAATACTAATAATCTAGTAATTATTGTGAGGTTTCAAGACAAATTGGAAAAGCTACTTTCTCCACAACTACCTTTGTTCCACAAGGAATTGGAACATTTCCTCTTTGCATAAAGTATGAATTTTGGAATCATGGAACAGTACTCGATGCTTCGTAGTCAAGATAACCAAAATGGATAATCTATAACAGGCAACGTAAGATTGTTTCAACACATCTACATTAGTTCTGCTGAAAAAAGAATAATCAAATAAACTATTATCAGGAAATTGGTGGAAAATGCAACCATTCTATCACTAATTAGTGCATCATGACATCGACACTTTAAAATGGTCTCCTACTACATCTGGTAGTGTTGTAGACCAACTGTATCTCTTAGAAATTCACAAACTTGCATATACACGGAAGTATTAGAGAGAACACACCCGTGATCTTTATGAGATAGATATAGTACGATTGAGGGGATGCTTCAAACTTAAACTCTCCCACGATTCTGCAATGCAATGCTCAAGAGAGTATACAAAATAATAGATTTGTTTACTAAATTGGTAAGAGAAGTTATAGCTGATATACATGTACATCTACCTGTATCAAACGTGGATGGCATCAACTCGCTGCCTTAAATGTCAAGCAATTTAGTCCACCTGTTGTTGCTGTACATTGCAAAAGTAGGGGGGCGTTAAGCAGAGTGAGGGCGGCCAAGGTGGCGAATTGTGTATGGCGCTGCTCTGCTGCAGCGACACAGAGTGCGCCTGTCAGCACCAGCAAGGTGTCGACCAGGGGACGGAGCCGCCGCTGTGTCCATCTGCTAAAGGAAAATGAATGGGTCGTACATTCCTCATCAGCCTCCTGTGAGATCCTTGCAGCGTATGAGGCACAGAGTCTCGACGTATACCTCCACGTTGTTGCAGTCGGAGATCTGGTTGATGTGAGACAATGTCCACCGCTGATTGGACCAGCGGTCTGAGTGCTTGGCGGTGAAGAACCCGCTCTGCCCAACGAGTATATTGCGGTGCACGCAGATCGCGAGGAAGAGGGCATCCATGGAGCTGAGAGTGAGACGCACGTCGGAGGAGTCGAGGGTAGAGGGTAGTAGCGGCGCTCGGAGGTGGGATTCAGAGACTTGAATCAGGGAAGGTGGTGCAGGGATCTAGGAGAGGTGGTTCTAGAGCGGCTGGAGGAGAGAGGAGGAAGGCAACGAAGATAGGCGAGAGGAGCGGCGGTGCTGTCTCGAGGGGACGGCAGGTCAAGGCGGAGGTGGATCTGGGAGAGCCGGTGCCGCCGTGCCGGCCGGGAGGGTTGAGGCGGAGTTTTTTTTCTTCCTTTGACAGGAGAGAACGAGGTGGTGGGGAGTGACCGGACAAGACGCAGGGTGTGGTTGGCCAAAGGAAGAACCCGCGGGACTCCGAAATTTTATTTTTCTTTTTCGCCAGAAAATCTGGAATGCCCGCGCGCTTTCCTAACATTTTGACTTCCGTTGTGGAGAAGTCCTTTTTTAGGGGAAAAATATTCAAAACATTTATACGCATGAGTTATCTACTTTTTTTTTCTTTGTGCGAAATTAACAGAAAAAAATAATGCAATCTAGTGAAACATACCTTTTATTAAGGCTTATTTTTCATCTGCGGGAAAACTTCTGATTTATTCCTTTTTAATCATGGTAGTATAATGAACAAAAAAAATTATGTCTAAATCCATAGACCATCTAGCGACGACTACGAGCACTGAAGCGAGCCGAAGGTGCGCCCTCGTCATCGCCCCTCCCTCACCGGAGCCAGACAAAACTTGTTTGAGAAGTCGTCGTGCTAAGACCCCAGAGGACCAACGCACCACAACAGCAACCGCCACCGTTGAAGAGTAGTGTTGATCGTAATGATCCAACCTGAAGACACACGAACGTATACGAACTACGAACAGATCCAAACAAATCCACCAATGAAAGATCCGCTGGAGACACACCTCCACACGCCCACCGACCATACTAGATGCACAACCGGGACGGGGGCTAGACGGGAAGAACCTTATTCAATCTTCAGAGAGCCGTCACCATCTCGTCTTCTTGAGTCGTGCACAAACCCTAACAAAATTCGAAGAAACGTATAAAAACAAAGCCCTATGCAGGCAAGTGTCGGGATCCACCATGTTGCCATGGCAATAAGGCCACCGGAGACGAGGTGGACCGATGGCAGCGTCAGCGGAAAGCAGAGAAACCCTAAATTTGTTTGGGGAGGAGGCGACCGCGTGAAGGATGCCATAACATGGAGTATAACCGTTGTGAAAGTAAAACATTCAGGTCGATCGGATCTTGGACTTCCTCTACCGTGGATCTGAAATTCTCACTTTTCTAATGCTTATTCTATACTTATATTTTCTTTAATTCCTATATTAATTCAAAACAATATTAAAAATATATTAATTACCCCTATTAGATTCCATTAGTGCATTAAGAATATATTTGTTGTTCTACGAGCACCATTAATCTGGGTTAAGGTTGACTAGCTTTCATCATCAACTTGGTCAATATCTAGTCTTATAACCTAGTCATGTATTGAGAGCAACGGCAAATCATCACAGTTTAATACACATCTAGGGTTTCTCTCTCCCTCCCTATCCCTTGGTGGCTAAGGAGATTCCATCGATGATACGCTTTGAAGTAGCTGGCCAGGAACCAGGACCACGAGCATCCGTGAGCCACTAGCCACTCCTCGAATACGACAGCAACGCACTCCACTTTGTCGAGATGCTATGTGTCACCACGACGGCAACACACTCCGACGCCATGTACCACACGGTGACATTGAAACCTAAACATAAACATTGTCTATACAAGACTTTGATGAGTGTATCTTTCACTTCTCTGTTGGTCAGAGAAAACAAGGGATCGGGCTAGGGACGGCAACTTCTCAACTCTCAATGGGCTCTACCTAATGATAGTTTGTAAGTACATATTTTCAAACATGTCATTTTGAAAGACCATCATATTTGTATTGTTTCAGATCACTGTTTAACCATCCAATTAATGAAAAACAGTAATGCAGTTACAAATAGCAGTGCTAGAACCTAATTGTTGGAAATTTACTTGTACATAAATTATTTGCAATATAACAATAGGTCATTCTACATGTTTATTGTTGTCGTCTATTGAAACATATCATGGAGGGTGAAAATACACCGTCGGTTATTAGTATCACATGTCGGCCATTTCTCCTCATAGCCGAGAGTTTTGATTCGACCTTCGGCTATTAAATTTCATCGTTGGGTATCACATGTAATCCCTGAGGGTATAGCCATAACCGTCGAATATTACAATAAACCGTCAGGCATTATATTGGATATCCGAGGGTTGGATTTTTCCCGTCGGGAAATATAGTGCACCGTCGATTATTAGCAGCCATGTGTGAGTTGACAAAAACCGTCGGCCACTACAACCACCGTCGGTTATTATAGTAAAGGCCGACGACCCATCGGCTATTATATTTCACCGTCGAAAATGTGGGGATTTCTAGTAGTGCGAGGGGCCGTAGGGCCCCACGGGTAGAAAAGAAGTGCAGTCCGGACCGAGGCGTCAGCGCAAAGGTATGGCGCGCCCCCTTATCCCAGGTGTTATACCTTAGAGGCATATTGACACTCGCGCTCTTTTCAGGACAAAGAGACCTCGCCGGACTACATCTGGAGAGGCTGCCAATCGCGCCTCCACCAGCCAGGCTCCAAAGCCTGGTCAGGAGGCGGAGGCGAATGCAAGGCGCACGCCAGACGCTCCTCCGACGGAGGATGTGGACGGGTTGTCTGCCAACTCTGAGGTGGAGAGTGCCATGAACCACAGGCGTCGCCGGGCAGTTCTTGGCGACGCTTGTTTCTCCCAAGGGGCGTCAGATGCCTTCAACTCGGTAGATGCGTATCTCCGTGCCGCTCAAAATGGTCTAGCCAGAGCCACGGAGCAGTATGTAAAAGACATACGGGTAAGAAAATTCTGGTAATTATATGTATATACCAGTAGCCCCCGAGACTTGAAACAGTTAGAATAACTGATTTAAGGATCATTTGTGATGCAGATTCTTCCGAAAAAGAATTCCCTACTGACCAAGGAGCTGGAAGAGTGCAAAGCCCAACTTGAGGCTGCACTAGCCGCGGCAGGGGAGCCTAAGGAGATCCCCTCTGGTAATATACACTTCGAAAGATAAGTATTTTGCGAAGCACGGCTTTGATGCGAATCTGACAAATGAAATTGCAGATGGCGCCGTATTGAATCCGGAAAAGCAACACCTCCTACGCCAGCAAAAGGCTAGTGAGAGGGTGCTGACAAAGGTGATGCGGGAGAAGAACGATCTCCAAGATGCCAACACCAAGATGGGCGTCGAGCTGAAAGATGTTCGTGCCCAGCTGTCAGACTCCGTGAAGGAGAATCAGCGGCTTCGGCGCGGCATATTTAGTAAGTGCTTGAACGAACCTTTTGAAAGAAAGTTTGGCGGGGAAGTCGACTAACAGAGCAATGTTTGTAGGTGTGCTAACAGGTCGTCCTGCAGAGGAGATGCCCGGTTCTACGGGTGACCTTCTTCCCGAGCTCTCGCAACTGCTCGATCGAGTTCGGCAGGCGATGCAAGGCGTCACCCAGGCCCTGTGGCCATCCGTCTCCATGCCCGAAGGTCTTGGAGAGCTTGCGGAGAAGCTAAAGGGAGCACGGCGGTGCTTCCGATTGTGGAAGATATCAGCCTGCCGTCAAGGCGCAGGGAGGCCTGGGCCATGGCGAAGACGCGGTACGCAAAGGCTGACCCCAACCACATGGCCGAGGTCGGTCCTGTAGGGCCCGATGGGAAGGAGATCCCTATAAGCTTAGTATACGGCCAAGTAGAGTTGGCCGCAAAGTATTCCCAGCAGGACTGTAAATTAGACAGCCTGTTAGATGGTATTGAAGAGGAATACAACCAGTCAAAATGACTATGTAATTTAATTGACATTTATAATGCCTTCTAGCCGGATTGTAGATCATTTGTCATGGCCGACCATTTCGCTTCAGCCTCGGGACCTGACGGTCCGGAGTGTGTATGAATTCCCATGCGGCTATATAGGAACCGGGGAATGCATGGAGACCAAGCGTAGGGGTCATTAGGGCGTGAACAGACAAGTGCCTGACTAGGTATGTTATATTACATGGTTAGTAAGAAACATCTTCCAGGGAGAATAGTTCCCTTAGGGGTTCCTTTCCCTAGGAGGCATGCCCTAAGGTGCATGTCCATGCTGCGAAAAGAAACGCAGGAAAAACATCTGGGGGCATATGGATAAAAATAAAAAAAGATCATCTTTAGTTCACCGACCGAATATTCCCTTAAGAACGCTAGCTTTCGGCTTCACCCAGTCTGAGGTACACGTCCGGCTGACCAGGCAGTAACAATCGCAGAGGTGCTCCCTTTACCACCTAGCCGAACAATCGGGAACGTAGGGGTAAGCACAGGAGCGAGGCAACCCAGCTTGGCCAAAACTTAAGTCATATCGATGCATATAATGGTGAATAAAAGGTACATGCGGAAGTGTGACACATGTGTTGGGCATGAAGCCCGCATGAATAAGCTTCTGTTTAATGAATCCCCCAGGTTTAATGAGCGTGAATAGCGCGTCACTTTGTGAGCCTTTAGAGGCTATAAGAGAGAGAGAGAGAGAAGAAGAGAAATGTAAGACAGAAAATATAAAAAATGGACAAAGGAAGGAGACGAACACAGAGTCCGACGCTAGGCATAGAATCTTCGGAGACGGGCTGCGTTCCATGGGTTTGGCTCGAGTCGGTTATCCGATGCATCCCGCAGGCGGTACGCTCCACCAGTCAGGACTTGGTCAATTATGAAGGGACCTTCCCACTTGGCCTTGAGTTTGTCCTTTTTCTTGTCCGGTAGTTGTAGAACTAATTCGCCAACGTTGTAATTTTTGGCCCGTACTTCTTTGCTTTGGTATCTTCGAGCCTGCTGTTGATAGAATGCGGAACGGGCTTTTGCCACGTCACGCTCCTCCTTCAATGCGTCCAAGCTGTCCTGCCAATCGAGCTCGGCTTCTCTTTCTTCGTACATGCGCACTCGAGGTGAGTCATGAATTATGTCGCAAGGCAAAACTGCCTCTGCGCCGTACACCATAAAGAATGGTGTGTATCCGGTGGTGCGATTCGGCGTGGTCCGCAGCCCCCAGAGTACGGAGTCGAGCTCCTCTACCCAGTGCATGTTAGATTCCTTGAGGGACCGCACTAATCTGGGTTTGATGCCGCTCATGATAAGACCATTTGCACGTTCGACCTGGCCGTTAGTTTGTGGGTGATAGACGGAAGCATAATCGAGCTTGATGCCCATGTTTTTGCACCAGAATTTTACCTCGTCGACCATGAAGTTCGTGTCGTTATCAGTGATGATGCTATGGGGGACGCCGTAACGGTGTACAACCCCGGATATAAAGTCTATCACCGGTCCGGATTCGGCCGTCTTAACAGGCTTGGCTTCTATCCATTTGGTGAACTTATCCACCATGACCAGTAAGTATTTTTGCTTGTGGGTTCCGCCTTTAAGGGGTCCAACCATGTCAAGCCCCCATACCGTGAAGGGCCAAGTAATGGGGATAGCTTGGAGGGCGGTGGGTGGCATATGGCTTTGGTTTGCAAAGAGCTGGCAACCGGTGCATCATTGGACTAAGTCCTGAGCGTCTGCCCGGGCCGTCGGCCAATAAAAGCCTGTACGGAAGGCCTTGCTTACAAGGGACCGGGCTGTAGCGTGATGACCGCCAAGTCCGGCATGAATTTCAGCCAGGAGGTTCCGCACCTCCTCTTCGGAGATGCACCTTTGAAGGACTCCGGTAGTGCTTTTCTTATAAAGCTCTCCCTCGTGGACTCTGTAGGCTTTGGATCACCGCACTTTGCAGTGTGCCTCATTTTGGTCCTCGGGGAGTTCCTGCCTAGTAAGGTAGGCGAGGAATGGTTCTGTCCACGCGGCGATAACGGCCATTATTACGTGGGTTGAAGGTGTTATTTCATTGGCAGAGCCTCCGATTGTGTCAGAATGTTTGGTGTCGGGCAGTGCGGTTGGGTCCGGGCTGTTATTGTTCGGCTCCCCTTCCCATACTACGGATGGCTTGAACAACCTTTGCAAGAAGATGTTGGGGGGGGGGACTACATCGCGTTTTGTGCCGATGCATGCCAGGACATCTGCCGCCTGATTATTTTCCCGGGCTAAATGGTGAAATTCAAGCCCCTCGAACCGAGCTGACATTTTTAGGACGGCATTGCAGTAAGCTGCCATTTTTGGATCCTTGGCATCAAAGTCTCCATTTATTTGGGATATTGCAAGGTTCGAGTCCCCGCGCACCTCTAGGCATTGGATGCCCATGGATACTGCCATCCGGAGACCATGTAAAAGGGCCTCATATTCGGCTACATTGTTGGAGTCCGTGTACATAATCTGTAGTACGTATTGAACTATGTCTCCTATGGGGGACGTCAAAACTACGCCAGCCCCCAGTCCGGCCAACATCTTGGAGCCGTCGAAATGCATGATCCAATTTGAATATGTGCCGTACTCTTTAGGGAGTTCGGCCTCCGTCCATTCTGCGACGAAGTCGGCCAAGACTTGCGACTTGATGGCTCATCGTGGCTTATAAGTTATGTCGCACGGGAGGAGCTCAATGGCCAATTTGCAATCCGGACCGTTGCGTCATGGTTGTTTATAATATCGTTAAGTTGTACTTCCGAGGCTACTGTTATTAAACACTCTTGAAAGTAGTGTCGTAGCTTCCGGGATGCCATGAATACCGCGTACGCAATCTTTTGATAATGCGGGTACCATGATTTGCAGGGAGTGAGGACAGTGGACACATAATAGACCGGCTTTTGAAGGGGGAATTTGTGTCCGCCTGCTTCTCGTTCGACGACAAGCACTGCGCTTACAACTTGATGTGTTGCTGCAATGTATAATAGCATTGGTTCGCCGATGTTTGGCGCGGCCGGGACTGGGTTTGTTGCCAGTATGGCTTTTATTTCGTCGAGTCCGGCCGTGGCTGCATCCGTCCATTTAAAGTGTTCGGTGCACCGAAGGAGGCGGTAAAGGGGTAGGGCCTTTTCTCCCAAGCGGGAGATAAAGCGGCTTAGAGCCGCCATGCATCTGGTTAACTTTTGTATTTGTTTGAGGTTCTTTGGGATATCCAGTTGTGACAGAGCTCGGATCCTGGCTGGGTTTGCTTCAATTCCTCTACCGGATACAATGAAGCCCAAGAGCTTTCCGGCTGGAACGCCGAAAACACATTTTTCTGGGTTGAGCTTGATGTCGTATGTTCGGAGGTTATCAAATGTGAGCCTCAAGTCGTCTACTAGAGATTCAACATATCTTGTTTTGACGACCACATCATCTACATATGCCTCCACTGTTTTGCCGATCTGGCTTGCCAGACATGTCTGAATCATGCGCTGATATGTTGCGCCGGCGTTTTTGAGCCCGAAGGGCATCGTGTTGAAGCAGAATGGCCCGTATGGTGTGATAAATGCCGTTGCGGCTTGGTCTGGTTCTGCCATTTTGATTTGATGGTAGCCAGAATATGCGTCGAGGAAACACAACAAATCGTGTCCTGCGGTAGCATCAATAATTTGATCGATCCGGGGGAGGGGGAAGGGATCCTTTGGGCAAGCCTTGTTAAGGTCTTTAAAATCGACACACAGGCGCCAGGATTTGTCCTTCTTTGGTACCATCACCAGGTTTGCTAGCCAGTCCGGATGTTTTATATCTCTGATGAATCCGGCCTCCAATAGCTTTGCTAGCTCCTCTCCTATGGCCTCTCTCTTAGGTTCGGAAAAATGCCGAAGAGCTTGTTTGACAGGTTTGAATCCTGTTTGGATATTTAAGCTGTGCTCGGCCAGCCTGCGTGGGATTCCTGGCATGTCTAAAGGGTGCCAGGCGAAATTGTCCCAGTTCTCTCATAGGAACTCTCGCAATGCGGCGTCGACATCAGGGTTTAACTGTGCCCCGATGGAAGCTGTTTTTTTGGGTTCCGTTGGATGGACTTGGAATTTGACTATTTCGTTTGCCGGTTTAAAGGAGGTGGACTTGGATCTTTTCTCGAGTACCACATCATCCCTATTCACCGTAGAGCGCAGCGCAGTCAGCTCCTCAGCCGCTAGGGCTTCAGATAGTGCCTCGAGGGCCAGTGCGGCTGTCTTGTTTTCGGGGCGGAGTGCTATGTCCTTATCACTAGCGAGAGTGATGATCCCGTTAGGCCCGGGCATCTTGAGCTTCATGTACCCGTAATGGGATATTGCTTGGAAGATTGTGAACGCTTCCTGCCCTAGAAGAGCGTGATAACCGCTGCTGAACGAAGCCACCTGGAACGTGACCTCTTTGGACCTGTAATTATCCGACGTGCCGAACACCACATCTAGTGTGATTTTTCCTGTACAGCGCGCTTCACGACTGGGGATTATTCCTCTAAAGGTTGTGCTGCTTCGCTCAATGCGGTTCCAGTCTATTTCCATTTTTTGAAGGGTCTTCTCGTAAATGAGGTTCAATCCGCTGTCGCCGTCCATGAGTACCTTGGTAAGACGAAAGCTGTCCACTATTGGACTGAGGACCAATGCGGCTGGTGCTCGGGCTGTTCAGAATTTAGGTTCATCACTGGTGTTAAATGTAATAGCCGTGTCACTCCATGGGTTTATTGTTGCTACTTGGTAGACTTCGACAAGGCTGTGGAGTGTCCTTTTTCGCATATTATTTGATGCGAAAGTCTCGAAGACTGTTAATACCGTATTGGTGTCTCTGGGGTGGCTTTCTGTGGCCTCCGGAATTAGGAGATTTTTGCCAATTTTGGCCACCTGCCGGAGTATCCAACATGCTCTGAGGCTGTGAGTTGGTGTGGCATCCTCTGTACTGTGAATCTTACAGGGTCCATTAAGCCATCCTTCCAGTACGGTTCCATGCCCTGTAGAGGGTTTTTGCTTTTTAGTGCTTGACCCAGGTGACTGGTGATGATGCACCCTTTTATTTAGGACTGGGTTTGTATTCAGGGCCGGATTGTCCCAAAATTTTATTTCAGTTTTCCAGGCGCTTTCCATCGCACAGTACTTTCGTACAATGGACGCCAAGTCAGCGAAGCGTGTAATATCACGGCGACTTATGGCGTTGAGTATTCCCTTGTCCATGCAATTGTTGCAGAAGATTGAGATTGCGTCTTCCTCGCGGCAGTCCCTGAGCCTGTTCTTAACTAAGAGGAATCTGGCCCAGTAATGATGTATTGTTTCGTCGGGTTCTTGCCTAATCTTGGATAGATCGCTTATGTTGGGGTGGGTGGGTGGAATTAAATCTGAAGCCTCACCCCATCTAAGGCTCAGAGGCCGAGGAATTTCCGAACTCGAAAATTTGGATTCCTGGATGTTGTCTAATGAATCCAGCCCGTCGCCTGACTCTAAGTTCAGGTCTTGAGTCCTTCCCTCTGTGGGTATCTGGCTTGGAAGGATCGGGATTCCAGACGTAGTGAGTCCTTAAGATAGATGAAGGGTCACCGCACTGTCCCTCTACCACGGCAACGTGATGGGTGACTTGGGGAGAGTTAATCTCTCTCAGATCGGTTTTAGGCCCGATCTGGTCGTAATCCGGAGCGACTCCCAGGGTGGCGAAGCGATCCAAGAGCTCGTTTATGGAGGAAAGCTCCATTGGATCTAACTTCTCAGCAAGTTCCGAGTTGACATGAAGGTTGTTTTTGATGGCTCGAGAGGTCATCGTCGGTGCAGAAGCCGAATAGGCGGTCATAAGAAAACCACCTAGCCGGAGGGTTTGGCCGACAACCAAAGCTCCCTTAGCAACGGTGCCGTCTTTAAAGACGGGGCGAGGCATCCTTCCTGATGGCGACGACACAGAGGAACTCTCAATGAAAGCTCCAATGTCGGTGTCAAAACTGGCGGATCTCGGGTAGGGGGTCCCGAACTGTGCGTCTAGGCCGGATGGTAACAGGAGGCAAGGGACATGAAGTTTTACCCAGGTTCGGTCCCTCTCGATGCAGGTAAAACCCTACGTCATGCTTGATTAATATTGATGATATGGGTAGTACAAGAGTAGATCTACCACGAGATCGAGGAGGCTAAACCCTAGAAGCTAGCCTATGGTATGATTGTTGATGTGTACGTTGTCCTACGGACTAAAACCCTCTGGTTTATATAGACACTGGATGGGGTTAGGGTTACATAGAGTCGGTTACAATGGTAGGAGATCTTCATATACGTATCGCCAAGCTTGCCTTCCACGCTAAGGAAAGTCCCTTCCGGACATGGGACGAAGTCTTCAATCTTGTATCTTCACGGTCCAACAATCTGGCCAAAGGATATAGTCCGGCTGTCCGGACACCCCCTAATCCAGGACTCCCTCACCGCGCAAGTGTTCAAATCCTCGTACTCACTACGGTAGAGGATGCAGTCATTAGGGCATGCATGTATCTTCTGCACCTCTAACCCTAGAGGGCAGACGACCTTCTTTGCTTCGTACATACTCTCGGGCAATTTGTTGTCCTTTGGAAGCATATTCTTTATCATTACCAGCAACTTTCCAAATCCCTTGTCAGATACACCATTCTCTGCCGTCCATTGCTACAATTCCAGTGTGGTGCCCAACTTTTTCTTATCAGCTTCGTAATTCGGGTACAACAATTTCTTGTGATCCTCTAACATGCGCTGCAACTTCTTCTTCTCCAAATCACTTGCGCGATTTCTCTTTGCATCGACAATGGCCCTACCTAGATCATCAGTGTGCTCATCTGATGCATCTTCTTCAGCTTCTTCCTGCATTGCTGGTTCAGCTTCTTCCCCCATTGTTGTATCATCGTATTCAGGGAACCCATGGCTAGGATAGTTGTCGTCGTCCTCTTCTTCTTCATTGTCTTCCATCATAACCCCTCTTTCTCCGTGCTTGGTCCAAACATTATAGTGGGGCATGAAACCGGACTCAAACATGTGGACGTGAATGGTTCTTGACTTAGAGTAATTGTGATCATTCTTACAGCCAGCACATGGACAAGGCATAAAACCATCGGCCCGCTTGTTTGCCTTAGCCACAAGCAGAAAAGTTTGCACACCATTAATGAACTCGGGAGAGCATTGTTCATCATACATCCATTGTCGGCTCATCTTCATTACACAACACCGAAAATACCAAATTAATACAAGTTCATACATAAAGTTCACACAACACTTAAATGCAACAAACAAATAACTCTCTAGCTAAAGCATTTAAATGCAACAACAAATGCGATCAAGATAGCAACTAAGGTAACAATTGATCCAACAACATAACCCAGTAGCAACATCTAATCTTTCTAATCTTCAAGCGCTTTTTCTCCATCTTGATCTTGTGATCATCCACATGCAACATGCAACATGCAATAGGGTCGGTTGGAATTTCCGGTTCACATACCTCCTACATAGAAATATCTATGTCAACTTGATGGGCATAATTTGTCATAAACACGAAATGCAACAAATAGTTTGAAAAGAGAATATACCACATCCGAATCATAACAAAGACGAGGGCCGACGGGGACGGATATCAAAACCATGGCACTATGTATAAAAAACAACGTACGGGTAAGATAATTATACGAGTAACTATATATCCAAATCACACAAATATCAATTTTTTATATAAAATATTCATGAACAAGAGGCTCACCACAAGGTGGTGCCAGCGATGGGACAGTGCGGGCGATCCACGGTGGTTACGATGGAGATTTAGAAGGCACTAAGTAAACCACACCTACATATGCAAACTAAGTGTTATTTTGACCTCAAATTGCATATAATTCAAAAACTACCACATATAATTCCTCCCAAACTAATAAAACCCACAAATTAATCACTATATAAACCATTGCAAGAGCTAATCTAGCAATGAGAGATGAAAGGACAAAGTTGCTAACCTTTGTGATCATTTGAATGGATGGGGGCCTTCAAATCTTGACAAAATTTGGGAAAAAATTGTGATGAGCTCGAGAGGAAGGGAAGAACAGAGGAGAGGGAAAAGGTGGAAGAAGTGAGCTCGGGTGGACGAATGGTTTATATAGGGGGACCTTTAGTACCGGTTCGTGGAATGAACCGGTACTAAAGGTGCTGGTGGAGCCCCAGACTGACAACAACCTGCCACCCCTGTCATTAGTACCGATTCGTGGTACGAACCGGTGCTAAAAGTTCGGCAAGAACTAGTACTAATGAGAGCGTCCCGGCTAGCCGTTGGAACCAGCACTAATGGACACATTAGTGCCGGCTCAAATTCAAACCGACACTAATGACCTAAACATTTGACCATTTTTCTACTAGTGTAATAAGACGTCGCCGGTGCCAGGAAACTGGATGAGGCGAAGACATGCACGCCGGCGGATCTTACCCAGGTTCGGGGCTCTCCTTGGAGATAACACCCCTAGTCCTGCTTTGCAGGGTCTCCGCATGTTCACTAATTCAACAAGAGTGGCTACAAGATTGCTCCAAGAGCTGTTTCTTTAGGGGAGGAAGAAGAGCAACGCTAGCCCTAGCTCCCTCTCTATGTGTGTGTGTTCTAAGAGTCTGAACCCTTTACATGGGTGCCCTGGGGGGTTTATATAGTCCTACCCCCCAGGGCTACAATGATAAACCGGCTGGCTGTAGGCCCAGGCCGTCAGTGTCTCTTGTGACCAGCTTCTCCGCTGGCAGCTGGGGCCCGCCGGTTGTCTTGTACTTGGCCGACAGGCCGCGCCCACCGCTTGCGGGTCTTGGCGTCTGCTCATCACTGTAGTCGTGCTTCTAATGACGCTTGCTTTGCCGGGGAAGGCATGGCTACAGTTCCGCCGTCTGGCGGTTGTTCACTGCAGCCATTACCCGTCTCTTCTGGTTGATGGTGCACAAACTCTTAGGAGGGGGAGGGCCGCCTGCTGGAAGCCGGCCTCACCCTGAGCCGGTTGGCTGAGCTTGCCACCTTCTGGCTTCTCACAGGCTGGTAGGGCCCGCCGCTCGCAGGCCGTACCGACAGCCCGTCGTGGGGGCTAGTGATAGCCCACAAGTATAGGGGATCGCAACAGCTTTCGAGGGTAGACTATTTAACCCAAATCTATTGATTCGACACAAGGGGAGCCAAAGAATATTCTCAAGTATTAGCAGCTGAGTTGTCAATTCAACCACACCTGGAAACTTAGTATCTACAGCAAAGTGTTTAGTAGTGCAGTAATATGATAGTGGTGGTAGCAGCAACAAAAGTAAAGACAACAAAAGTAATGTTTTTGGAATTTTGTAGTGATTGTAACAGTAGCAGCGGGAAAGTAAATAAGTGTAAACCAGTATATGGAAAACTCGTAGGCACCGGATCAGTGATGGATAATTATGCCGGATGCGGTTCATCATGTAACAGTCATAACATAGGGTGACACAGAACTAGCTCCAATTCATCAATGTAATGTAGGCATGTATTCCGTATATAGTCATACGTGCTTATGGAAAAGAACTTGCATGACACCTTTTGTCCTACCCTCCCGTGGCAGCGGGGTCCTATCGGAAACTAAGGGATATTAAGGCCTCCTGTTAATAGAGAACCGGAACAAAGCATTAGCACATAGTGAATACATGAACTCCTCATACTATGGTCATCACCGGGAGTGGTCCCGATTATTGTCACTTCGGGGTTGCCGGATCATAACACATAGTAGGTGACTATAGACTTGCAAGATAGGATCAAGAACTCACATATATTCATGAAAACATCGTGTTTTACGATATGGAGCTGCCGCCAAGCCCTAAAACTTCTCGGGAGGGCTGAGCTGGAGTCCGTGTGGGGCTCCGGAGAGGGGAATCCGTTGCCATCGTCATCATCAACCATCCTCCGTCACCAATTTCATGATGCTCACCGCCGTGCGTAAGTAATTTCATCATAGGCTTGCTGGACGGTGATGGGTTGGATGAGATTTATCATGTAATCGAGTTAGTTTTGTTAGGGTTTGATCCCTAGTATCCACTATGTTCTGAGATTGATGTTGCTATGACTTTGCTATGCTTAATGCTTGTCACTAGGGCCCGAGTGCCATGATTTCAGATCTAAACCTATTATGTTTTCATGAATATATGTGAGTTCTTGATCCTATCTTGCAAGTGTATAGTTACCTACTATGTTTTATGATCCGGCAACCCCGAAGTGACAATAATCGGGACCACTCCCAGTGATGACCATAGATTGAGGAGTTCATGTATTCACTATGTGCTAATGCTTTGTTCCGGTTATCTATTAAAAGGAGGCCTTAATATCCCTTAGTTTCCGATAGGACCCCGCTGCCACGGGAGGGTAGGACAAAAGATGTCATGCAAGTTCTTTTCCATAAGCACGTATGACTATATACGGAATACATGCCTACATTACATTGATGAATTGGAGCTAGTTCTGTGTCACCCTATGTTATGACTGTTACATGATGAACCGCATCCGGCATAATTATCCATCACTGATCCGGTGCCTACGAGTTTTCCATATACTGGTTTACGCTTATTTACTTTCCCGCTGCTACTGTTACAATCACCACAAAATACCAAAAACATTACTTTTGCTGTCTTTACTTTTGTTGCCGCTACCACCATTATCATATTACTTTGGTACTAAACACTTTGCTGCAGATACTAAGTTTCCAGGTGTGGTTGAATTGATAACTCAGCTACAAAATACTTGAGAATATTCTTTGGCTCCCCTTGTGTCAAATCAATAAATTTGAGTTGAATACTCTACCCTCGAAAGCTGTTGTGATCCCCTATACTTGTGGGTTATCAGCGGTCCAACTCATGGCCATCTTCTGGGTCCACCATCTTCTGGGAGTCGGCTGCTTGAACTAGCCGGTCACAAGAAGGCAGCAATTAAGTTTTGACACCGAAGGGGCGTAGTCGGCCCCGATGTCTGCCATCGGAGGCAGATGAGGCTACCTATGGCCAACAGTAGTCCTTGAAGCTGGTGGGTCGCCGCGGTTGACAAGGTGGGGTGCCTCGGCAGCTTCCTACTCCAACAAGTCTTCGTTGCCTGCACCATCCGTCTTCTGGAACGCCGGTTGCCAGGAGCCATCCCTGACCAGGAAGGCCGACTGGTGGAATTTAGAATCGTCGCAGCGGGGGGCACGCGGCGTGCTAGCTAGGTGCTTAGGCTTGCCGCCCGTCGCACCCGCGCCACGCGACATTAACTGGCCATTCCGGCCTGCCAGCCCATGCTCGATGGGACGCATCAGCAGGCCGGGCCTGCCACTACCAGGCCTTTGCACGTGCACAGATATGCTGCGGCCGAGGTGGGCGGTTGGGATCCCGCGCGCCTTTACCATACGTTGTTACTGCGCGGTAAGTCTGGGGTCGTGGGCGCAGTTAATCCCACGGTCCCCCGCCCCGCCCCCTCGTCTTCGCAGCCAGGAGACTATAAGTTGGGGGAGGAGGTGGCAGAGGCACGCGCGCCCTCCTCTCCCCCGTTCCTTCTTGCCATCTCTTCTTCCTTGCTGCCGCACTCTTTTTTCTCCCTCCTGCCGGGTTCTGCTTGTCGATTGACCAGTTTGACCATGATGCAGATCCTCCCTTCCAAGCAGGAGGCCGACATCAACTACCTGCCGGACCGGGACATGAGCGACATGGCGGACCCCGACTTGGGGGTGGCCGCCCTGGAAGACGACGGCGGTGGCGGGGCAAGCGACTTCATAGGAAGAGGCGACGTGGAGGACTGGCCGGATGATGATGAGGAGGGAGAGGAGGAGGAGGAGGTGCCGCGCCGTTCGCAGCCAAGAACACGGCCGCTGCGACCAAGCGGCGCGAGACCGCCGCGGAAGCGGCCAAGTTCCAGAAAACCACCAAGCAGCCTCCGATGGTGTCGGCGTAAGTTCTCAATCTTCCTTGTGTCTTCTTTACTATTTTATCTTGTCGATTCCTTCTGAATCCCCCTCTGTTTTTTATTTCCTTTGAGCACATCCCCGCTCTCTCTTGAGTGGTCGACCTCAGCCACCATCATCAGGGCAGCGGAGGGGTCCACCAATACCCGCCGTATAGACCCTACCGCCAATCTGCGGGAGGCGCGGGAGCGGAACGCACGGGAGGTGTGGGAGGAGAAGGAAGCCACCGCTAGGAAGGCGGAGGCCGACAAGGCGGCCGCCACCAGGGCGGCGTAGGCGGATGGAGATGCTGCGGCTAAGGCCCAAGCCGACGCTGTGGCGAAGAAGCGTGCAGAGGATGTCACGTGTTGCCAGACCCCATAGCTTATTATTCCCGTGTGGTCTGTGCCGCCAGCACTAGGGATCCCGGTGCCAGCTGAAGGAGCCGGCGACGAGCAGCCGATCATGGAGAGGTACGGCGGCGATGCCGCCCTGCCGGAGATAGAAGCGCCTCCGCAACCGCCGACCGTAGACGCACAGAGCATCCAGCCGGCCGCCCCATTGGTGCCGCCAGCCGGAGGCGACCTGGTGGTGGGTTCTGCTCCCACGACGCATACTCCAGTGTGCCGCCGTGTGGAGAAGGTGGCATCGGCACCAAGGCCGATGGAGATTGGGAGCGCCAGCTCGTCGGCTCCTGAAGTCGAAGCCACCAGTGTCGCGCCGATAGAGTGGGTGCATGGAGGCGGGACGAGCGCCTTGAACAAGGCGGTGCGGGACGTCCAGGCCGATTTCAGAGCTAAAGTTGCTGCCCTCTCGCAATGGATGAAGGAGTTTGTAAAGACGCGGGCCGCCGTTCGGGCACGTGACTGCTTCTTGTCTTTGTTTCTCGTAATCTTCGGTGGGGGCGCGCCAGCGCATCCACTGGGTGTAGTCCCTGAGTTCTGGGCCGGCTGGTGAGCAGGCGGCCTGGAACTTCATAGTGAGTCCTTGGCTTCTTTCTTACTTCTCTTTCTGTTGCCTTGTTGCAGGACTACCACAACATCCGTGCGGCCAGCTTCAATGCCCATGTCCGAGAGCTGGACCGACGGACCGCCGACTTGGCAGAAAGCCGGAGTAAGCACTCCATCTTCTTCTCTTCGCGGGGGCGCGTCAGTGCACCCGCGGGCTGTAGTCCCCGGGATGCGGGCCGACTGCTGAGCAGTCAGGCTGGATCTCCCGACAAATACTTCACTTTTTTCTTGATTGTTTATATATTTTCCTCTCTTGTTCTTTCAGAGACTAACGCTACCTTGCAACATCAGCTGGGTGAGGCCAACATCGCGCTATGCGCCAAGGAGGACAAGTGCAATAGGGAGACCCAGGAGCGTGACCGCCTGGTCAAGGAACTAGCGGACCAGGAGAAACTTCACAAGACGACCATGAACCAGGCGGAGGACAACGAGGCCCGTCTCCTGGCCGAGTTTGAGACCGAGCGCACTGGTTGGGCCGAGACGGAGGCGGCGCTGACCGCGGGCTATGGCCAGATTGAAGACATAGTCGACGGTGAGCTTTCTTCTCTTCCCCTCAACTGCTAGCTGTCGAGCAAGCCGGCCTCTGACTTGTGACTTCTTGTTTTGCTTGGGCAGACTTCTTCCCTAGCCATTCTCTCGCCACCACCAGGCTATTGAGGTTCGCCGCGAGGAACGACGGGAGGGAGGCGCGGAGATTGTGGTTGAAGCCCCTCGGACCCTTGGCGAGCAGATCCTTGGCATTCAAGCTCGTCTCCAGCCGGCCCACTAGATGCTCCGTCGGCTGCAGCACGCTGGGGCTCAGGTGGTCGTCACCCTCTGGACAGATAGGCAAGACCCACGCACCCCCAGTCGGACCGCCGACTGGTTGGAAGTGGCCGCCGGCCGTCTTGAAGCGTGGAAGGGCTTTGCAGCCCGAGCAGGAGTGCGGCAGGCCTTGGAGTTTGCCAAGGCGTGGTATCTTGGGCTAGATCTAGCCCAGTTGGCCACATTTCGGCTGGAAGCCGGCGCCGAGCTGGCGGCGATGGAGTGTGACCTCACGATACGCGCGTCGGCGATCGCCGAGTACACCAATACCGCCGACTTCGTCCCTGACCTGAATGAGAATGGCACCGAAGCGCCGCCCGAATGGTTCGGTCTGAACCTGGCTGATAGCGAAGAATCGGCAGAGAAAATCGCCTCCAGCAACAAAGGGGAAGATGAATAAGACAAGGATGATGAAGACGACGCGTGAGAGGTCAAAGCGGACGACCAGCCTCGAGTTGATCGTGCCTCCAGCATCGAACCGCGCGCAAGCACGTCGACTGCTGTTGAAGGCGACCAACCCAAGACTCACCAGCCGGCCACTCCACCAGCCGGTGCCGCCGACCCCACCAACCTGCTGGACTCACCTGCTGCTCCTTTGGCCTAGGCCGCCAATTTATCATAGCCTTTCCTTCTTAGTAGTCTTTTCCACAAACTTTTGTTAAATTTGCACAATTCCACCCGCAGGGTGTATTCAAACTATGTTGAATGTTGGCCAAGGGCCTTTTGGTATGTAAATTATTTTTCGCACAAGCTATGCTTTGGCCGAGTTCCGACTTTTCTTGCTTTTTTATTTCTTTGTTTTTTCCTTTGCCGCCCTCCCTTGGTACCTACTTGCCAGCCAGACAGCCGCTCTGCGGACTGTAGCCTGGTCAAGTACTTCACCATTGTGGGAGGACAAGTACTTTGACCAACTGAAACATTGCAAGCTAAGTAAGAAGCCGGCCGATCGGCTGTTTAGCAGCCGGTCGGCAAGGCAAAGGGCCGGCTTGTCCTATATCAATGTTTTTGGTCCTTAGCCATTTTTCATGTGAGCACCATTTCTTGCCTTTACCTCTTGCCAGGCAAACAGCCGCTCTGCAAGTTGTGCCTTATTGCAAGATGGGGCGTAGGTGCTAACACACTACTTGTTCGACTGCAGGAAGCACCGACATAGTACAAGGCGGCAAGCCGCCAGGCCGACTGGTCGAACCCGGTTTCAGGCAGAGAAATGAAATAACACATTCATAGGCGTAATACTTATCATATAGATAAAAGAGGGGTAGTCCCCTAGTGATCCTCGAGGGACCCGAAGTCTTCGTACTTAATACAAAAAGTAGCATGGTACAAACTGCATTCAACTATAAAATCTTCGAAGGAGGTTTGCATTCCATGGACGTTCTGTTTCCTTGCTAGAATCGTCCCTCTTGCACGCCCTCGGCTTTTGAGCATCGATCAGGTAGTAGGAGTCATTGCCCAAGGCTTTGCTGATGATGAAAGGGCCTTCCCAGAGGGTCGAGAGCTTACGCTGGCCGGCTGTTTGCTGGATCAGCCAGAGCACAAGGTCTCCCTCTTGGAAGGATCTCGGCTTGACCTTCCGACTGTGGTAGCGGCGTAGACCCTGCTGGTAGATGGTGGACCGGCTGAGTGCCAACAGCCGGCCCTCTTCCAGAAGGCCGACACCATCTTGTCGTGCTTCCTTTGCCTTCGCCTCGGTATACATGGTGACGCGAGGTGAGTCAAACTCGATATTAGTTGGGATGACCGCCTCGGAACCACACACGAGGAAGAAGGGGGTGAAGCCGATTGATTTGTTTCGAGTGGTGTGCAGACTCCAGAGGATCGCCGGCAGCTCGTCGATCGAGCAGTCGTCCGAACGCTCCAAAGGCTCGACCAGTCGGGGCTTGATTCTGGACAAAATGGGACCGTTTACTCGCTCGACCTAACCATTTGACTGTGGGTGGGCAACAGACGCTAAGTCCAGTCGGATGCCCTGTGTCGCACAGAAATGGGCCAAGGCGCCCTTGGCAAAATTTGTGCCATTGTCGGTGATGATGCTGTGAGGTACGCCGTACCAAGTGGTGATGTCTGCGATGAAAGTCACAACAGTCGGACCATTCAACTTGTTGATTGCTTCGCTTCTATCCACTTGGTGAATTTGTCCATGACAACAAGCAGATGAGTCATGCCGCCGCGTGCTGTCCTGAATGGTCCCACCATATCCAGTCCCCAGACGGCAAAGGGCCAAGCAAGGGGAATAGTCTTTAGTGCAGAAGCCAGCAAATGTTGCTTGGAACTGAATTTTTGGTATCCCTTACATTTCTTGACCAAGTCTTTGGCGTCTTCTATAGCAATCAGCAAGAAGAAACCATGGCGAAAGGCTTTGGCCACAAGTGATCTTGAGGCCATGTGGTGGCCACACTCGCCTTGCTGGATATCTTTAAGGATTGCCTGGCCGTCTTTCAGTTCTACGCAGTGTTGGTATACACTAGTGACACTACGCCTCACGAGTTCTCTGTTAATGATGGTGTATGTTGCTGCCCGACGTTGCACCTGTCGGGACCAGATCTCATCGGTTGGTAGTTCCTTGTTCACCAGAAAGTTGAGGATGGGATGATCCCATGATGGTGCTGAGACTTCCTCCATTGTTAGTACTGCCACTTCTACTGGGGGAGGCTGGGTTGGGAGGTGGCTGATAACCCACAAGTATAGGGGATCGCAACAGCTTTCGAGGGTAGAGTATTCAACCCAAATTTGATGATTCGACACAAGGGGAGCCAAAGAATATTCTCAAGTATTAGAAGCTGAGTTGTCAATTCAGCCACACCTGGAAACTTAGTATCTGCAGTAAAGTGTTTAGTAGCAAAGTAATATGATAGTGGTGGTAGCAGCAACCAAAGTAAAGACAATAAAAGTAATGTTTTTAGTAATTTGTAGTGATTGTAACAGTAGCAGCGGGAAAGTAAATAAGCGTAAACCAGGATATGGAAAACTCGTAGGCACCGGATCAGTGATGGATATTTATGCCGGATGCGGTTCATCATGTAACAGTCATAACATAGGGTGACATAGAACTAGCTCCAATTCATCAATCTAATGTAGGCATGTATTCCGTATATAGTCATACATGCTTATGGAAAAGAACTTGCATGAAATATTTTGTCCTACCCTCCTGTGGCAGCGGGGTCATATTGGAAACTAAGGGATATTAAGGCCTCCTTTTAATAGAGAACTGTAACAAAGCATTAGCACATAGTGAATACATGAACTCCTCAAACTATGGTCATCACCGGGAGTGGTACCGATTATTGTCACTTCGGGGTTGCCGGATCATAACACATAGTAGGTAACTATAGACTTGCAAGATAGGATCAAGAACTCACATATATTCATGAAAACATAATAGGTACAGATCTGAAATCATGGCACTCGGGCCCTAGTGACAAGCATTAAGCATAGCAAAGTCATAGCAACATCAATCTCAAAACATAATGGATACTAGGGATCAAACCTGTCAGGACCCCGATTCCAAGTCACATCGATCTAGCCGGTAACACCTCATATCACATTGCGGCCTCATGCACAGTATTCCCACGGGTGTCGCCTTACCATGGCTCGGGACCGTTTGCACCTTTTGGCTCACGTATATGATAGTGTCGCTAGCATCCATATGACAGAGAACCCTGGCCGACATGGCTAGTCGTGATCCCAAAGCGGCACAGACCTATGGAGACAGGCATACATGAATCACATCGAGCATGTCGGTCAACATCGCGTGAATCCGGGCTGTAGCACTGGGCTAACAGGACTCCGGGGAACCCGGGCTGTAGCAGGCTAGGCAGGACTCTGGATGTCACCGCGTGACATTTCCCCGATGGGACAGACAAAGGAACGAAGTGAAACACATGCCGGTCAGTCAAGTGTCATGAGCAGTAGTGCTGGGCTAGCAGGACTCTGGTGAACCAGGCTGTAGCGGTCTACTATGGCTTGAGGAGCACTAGACTACATTTCCCCATAAGAGAGGCTGCCAAGGGTAAACAACTAGATTGTCGGATCCCACACATACCAAGCATTTCAATCATACACACAATATGCTCGATATGTGCAAATACAATATGCACGAGTCCACTAATCACCAACACAATACTCTACAGGGGATCCTCCCTCGTCATCCTACGAGAGGGCCATCCTCGGTACTCAGACTTATCTTGAGTCTTTTAGTAGTAACCATTAACTTGTCTATGAACTGTATAGGCAACCAAGTAGTCCTTTACCGCGGACGCGGCTATTCGAATAGATGATGTTAACCCTGCAGGGGTGTACTTCTTCATACACGCTCTCACCACTTACCGTCGTTTACACGACATGTACTCGGCAACCTTCAAGCAGAAACCAACGAGGGTTTCGGCCACGGCCTTCCTAAACACTCAAGTCTCTAGTCCAGGTTTATCGCCTATCCAGGTTCCATCCGCAGGGAGTCCGGCCGAGGTTTCCACATACTGCCCCGAACGATGTGAACAGGGTCCCGAGACGCCTAACGGGCGCCGGCATACCCGGCCACAGTGTATCTTCCGCAACATAGCCCACCCCTAGGGTCAGTGCTACGCACGGCCCGCAACACATAACCTACAAACACCAGAAAGTAATTGCAACTCTTGGACAGAGTAATAGGGTGATTAAGAAGCCGAGAGGTTCAATTAAGGATCCCAATGCATGGTAGTAGCTGATTCTTAAATCACACATACAGATCTCAATTCTTAGGGACAACCTCAATGAAACAACCCACCATGTACTCCTACATGGCCTCTCATCGACACCTTTACCAAATCATGTTCAACACATCTCTCACATTACCGACATAATCATTTCACTCTAGCCCATCGCCCAGATGAACCAGACCTGACACAACTCTAAGCATAGCCGGCATAGCAAGGTAGGAAACACATACATGGCTCAATCAACTCCTACACATGCTAGTGGGTTTCATCTAGTAACTATGGCAATGACAGGTCATGCAGAGGATAAGGGTTCAACTACCATTGCACACAGCAGTTTGAAACGTTGTTGTCTTAATGCAGTAAATGAGAGCAGAGGCGAGAACATGGGATTGTATCGATATGATCCATGGGGCTGCTTGCCTGATGGAGTAGTAGTAGGGTACTACCCTTCAGTTGGATACTCGGAGATATCCTCGGAGGCAGAACCTACCACGAAAGACACCACAGAATATAATCAACACATGGCAATATGCAACAATATGATGCATGCTATGACATGGAAAAATGAGGTGTCCTGCCTAATGCAATGTGAAACAAGTTGAAATGGGTCCATTTGAATCGAAGATTCAAATGGAAGCTTAAGTTCTTATGCATTATAAGTGTATTAGCTTGTTTCACCTAAGCAGCAAGGTTAAAGTGTTTTGTCATGCATGAAACCATTACAGATGGAAAGATTGAATTTTTTTGATCATTTTTCATATATAATTTGTTTGGTTTGGAGCTATGGTTGAATTTATATGATTTTTAGAAGTTTTGGCTATTTTCTGGAATTTCCTATATAAGAATAAATCCAGAAATAAATAACTGCGTCAGCACTGCGTCACTGTGACGTCAGTGAGTCAAAGGCGCCAGCCTAGGTCAAGCATGACGGCTGGGACCCACACGTCAGTGAAACAACTAATTAACAGGGTTAAGTTAATACTAACTAAACTGTCAGTGGGGCCTGGGACCACATGTTAGTGACCTATTGGGTTAACTAAAAGTTAATTAGTGCTAAGCTAAAATTAGCAGGGCTCTGGGCCCACCTGTCATTGACCCAGGGGAGTTAAACCCCAGGTCAAACAAGGTCAACTCGCCGGCGGTTTGACGCCGGCGACGACAGATGCAGTGGAGGGCTTCGGAAAACGCCCACAGGCGACCATTTGCGCGGCGGAGAGGCTCTACGTGACGAGGAGACTCGTCCGCGTCTAGTGGTGGTGGTGTTTGGGCTCGGGTGGTCGGAAAATGCACCGGCGACGAGTTTGGCGGCGGCCGGAGCTCGGGTGAGCTTGGACTCGTTGCTAGGGGGCATGGAGAGGCGCGTGGGTTACTGCATTGGGTTCCTGGGGACATGGAGAGTTCGGTGACGCGCTCGGTTTCGGGCTTACGCATCTGTGGCCACGACGGCGACATGGCCGGCGGAGCCGAGCTCTCGGTCGTCATGGCCAACGGGGTTAGGGGGCAGCTCGAGCGACGTGGCTAGGGGGAGAAGAAAGAGGAGCTCACGGCAAGTGCAGCGGTGGCCTCGGAGAGCTCGGGGAGGCAGTGAGTCGAGCGCGGGGTCGCCGGTGATCTTGGAGCCCGAAGGTTGAAGAAGAGGTCGAGGAAGGCGTTGCAGGGTTTCCGGCGTTGCGTAGCTCAAAAAGGAGGTCGAGGGAGATGCGGCAAAGCTCGTGGACACGGTAGGGCGGCGCAGAGACGACGGTGGCTACGGCTACGGCGGTGAGACGATGGCGGCTGCGGCGGCCATGGCTTCGGTGGAGCGAGGGAGAGAGCAGGGGGGAAGTGTGCGGTGTCTAGGGGATCGAGGGGAGGCCGGGGAGGCAGTTCAGGCGTCGCGATGGCGAGGGACACAGGCAGGCAGGGAGGTGGCGTGTCGCCACGGCACGCACATGCGTTGTCTCCCTCCTGTGCCTATTGGCAGAGGTAGAGGATGAGTGGCATGGGCCCTGGTGGGTTAGGCCACCAGCTGGGCCAGCGAGGTGAGCTACCAGCTAGGTCCAGGTGAGTGGCCCAGTGGCCTTCTCTCTCTCTGTTTAACTGTTTTTATTTATTTTCTATTATTTCTATAACTTTAGGGCTTTATTAAAAATGCCAGGGCATTTCCAAAAATCATAAAATTAATCATGGCTACTGCTTAGAATATACCCAACAGTAAACATTTATTTTATGATTATTTGAGCATTCAAAATATTTTATAGCATTTAAATGCCCAAATGCAAATACTATATGAATTAATCCAATGACCTTAAGATGTCCTAGAAAAATGTTCACCATTTTTGTCAAAGGTGTTAACCCAAAACAAAAAAGGTGGACTTTTTAGAAGGGCATTTCAGGTTCATTGAAAAAGTTTTTTAGTAAACCCTATTTGTTTCCAGGGGGATGCTGGGGGTTCTATCATCCCCATTTCATTTTTCTGGTAAATTTAAACATGATGAAATCACTCTAATGCATGAACTAGCTAGGGTGTGACAACTCACCCCCACTCAAAAGAATCTCGTCCCGAGATTTAGGATCTGCTGGGAAGAAGGTGGGGTACTCGAGTCGAAGACGATCCTCCCTTTCCCAAGTGGCTTCCTTTTCGGAATGGTGTGACCATTGAACCTTGAGAAACTTGATGTTATGGCGTCGAGTGGTACGCTCGGCTTGATCAAGGATACGAACGGGATATTCCCGATATGAGAGGTTATCTTGTAGATCAAGCGTTTCGTGGTCCACTCCACGGATAGGATCCGCGAAGCAATGCCTGAGTTGAGAAACGTGGAAGACATCGTGAACTTTGGAAATATGCGGAGGTAGTTCCAATTGGTAAGCAACTTCTCCTTGTTTGGCAAGAATGCGAAAGGGTCCAATGTAACGAGGAGCCAATTTGCCTTTGATACCGAAACGATGGGTTCCCTTTAACAGAGTAACCCGAAGGTAAGCCTTCTCGCTGACTTCATAAGTCATGAGCTTATGCTTATGATCATATTGGCTCTTTTGACGAGATTGGGCTGTTTTCAATTTCTCACGAATAACGCGAACCTAATGTTCTGCTTCCTGAATCATATCCGGGCCAAAGAGCTGTCTTTCCCCGGTTTCTTGCCAGTTAAGAGGTGTTCGACATTTTCGTCCATAGAGAACTTCGAAAGGAGCTTTGCCCAAGCTAGCTTGATAACTATTGTTATAAGCAAACTCCATGAATGGAAGGCATTTCTCCCAATCCATTCCGAAGGAGATGACAGAAGCTCGGAGCATATCTTCTAGAATTTGATTTACTCGCTCTACTTGACCACTTGATTGGGGGTGGAAGGCGGTGCTAAAAGAGAGACAAGTTCCCATAGCATTTTGGAAACTTTCCCAAAATCGAGAGGTGAAGAGACTCCCACGGTCTGAGTTACTTTCCAATGGGACACCATGAAGAGACACTATTCGGGAGACGTATAGGTCAGCTAGCTGGCTAGCGGTGATACTCTCACGAACAGGTAGGAAATGGGATACTTTGGAAAGACGATCGATCATGACGAAGATAGCATTATTCCCTCACTTGGTCCTAGGAAACCCAGTAATGAAATCCATACTGATTTTATCCCGTTTCCACTCAGGAATAGCCAAAGGTTGAAGGGTGCCAGCAGGATGTTGATGCTCTGCTTTAACACGACGACAGACGTCGCAACTAGCAATGTATTGAGAATTTCTCTCTTCATCCTAGTCCACCAAAACTTCTGGCATGGGTCTTGATACATTTTAGTACTACCGGGATGAATGGTGAGAGGGGATTCATGAGCTTCCTTAAGAATCAACTGACATAGATGTTGTTTCTTGGGAACCACCAAGCGGTTCTCAAAGAATCCAACACCTCGCTCATCCATGGTTAAACATTTAGCAACTCCGCTAGCAATGTTTTCCTTGATCCGAGATATCCCCTTGTCATACCGCTGGGCGGTTATGATCTGATCCATAAGGTTAGGCTTCGCCACCAGGGTGGATAGGAATCCTCAAGGAACTATGTGAAGGTTAAGGTTACGAAATTCTTCGTGGAGAAGTGGTTGTCTTTGTTGTAACATCAGGTTGTTACAATAAGATTTACGACTTAGCGCATGAGCCATGACATTGGCTTTGCCCGGGGTGTAAGTTATTCCTAAGTCATAATGCGAGATCAACTCGACCCAACGTCTTTGCCTGAGATTCAAATCCGGTTGGGTGATGATATATTTCAAACTTTGGTGATCGATGAAGATCTCGCAACGATTACCGAGAAGGTAATGTCGCCAAGTTTTGAGTGCATGGACTACAGCTGCAAGCTCTAGATCCTGTGTGGGATAGTTTTCCTCATGGGGGTGTAATTGCCATGAAGCATAGGCAATTGCCTGACGATCTTGCATGAGTATGCAACCTAGTCCTTGTCATGAGGCGTCACAATAGATAATAAAGTCCTTGGAGAAATGTGGTGGTACCAGTACGGGAGCAGATGTCAGGCATCTTTTCAGTTCCTGAAAGTTGAACTCGCACTGTGGGGTGCACTCGAACTTTTTATCTTTCTTGAGGAGTTCAGTTAGAGGTTTAGCAACCTTGGAGAAATTCTCAACGATGCAGCGACAATAACTCACTGAGCCAACGAAGATCCGAACTTGCTTGACCGTCTCAGGTGGAGTCCAATCAAGGACGGCTTGAACTCGCTCAGGATTGATAGCAATACCCTTACCAGAGATTACATGGCCAAGATAGGTCACTTCTGGCAGCCAAAATTCACACATGGAGAATTTGGCATAAAGGCGATGCTCTCGAAGTTTCGTCAATACCAGCCTTAGATGTTCGGCATGTTCCTCTTCATTCTTCGAGTAGATGAGTATGTCATTGAGGTATACTACGACAAATTTATCCAAATACTCCATGAATACCGAGTTCATTAGCCGAGAGAAGGTGGCTGGGGCATTGGTTAAACCAAAGGACATAACGGTGTACTCGTATTGGCCATAACGAGTAACAAAGGCCGTTTTGGGAATGTCCCCATTTCTGATTTTGATTTGATGGTAGCCCAACCTCAAATCCATCTTGGAAAAGCCTGAGGATCTAGCGAGCTGATCATACAGATAGTTGATCCTGGGAAGCGGATACTTGTTCTTGATAGTGACCAAGTTGACAGGTCGGTAATCTACAACCATCCCATCTGTTCCATCCTTCTTCTTGACGAAGAGGACGGGGCAAGCCCAAGGGGAGGAACTAGGATGCATGGAAACCTTTTTCAAGGACTCATCGAGTTGGTTCTTAAGCTCGGCTAGTTCTAAGGGTGCCATCTTATAAGGTCTCCTAGAAATTGGAACGGTTCCTGGTACAAGGTCTATCACAAACTCGACATCCCTGTCAGGTGGAACACCTGGCAGTTCTTCTGGAAAGACATCCGGAAAATCTCGGACTACCGGAATATCTTCAAGGTCTGGAAGGGGGTTGGCATTTAGGGAGTAAAGCTGGCGCTTGGCCACTTGAGTTAAGACATTGACTATCTTGCCCGATGGGTGAGTAAGTTGAACAGTTCTAATGGCACAATCAATTTTAGCATAATGAGCTGACATCCAGTCCATACCCAAGATGATGTTTATGTCCGAGGACTTGAGAGGTATTAGGGATGCAAGGAAGACAAGTCTATCGACAAGAATTTCATTACCATGGCTTACTCTAGAAGTTTGCCATCTGGAACCCGGGGTTTGAATTACCATGGAACTGGACATGTCACAGAATGTCGTGTTGTGCAATCGAGCATAGCTCTCAGATATGAATGAATGAGATGCTTCAGTATCGAAAAGAACAGATGCCGGATGGCAATTAACAAGGAGCATACCAAGGACGACGTTAGGATCCTCATGAGCCTCCTCAGTTGAGACATAGTTGACATGGCCACGTGCAGTGGTGGCTGGCTTGGCGTAGAATGTCTTTCCCGCTGGTTTACCACGGCCAACGAACTTTCCAGACTGATTGGGGTTATTGTTCTGGGGACACTCTCGACTGTAGTGACCCGGCTCTCCACACTTGAAACATGTCACAACATTGGGGCGTAGAGCAGCATTAGCAGCGGGGCCACCATAGGGCTTAGACGGTGCAAACTGCTGGTTGGGGCGAGGCACCTCAAAGGATGGCCTCGGAATGAACCTGGGTGGTAGTGCCTTGCTTGGAATCCACACCCAGCGCTTCTAAGATCCAGAGCCGGATGAAGAACCAAAATCTCGAGAGTGCTTGCCTGAAGCGTCATAGTCAGACTAGCCTGTCTCAGCACTGATGGCTTTATTGACCAACTTCTGAAAGGAGGTGCACTCGTGCAGACGAAGATCGCGGCGAATCTCGGGGCTAAGTCCCTTGCGGAACCTTGCCCGCTTCTTAGCGTCGGTGGATACCTCTTCATGAGCATATCGTGCCAGATTCCCAAATTCATGACTATATGCATCCACAGTTAGTCTTCCTTTGGTGAAATTGCAGAACTCTTCCCTCTTGCGATCTATGAGACCTTCCGGGATGTGATGCTCATGGAAAGCCTCACTGAATTCTGCCCAAGTAGTGATTTGGCCGACCGGGCGCATAGCCTCAAAGTTTTCCCACCAAAGGCTAGCAGGGCCTTCGAGGTGATAGGCAGCATAGGTAACCTTATCAGCTTCGGCTACGTTGGCAGAACGTAGCTTGTGTGTAATGCTGCGGAGCCAGTCATCCGCGTCGAGGGGCTCGACGGAATGATTAAACTTTGGTGGGTACAACTTGATGAAGTCATTGATTGACACTAAGTCGTTTCGCTGATGGTGTGCAGTGTTCTGCTCAATCCGCTCCAGCAAGCGGTTAGTTTCACGCTTGTTTCTTTCCGCCTCCAACATAACTTCGGCCAGAGAAGGCGGGTGAGGCAGATTTGCACCCCTAGCTGCACTGGCTTTCCCCTGCTCCGAGGCAGCAGGGTTCCTGCGGGTGTTGACCATCCTAGCAAAAAAACTAGACAACGGTTTTGATAAGGATGGCAAAAACTTGGCATGGAAGTGCAGAATGTAATGGATAACATGGAATGCTAAGATGTTCATTGCACGACATGGTAATATAGAAACTGCCATATATATACCATTGGTCATACACACCGAACATAGTTTAGTACAAGCCCAGGCTAGAGTACAACTACGATCAAAGACATTACATCTCATCGAAGGCATTCCAAGCTCCTATACATTATTTTTCTACACCTCCGGAGCGTGATACACACCAAGTCGTATCCCATGGTCACGCAGGACTGTGGAGAATACAACTATTACAATACTAGTGAAACTACTACTAGCTCAGACGGCTCCGTAGTAATCCTCATAAAAGTCGCCACCAAAGCCTGGAAGTGGAACATGATCATCTGGCAACAGACGGTCCTGCGGAGCCTGCGGACCATAGGGACTCGGATGTGGCCTTGGTCCCACAGGCGGTGGCAGACGGGGACCAAGAGGAGGGGTGATGCCTCCTACATCACGTCACTCCATACAATCTCGCAATCCAGACCGTACAGGGTACAAGTCCCTCATGTCCATGTATCCTGCCTGCACCGCAGGTGCAAACCGAGTCAAAGTGGCCCAATGATCAAAACGAGTGTGGAAAAGCTCCATACGCAAGGCCCGATTTTCGCGGTCCTTATCCTCGAGCATCTCGGCAGTGGTGCGGAGTAGTGACTCCTCATGTGTAGAGTCATAGTACAAAGTCTGATAGTACCCCTGTGCTCCAGGAAGTGAGGCTGGCATGTACCGGAAGTCGGTGTTCTGAAGCAAGGCAGTCCTGGCTCGAATGATAGTCATCATTGAGTAAGCTGCAACCTGCATAGACATCTCAATAGTGACCCCAAGTCCATAGGAACAATGAAGGGGCTCAGTGGCTCCAGGATAAGAGGGACATATCCTGACGGTACAAAGGTACTGGCTCTGGTTGAAGTCTCGGAACTGCTCCTCGACGGTATATTCCGGATACCACCGATAGCCTGACTCGACCATCACTCGAACCAATATGGCCGTGTGGCCGGGCACATCGAGGTACCGGGTCAGACAAACCAATTTGTTCTGGGAACGGGTGGCCATCTGAAAGCACAGAATAATGCAAAGGCATTAGAATTTTCTAGGGGAAATCGGATAGCATAACGGCTGTAAATGCTCAGAAAAAGACTTGAGACATCCACAACAGTTTGCAATACCACTCAACAACATCATATCAAGGTTCTGATTCAACTGGCAACATACTAAAAGTAGTAGAAACTGTATTGAGGCTTGTAACAACAATCCTATAAGCTACTACAGATTAGTAACACGTGAACCTGATAGAAAGAAGAGAGCCTAGTCCTTAACCCACGTAGAATGAGAAGAGAATGACTTGGATCAGAGGGCATAAGGTAAAGGAGTAAAAGAGCCTTACGTTCCCCCCCCCACACACAATCAATTCCCCTACATATAACTAAAGCATTTCTAGACTCGACATCGACCAGTTTGGCTCAACGAACCTACAGGCAGTCCGGCTCTGATGCCAACGATGTCAGGACCCCGATTCCAAGTCACATCGATCTAGCCGGTAACACCTCATATCACATTGCAGCCTCACGCATGGTATTCCCACGGGTGTCTCCTTACCATGGCCTGGGACCGTTTGCGCCTTTTGGCTCAGGTATATGATAGTGTCACTAGCATCCATATGATAGAGAACCCGGGCCGACATGGCTAGTTGTGAACCCAAAGCGGAACAGACCTATGGAGACAGGTATACATGAATCACATCGAGCAAGTCGGTCAACAGCGTGTGAACCCAGGCTGTAGCACTGGGCTAAGAGGACTCCGGGGAACCCGGGCTGTAGCAGGCTAGGCGGGACTCCGGATGTCACCGCGTGACATTTCCCCGAAGGGACAGACATAGGAACGAAGTGAAACACATGCCGGCCAGTCAAGTGTCCTGAGTAGTAGTGCTGGGCTAGCAGGACTCCAGTGAACCGGGATGTAGCGGTCTACTATGGCTCGAGGAGCAATAGACACTACTAGGGAAAACCTTATACACAGAATCTTAGCAGCAGCGCGGCATAAAAATAGGCGCTGCTGCTAAGTAGTAGCAGCGCGGCTACGGAAAGCTCGCTACTGGTGCAAACTTAGCAGTAGCGCGTGACGCTTAAACCGCGCTGCTACAAAAATCCACTGACAGTACACAACGACATAAGTTTATCAGTAGCGCGGCGCCAAGGAGCGCGCTGCTGCTAATGCCATAGTAGCAGCGTGCTTTTTTGTCACCTCGCTGTTGCTAATTTTGAAAATGTGCACAGGGTTGGCCCGTTTAGCAGTAGCGCGTGACAGGAAAGCACGCTGTTGCGACACTCTTAGCAGCAGCGCGCTTTCTCTCCCACGCTACTGCTAAGACACAGGACCCACCACCTTTTCCACCTCCCCCTCCCCATCTCCTCTCCTCCCTTTCCCCTATCCTCCCACATCCTCCCTCTCTCACTCTTCTTCTTCCTCAATACTTCTCCCCCCATTACTCTCCCTCTTCTACCTACCTTTCTCTCTCTTTATTACTCCTAGCTATAACTACAGCACCTCCATTAATTCATCTCCTTTCTCTTTTTCCTCCCCCCTCCACTAGTTGAAGTTGTCTCCTCCCAAATTAGCTAGCTAGGTAGATGTAGCATTTAGTTAAGTGACCTATTTGCCCCCTAACTAGATCTTTCTTTGTCAAGAAGAGCTTTGTGCACTTTTGACCTCCCTACATCATCATCTCCACCGTGTGCTCGATCTCGAGATAGAGGTGTGATTAATATTTCATGCTTTTGCAAAATGGAAATATGTTTATGCATGTGTGTGTGATATTTTTATGGAAATTGTGTGTGTGGCAGGAGTTGACGCCAAATTGTGCATTTGAGTTGCCTATGTTTTGCCGAAATGTTGATTTATTTCCGTTTCGGCGAATTCCGGGCAAACTCTAGATCTATATATGTCCTACTTTTAAGGAAGGTCATGCCGAATTTTTGTATGACTTTGATGAATGCATGCATTTTTATAATCACTTTGTTTATTATTACCGTGCAGAGTTCACGATGGTCAGTGGAACGATGGTGGACAGGTGGTTGCGGTCGGCGGTGCAGGACATGAAGGAAAATAACCAGACAGAGGTTTTATGTCCGTGTCGAAAATGCAAAGGAATAGTTTGGCTTGACCCCCATGTCGATGATCATGTCGAAGCGCACCTGCTCATGACACGGGGCAAGACGAAGAGATGATCGATAATGGCGGCAGGGAAGAGGCCGTACATGGCGGCGGAGAAGGGGCCGGACATGGCGGCAGAGAGAACGACATGGACTCCACGTAGCAGAGTTCGTCGGTACTAAGTTCAATCGTGCAGGACCCTCATGTTCAAGCATTGCTTCGCAAGGAGACGAGTACTGAGAGAGCTGCTTCTAGAGAGGAGGCTAAGCTGGAGCAACTGGTGGTAGACTCGACCACTCCATTGTATGATGGTTGCAATCCTGAGGTCAACCGCTTGAGTTTCACGCTCCAAGTGCTGAAGACAAAGGCTAAAAACAAATGGACCGACACTAGCCTTGATGAGCATCTCAAGTACCTAAAGGATGTTCTTCCCGAGGGTAATCTATGTCCTAGTAGTGTTGATGACGCCAAGAAGATCGTGTGCCCTCTTGATCTGCCACACGTTAGATACCATGCATCCATCAACGATTTCATAATTTATCGGAAGGAGCACGCGGAAAAAACAAGTTGTCCGCTGTGCAATGCTTCTCGATACAAGAAGGCCGGGAAGAAATGTCCCCAGAAAGTGGTATGGTACTTACCGATCATTCCCCGTCTCCGGAGGTATTTCGTAGATCCCAAGGAAGCAAAGCTAATGCGCTGGCACGCGGAGAGGAAGAAGCCCGACGATGGAGATGATCCGAAGCTGAGACACGTCAAGGATGGAAGCCAGTGGAGAGCGTTGAACAGCTTCTATAGGTATTTTGAATGTGATGCAAGGAACATCGTACTCGGCGTGTGTACCGATGGCATGAATCGTTTGGCAACCAGAGCACCAACCATAGCACATGGCCCGTGTTTGTATGGATGTACAACCTCCCCCCTGGTTGTGCATGAAATCGAAGTACATTCACATGAGCATGCTTATTCAAGGGCCGAAACAACCAGGAAATAATATTAATTTGTATCTGGGGCTACTTCAGGAGGAGTTAGACACGTTATGGAAAACACCGGCCAAGACATGGGATGCCAGCAAAGGCGAGTATTTCAACATGAGAGCCGCGCTGATCACGACAGTGCACGACTATCTTGGTTACGGATATGTGGCAGGCCAGGTGTGCCATTGATATTGCGGATGCACGCGGTGCATGGATGATACGACGTCTCAGCAGCTAGCGTCAAGGAAAGATGGCGGGTTTGGGAAAATCATGTACATGGGGCATCGAAGATGGATCGAACAGGACGACCCGTGGAGAAACCGTGGAGATCTATTCAATGGTCACGCTGAGCATCGAGGACCTCCACGTAAGCGGAGCGGTGCCGAAATCGATGAGCTGTTGAAAAACTGGAAGGAGTGCCCCCGCCGGGAAAGACGATGAGAAAGGCGCCGGAGCCGCTGCTGAAGGTATGGAAGACGAGGTCTGTGTTCTGGGACTTGGAGTACTAGCACAAACTCGATACACCTCATTGCCTTGATCAAATGCATATCTGTAAGAATGTCCTTGAGAGCTTGCTCGCAACACTGATGAACATGCCGGATAAGACCAAGGATGGGCCGAAGGCAAGAAAAGACTTGCAAGATTTGGAAATCAGGGAAGATCTGCACATGCCGCCACGTAAAATGTCAGACGAGACAGAGACGGAGACAGAGGCACGGGAGAAGAAGGGCAAGAAAATAAAGAATGAGGATTATTGCCCCCCTTCTTGCTTCACCTTAAGTCAGGTTGAGATCAATCAATTCTTTAAGTGCCTTACCGGAGTCAAAGTTAGTTCCGGTTACTATGGCAAGATAAGTAGATATCTAGACACGGACAAGAAAAGGTTCAGCGGGATGAAGTCTCATGACTGTCATGGGATGACGACACAGATATTACCTGTTTCCCTTAGAGGGATAATGGACAAGCACGTCCGTGACACACTTATTGGTCTCTGCAACTTTTTCGACGTCATCTCTTGAAAGTCGATCAGTGTGAAGCAGCTCCAAAGGCTACAGGAAGAGATCGTTGTGATACTAAATGAGATTGAGATGTACTTCCTGCCCGCGTTCTTTGACGTGATGGTGCATCTGTGTGTCCATATTGTGGATGACATAATAGACCTGGGGCCGTCATTCCTGCACAACATGATGCCGTTTGAGAGGATGAATGGGATCATCAAAGAATTCGTTCGTAACATGTCCCATCCGTATGGAAGCATCGTCCAGGGATATTTGACACAAGAGTGCATCTCTTTCTGTGAGAATTTTCTATATGGCACAGACCAGCCGCCTGGTGTTAGTGTTGGTTTGCCCGTTAACAAGCACGATGGGAGGCTTGAAGGAGAAGGTCACTGCAACGGTCGCAGGGAACTGCACGTGGCATACTCAGATCGATGTAGCGACTTTGACAGAGCAAACTTGGTAGTGCTACAACACCTAGACGAGGTAGATCCTTTCGTGGCACTGCACAAAGAAATTATCACAAAGAAGTATCGTGACCGGGGGGTATGCAGGCCAAAGATATGGAAAATGATGAATATCAGAACTCAGGGGTGACGATGGAATGCATGACCGGCAGCGACAACGGCGCAACTGAACGATTTTATGGATGGGTTGAGGAGATCTGGGAGCACAACACGACGATGTTCCGTGTCAGATGGGCTAAGAATGTCGAAAGAGAAAGCCGGATTTTCACTACCATGACTATACTCGACGCCAAGAGCGCTACCATGAACACTATCGCAAAAAACGAGACATGGGTACACGCTAAGCACGTGACACAATGCTTCTTCATAACCGACCCATGCAATCCCAGTCGTGTTGTCGTGAGGAAAGGCAAAAGAAACATCATTGGAATGGATGGAGTCGCCAACGAGGAAGACTATGATCAGTACGGCAACCCAATGAGGGAAGATGACGATGATGATGAAGTATACGTCAAAAGAAGAATCAATACTACATTACCAAAGAAAAATCGTACTCCATGGACAAGGCAAAGTCACAAGAGGGGCTCAATTATTCTTCGACGAACAAGAAGGGAAAGAAACTGACTCAAAAACGAAAACGTCAGCGCTGAGGAATCGGTCAAATGATGTAATATATATATATATATATATATATATATATATATATATATATATATATATATATATATATATATATATGTTCCTATTTTGTATACACACTTAATTAGCCATTATTATGCATGGGTCCAGTGATGTAATATATGTTCCTATTTTGTATACACACTTAGCCATTATTATGCAAGGGTCCAATGATGTAATATATATGTTCCTATTATGCCGAGGAAAAGAAAAAAGGGAAACTGGTTATAGCAGCAGCGCTTTAGTGAAAAAGAGCTACAGCTAGTCAAGGTAGCAGTAGCGGTTTCTGCAGAAAATCGCTACAGCTAGTCAAGGTAGCAGTAGCGGTTTCTGTAGAAAACCACTACAACTAGTCGAGGTAGTAGTAGCGCGTTTCGTGTAAACGCGCTACTGCTACGTCCACTTAACCCAAAATTCTCCCTCTCCCTGCTTCATCCCGCCTCTTTTCCCCCAAATCCCCACTCTCTCTTCCCCGGCCCCATCGCACCGCCGCGCCCGCCCCCGACCTCGGCGCGCTCGCCCCTGACCCCACCGCCCCCGACCCTGCCGCGCTCGACCCGGAACACTCGCCCCCGACCCCACCGCGCCCGACCCCGGCGCGCTCACCCCCGACCCTCTCCCTGCAAACTGGGCCTTTTGACCAAGATGCAGACGAGATGGATTATGAGGGTGAACAAGACTACCTCGACTTTTTGACTACTAAGCAAGGTTTGCAGGTCCGCCTCGATGATGGTACTGACACCGACACCGACACCAACGGCGCCGGCACCGATGGAGGTGCCGAGACCGGTGGGGAAGGTACAGCCAGGGAAGATACCGGCGCCGGTGCCGGTACCGAAAAGAGGCATAAGAAGCAGAGGATACGAAAACCTAACAAACTAGGGATTGGACGACTTGTGATCACAAAGATGGCACCTGGCAAGTTTGAGCCGTTAGAGCCGGAAGAACCTCGAAAGTGCTATGGGAACCAGGTAGGATGCATCCTACGGGGATGTGCGAGCATCAATGACGATGACTTAAGGAGTAAAGAACAATTGACACAGTTGCTCCTAACGAAGTTGCACAAGAGATTCAAGTTCCCTGATCGGGATGACAACATAGAACAACCGTGGGATGATCCGAAGATGAAAAAGATTAACAATCACGCCATGGGCATGTTCAGCAATGATTTGGCCTCCTGGAAATCGAGGGTGAAATGAGCTATTGAGGCTGAGGAACCCCTGTCCAAGATTCTGGATGAAAATCCGACACTTACGGAAGAGGAGTTCGAAAAGTTCAAGGACACTTGCGCTACCGAGGACGCCAAGGCTAAGGCTGCAAAATTCAAGAGCCTTCAGCAAAGGAACACGGGGAAGCATCGCCTCGGAAGCTGTGGCTACCTCGGTAAAAGGCCCATATGGGATAAGGAGGACACGGAACGTGAAGCCGCGGGTCTCCCAGACCCCTTCACGAAGTTCACCAACCCCTTGGAGCATGACTTCATCAGGGCCCACTACAAGTGGGACAAGGAGAAAAAGGTTTTTTACACGGACAAGATCACGAGGAAATTGATTAGACTACTGGAGAAGCAACACCAGCTTGCAGCCAAAAACCCTACTTCTCCGATGAGGCCCAAGTGGGACACCCCTCTCAACCGGGCCTTGAACGAACTTAAGGGACTCCCTTTGGGCCAGCGGCCGCAATATGGTCGTGTGCACGGCGCTGGAGATGGCGCCACGTGGAAGGTGTTTTACAACGAGGGCCCGGAGGCCAAGAAGCAGAAAAAGAAGTTTAGTCAGGCGGACATCAACGCGAAGGTGAAGCTTGCGGTCGAGAAAAAAGCAGTTGAGGACGCGAAAAAAGCAGCCGAGGACAAATATGAGTTGCTACAGCAGGTAGTCAATGCAGCTGTAACTGCCTGCAGAAATGATTTTGCTACTAACTTGGTTACAGTTATCATCAACTAGACGAAGGAAAATCCAGACAAGACGGTACATGATTTCCCGTTGCCCAGTTTCGTCGGGAGCAACTCCATGAACAACAACACCATCCCACCATCACTTGCTCATGCAACTGGGCCTCCTCTCGCAGCCGCTCCCGCTCATAGCAGCCCGTCCTCAGTCTCTGGCGCGCTTGGTGGGCCTTCGTCTTTGGTTGAGCTCGACGCCGTCATGGTAATTACATGTCGCACCAACATATATATATAATATTCCATTTTTGTTGCCTTTCGGATGTTTTACGCCACAGACATATGTGTTTGCAGGCGAAAGAAACCCCATGCACCATACTCTACTTGATCAAAGGCCAGAAGGTGGACGTGGGAAAGGGGATGATAATGGACCCCTTGCAACCCACGTTCCACAACCAGCCGATCCTTGCTGGGCACTTCAGGGTTAGCTTGTCCAGTGTGAAATCAGGGCACGAGGATTTGCCTCCTCCAGTACAGCATGTGGGAATGGACGACGAGACCCCGCCGCGGATTGGAAGCTGCAAGGGTTGGGTGCTGCTATGGCCGAAGAATCTAATTCGTCTGGAGCCGGCCGAGATCACACCAACAAGCATGTGCGGAGACCACCACCCCGCCTACGCAATTACCAGCTCCTGTAGTGCCGGGTGAGAGCGGCGGACGACATGATGAAGGGGGTGCAATAGTGCTGGCTGATGTAATTTGTCCTGTAGAACGGAGAATGGATGATGAGACGGAGGTCGACCCTATGGATTTCCTCAATACAAACGCGTATGACTGTGACATAGAATTGATGAGTCAACCATATGACGAATCGGGCTATCAGCTTGCTAATGAGGATATGGATGATATGCCCGGGCAGGAAGGTCGTAGCAGGGATTGCAAAAAGTCTCTCTTCATGAAATCCTCACAGGACACGCCTGAAGATGCCGCCTCAACACAGGCTCAACTATCCCAGCGTGAGGGTCGTACAGTACTTAGCCCGGGAACACTGGGGCAGGGGTTAAGGAAGGGTCTAGAAGGTGTGCCCAAGAAAAAGGAGAGAAAGAGATCGGGGAAGATAGCTGCCTCGAAACAAGCCAGAGCACATAGCAGCCAAACGACGCGTTCTGAAGAGCATGTACCCGTGAAAGGTGCGGCCATGTTCCATCTCACGGGCGAGCCGATGCTACCGCCGAAACCACTGGAGGCACTATCAGGGGATCTCAGGAGACTGCACGACCATGTGCTGTCGACTGAGAAAAGCCTACTAGCCTCAAAGGATCCAGGATATTCGACATATGCGGCTCGTGTGCCTGAGGGGAAGTGCTACGTCGAGACACGTCCCACGGAGGTGTTCTTCCCACGGTTTGACCATATCTTTGAGATGTTTCTGACAAGGCGGCTCTATTTTACAATCGTCCACCTTTTTGCGCTACATATGAGCTCTGTCATGAACAGTGAAGAAGTCTCACAAATCTGTGTGGCGGATCCGTACTACATGCATGAGTCTTTCTTGAGTCTCGGCGACTTTGAGCGTGAAACTGCTAGGGACTACCTCCAAAACTTCATGGTACAGAATAAGGACCGGGAAATTGTTCTCGTTCCTTATCATCCAAAGTAAGTCAGTTTCGAACAACCCTTTCATACATTTCAATCATTCCTTCTCTCTCTATGGGGAATAAGTTGAGGTGTCTTTTCCCCGCAGCAACGGGCGCGCCGTCCTTATCGTTCTTTATCCAAAAGTCTCCCACGCCGTGTATTTTGACCCTTCCAGAGACTATGATAAAAAAGACTACACCCACATAATGAATATTCTAGATGATGCTCTCCAAGGCTTCAGCTTTAGAGGTGGCCACATGCAGATCAGGAAACAAAGGAACAAGAAGATGGGTTTCGCGCATAAAACTAACTTCTCCTGCATCCAAGTCCCAAAACCAAGCATGAAGGATGGATTGTACAGCCTCCATCTCATGAATCAGTTCAACATGGATCACCAAAAGCTTCGCATGAGAAGCAAAAATGATGATCATATCCATAAGTGGCTAGAATCTCATGGAGAAGCGGATTATAAACTTAGAGATGACTTCTTTCGCATCCAAAGCGACATTGCGACGATCATCATGAAAGAAGTCGTCGATGAGAAGGGGATGTTCCACCACGGCCCTATATCACGAGCTGACGTCTGAACTCGCATAGGCATGCAACGTCTAGACCTCACGCCGTTCAAGAAGCTAGGGTCCATCCTCAATAATATGGAAGGATGGAACTTCTAGTGATTTATGATGCCGATGATGATGATATGTGTCGGTTGAACTTGTATACTATTTGTAGTGATGCAACTTTGTGATGTCCATGATCCCTGCCAAATCTGCGTAACGCTACTTTGTTAGGTTGCGTATGATGACCTGCGTACCTCTAGTTAATTTATTTGCATACTGTATGTTGCATCTAGTTGCTAACCCTTTCTTTTTCGGTGTTCTCTAGTATATTTTGTTGCATATATATGATTGTACATCCTCTTCATGAACATGCATCTCTAACAGGTACCTAGTTTCTTGATGGCGAGATGGAACTGCTATGTCGTGTACAAAGGGAAGGTTCTGGGGGTGTACAACGAGTGGCATGAGTGTCAGGCGCAAGTGAATGGGTTCTCGGACGCCAGCCATAACGGCTTCAAAAGCAGACAAGAAGGAGAAGCTAGTTACTTGAGGTTCACGCTAGCGCGAGAGAGGACTCGTAACCGCCATCTCATGTACTGCATAGTTCCGCTCTCACTCATAGTGATAGCTCTTCTCGCGTATACCTTTGTTTAGATGGATGACGTTGTAGTTGCAAGTATTCGAGACTTGCATGTATTGCTATTTTCGAGATGATGACAAGATACCAGTTTGTGTTGGATGATGATTATGACGAGACTATTTGAATGTATATGCTATGATTACATTTGTGGTCTCGCAGGCATTTGTATGTTTATCATGATGACATTTGTATGTGCTAAAGATTCTTCTATAAAGCCTGTTCAAATACAAAACAAATATGCAGAAAAAAAAACAAAAAACAACTAAAATTAGCAGTAGCGAGTGCAGAAAAGTTAGCAGCAGCGCGGTTGTAGCAGTAGCGCGCACAGGGGAAGCGCTCTATAGCTATTAGCAGCAGCGAGGTTCCTTTAAGCGCGCTACTGCAACACTTGTGTAGCAGTAGCGCGGGTGGACCAGCGCTACTGCTATACGTTAGCTGTAGCGCCTTATTGGTAGCGCGGGTACCCGCGCTGCTGATAGGCCTAAAACCCGCGCTGCTACTAGCCTTTTCCCTAGTAGTGAGACTACATTTCCCCATAAGAGAGGCTGCCAAGGTTAAACAACTAGATTGTCGGATCCCACACATACCAAGCATTTCAATCATACACACAATATGCTCGATATGTGCACATACAACATGGCATCACAACAAAACTCTACAACTCAAGTACTTTATTTAAAGGCTCCAGAGAGCCATACATAACATGTTCATACAGGTAGGGGTCACATGACTCGACACTCAAGTCATACAAGGATACAAGCACATGCGGAAGCAAATAGTCTGAGTACAGACACCAGAAAGAAAGAAGGCTTGTCGAAGCTTGTCTATCTACATAGGCCCTCCATGGCCAGGGTCACCACCTGGGTGGCAAACTACTCATCAACATCGAGATCTACATAAAACCCATCGGAGGGGGCGGTGTTGTTGTCTGAAAATAGTAATTAAAGCAACATGAGTACAAAGGTACTCAGGAAGTCTTAGAACAGAACCTACTATACATGCTCATTCTCAAGAAGGTGGTGGAGTTATTGCAGCAAGCCAGCTTTGACTCTTGGCTAAGCTATCCTACGAGACACCACTAGTAAAATAGTTTTCGCGCACGAGTCCACTAATCACCAACACAATACTCCACCGGGGATCCTCCCTCGTCATCCTACGAGAGGGCCATCCTCGGTACTCACACTTATCTTGAGTCTTTAGTAGTAACCATTAACTTGTCTATGAACTGTATAGGCAACCAAGTAGTCCTTTACCGCGGACGCGGCTATTCGAATAGATGATGTTAACCCTGCAGGGGTGTACTTCTTCATACACGCTCTCACCACTTACCGTCGTTTACACGACATGTACTCAGCAACCTTCAAGCGAAAGCCCAACGAGGGTGTCGACCACGACCTACCTAAACACTCAAGTCTCTATTCCAGGTTTATCGCCTATCCAGGTTCCATCCGCAGGGAGTCTGGCTGAGGTTTCCACATACGGCCCCGAAGGATGTGAACAGGGTCCCGAGACGCCTAACTGGCGACCGGCATACCCGGCCATGGTGTATCTACCGCAACATAGGCCACCACTAGGGTCAGCGTTACGCACGACCGCCAACACATAACCTACAAACACCAGAAACTAATTGCAACTCCTGGACAGAGTACTAGGGTGATTAAGAAGCCGAGAGGGTCAATTAAGGATCCCAATGCATGGTAGTAGCTGATTCTTAAATCACACGTACAGATCTCAGTTCTTAGGGACGGCCTCAATCAAACAACCCACCATGTACTCCTACATGGCCTCTCATCGATACCTTTACCAAATCATGTTCAACACATCTCTCACATTACCGACATAATCATTTCACTCTAGCCCATCGCCCAGATGAACCAGACCTGACACAACTCTAAGCATAGCAGGCATAGCAAGGTAGGAAACACATACATGGCTCAATCAACTCCTACACATGCTAGTGGGTTTCATCTAGTTACTGTGGCAATGACAGGTCATACAGAGGATAGGGGTTCAACTACCGTAGCACACAGCAGTTTGAAACGTTGTTGTCTTAATGCAGTAAATGAGAGCAGAGGCGAGAACGTGGGATTGTATTGATACGATTCATGGGGCTGCTTGCCTAATGGAGTAGTAGTAGGGTACTCTCCTTCAGTTGGATACTCGGAGATATCCTCGGAGGCAGAACCTACCACGAAAGACACCACAGAATATAATCAACACATGGCAATATGCAACAATATGATGCTGCTATTACATGGCAAAATGAGGTGTCCTGCCTAATGCAATGTGAAACAAGTTGAAATGGGTCCATTTGAATCTTGAATCAAAGAATCAAATGGAAGCTTAAGTTCTTATGCATTATAAGTGTATTAGCTTGTTTCACCTAAACAGCAAGGTTAACGTGTTTTGTCATGCATGAAACCATTACATATGGAAAGATTGAATTTTTCTGATCATTTTTCATATATAGTTTGTTTGATTTGGAGCTATGGTTGAATTTCTATGAATTTTAGAAGTTTTGGCTATTTTCTGGAATTTCCTATATAAGAATAAATCTAGAAATAAATAATTGTGTCAGCACTGTGTCACTGTGATGTCAGCGAGTCAAAGGCGCTAGCCCAGGTAAAACCTGACGGCTGGGACCCACATGTTAGTGAAACAACTAATTAACAGGGTTAAGTTAATACTAACTAAACTGTCAGTGGGGCCTGGGCCCACATGTAAGTGACCTATTGGGTTAACTAAAAGTTAATTAGTGCTAAGCTAAAATTAGCAGGGCTCTGGGCCCACCTGTCATTGACCTAGGGGAGTTAAACCCCAGGTCAAACGAGGTCAACTCGCTGGCGGTTTGACGCCGGCGACGACAGACGCGGCAGAGGGCTTCGGAAAACGCCCAAAGGCGACCATTTGCATGGCGGAGAGGCTCTACGTGACGAGGAGACTTGTCCGCGTCTAGTGGTGGTGGTGTTTGGGCTCGGGGTGGTCGGAAAAGGCGTCGGCGACGAGTTTGGCGGCGGCCGGAGCTCGGGTGAGCTCGGACTCGTTGCCAGGGGGCACGAAGAGGCGCGTGGGTTAGTGCATTGGGTTCCTGGGGACGTGGTGAGTGCAATGACGCGCTCGGTTTCGAGCTTACACGTCTGTGGCCACGACGGCTACATGGCCGGCGGAGCCGAGCTCTTGGCCGTGATGGCCAACGGGGTTAGGGGCAGCTCGAGCGATGTGTCTAGGGGGAGAAGAAAGAGGAGCTCACGGCGAGTGCAGCAGTGATCTCGGAGAGCTTGGGGAGGCAGCGAGTCGAGCGCGTGGTCGCGGGCGATCTCGGAGCCCGAAGGTTGAAGAAGAGGTCGAGGAAGGCGTTGTAGGGTTTCCGTCGTTGCGTAGCTCAGCGAGGAGGTCGAGGGAGATGCGGCGGAGCTCGTGGACACGGTAGGGCGGCGCAGAGACAACGGTGGCTACAGCTACGGCGGCGGTTGCGTCGGCCATGGCTTTGGGGGAGCGAGGGAGAGAACAGGGGGGAAGTGTGCGGTGTCCAGGGGGTCGAGGGGAGGCCGGGGAGGCGGTTCAGACATCGCGGTGGCGAGGGACGCAGGCAGGCAGGGAGGTGGCATGTCGCCATGGTGCGCGCGTGCGCTGTCTCCCTCCTCTACCTACTGGTAGAGGTAGAGGATGACTGTCATGGGCCCTGGTGGGTTAGGCCACCAGCTGGGCCAGCCAGGTGGGCTGCCAGCTAGGTCCAGGTGAGTGGCCCAGTGGCCTTCTCTCTCTCTGTTTAACTGTTTTTATTTATTTTCTATTATTTCTATAACTTTACAGCTTTATTAAAAATTCCAGGGCATTTCCAAAAATCATAAAATTAATCATGGCTACTGCTTAGAATATACCCAACAGTAAACATTTTAGTTTATGATTATTTGAGCATTCAAAATATTTTACAGCATTTAAATACCCAAATGCAAATACTATATGAATTAATCCAATGACCTTAAGATGTCCTAGAAAAATGTTCACCTTTTTTGTCAAAGGTGTTAACCCAAAACAAAAAAGGTGGACTTTTTAGAAGGGCATTTCAGGTTCATTGAAAAAGTTTTTTAGTAAACCCTAGTTGTTCCAGGGGGGTGCTGGGGATTCTATCATCCCCATTTCATTTTTCTGGGAAATTTAAACATGATGCAATCACTCTAATGCATGAACTAGCTAGGGTGTGACAAAACCCTAACAAAACTAACTCGATTACATGATAAGTCTCATCCAACCCATCACCGTCCAGCAAGCCTACGATGGAATTACTCACGTACGGCAGTGAGCATCATGAAATTGGTGATGGAGGATGGTTGATGATGACGATGGCGACGAATCCCCCTCTCCGGAGCCCCGAACGGACTCTAGATCAGCCCTCCCGAGAGGTTTTAGGGCTTGGCGGTGGCTCCGTATCGTAAAACGCGATGATTTCTTCTCCCTGATTTTTTTCTCATTGAAACTCAATATATGGAGGTGGAGTTGGAGTCGGAGACGCAACAGGGGGGCCACGAGGTAGGGGGCGCGCCCTAGGGGGGGCGCCCCCCACCCTCATGAGAAGGGTGTGGGCCCCTGGTCTTCATCTTTGGTGAGGATTTTCTTATTGTTTTTTCTAAGATGTTCCGTGGAGTTTCAGGTCATTCTGAGAATATTTGTTTTCTGCACATAAAACAACACCATGGTAATTCTGCTGAAAATAGCGTCAGTCCGGGTTAGTTCCATTCAAATCATACAAGTTAGAGTCCAAAACAAGGGCAAAAGTGTTTGGAAAAGTAGATACGACGGAGACGTATCAACTCCCCCAAGCTTAAACCCTTGCTTGTCCTCAAGCAATTCAGTTGACAAACTGAAAGAAAGAAAGAAAAACTTTTACAAACTCTGTTTGCTCTTGTTGTTGTAACTATGTCAAGCCAGCATTCAAATTTTCAGCATAGATCATAACTAACCACATTTGCAATAATTCTCAGGTCTCACAGTTACTCATATCAATAGCATAATCAACTAGTAAGCCATAATAATAAATCTCAGATGACAACACTTTCTCAAAACAATCATAATATGATATAACAAGATGGTATCTCGCTAGCCCTTTCTGAGACCGCAAAACATAAATGCAGAGCACCTTTAAAGATCAAGGACTGGCTAGACATTGTAATTCATGGTAAAAGAGATCCAATCATAGTCATACCCAATATAAATTAACAGTGATGAATGCAAATGACGGCTGTGCTCTCCAGCTAGTGCTTTTTAATAAGAGGGTGATGACTCAACATAAAAGTAAATGGATAAGCCCTTCGCAGAGGGAAGCATGGATTTGTAGAGGTGCCAGAGCTCGGTTTTGCAATAGAGATAAATTGTATTTTGAGCGGTATACTTTCATTGTCAACGTAACAACTAAGAGATGGCGATATCTTCCATGCTAAACATATTATAGGCGGTTCCCAAACAGAATGGTAAAGTTTATACTCCCCCTCCACCAACAAGCATCAATCCATGGCTTGCTCGAAACAACGAGTGCCTCCAACATACATCAGGTCCCAGGGGGAGTTTTGTTTGCAATTAATTTTGATTTAGTTTGCATAAAGCATGGGACTGGGCATCCCGGTGACCAGCCATTTCCTCGTGAGTGAGGAGCGGAGTCCACTCCTCTTGAGAATAACCCGCCTAACACAGAAGATAAGGACAACCTTTGTTGATACATGAGCTATTCGAGCATACAAAACAGAATTTTAATTTGAAGGTTTAGAGTTTGACACATACAAAGTTACTTGGAACGGCAGGTAGATACCGCATATAGGAAGGTATGGTGGACTCATTTGGAATAACTTTGGGGTTTAAGGCATTAGATGCACAAGCAGTATTCCCGCTTAGTACAAGTGAAGGCTAGCAAAATACTGGGAAGCGACTGTCGGTGTCAAAACCAGCGGATCTCGGGTAGGGGGTCCCGAACTGTGCGTCTAGGCCGGATGGTAACAGGAGGCAAGGGACACGAAGTTTTACCTAGGTTCGGGCCCTCTCGATGGAGGTAAAACCCTATGTCCTGCTTGATTAATAGATGATATGGGTAGTACAAGAGTAGATCTACCACGAGATCAGAGAGGCTAAACCCTAGAAGCTAGCCTATGGTATGATTGTGTTGTCCTACGGACTAAAACCCTCCGGTTTATATAGACACCAGATAGGGTTAGGGTTACATAGAGTCGGTTACAATGGTAGGAGATCTACATATCCGTATCACCAAGCTTACCTTCCACGCCAAGGAAAGTCCTATCTGGACACGGGACGAAGTCTTCAATCTTGTATCTTCATAGTCCAGGAGTCTGGCTGAAGGTATAGTCCGGCCATCCGGACACCCCCTAATCCAGGACTCCCTCAGCGACCAACTAGAGAGCGACAACAGCCATGTACATGCATTAAAATTAATAAAACATTGGATGCAAGCATGAGTAGGATATAATCCACCATGAACATAAATATCGTGAAGGCTATGTTGATTTTGTTTCAACTACATGCGTGAACTTGTGCCCAGTCAAGTCACTTAAATCATTCAAAAGAGGATACCAACCCATCATACCACATCATAATCATCTCAATAGCATGTTGGCACACAAGGTAAACCATTATAACTCATAGCTAATCAAGCATGGCACAAGCAACTATGATCTCTAATTGTCATTGCAAACATGTTTATTCATAATAAGCTGAATCAAGAATGAGGGACTCATCATATTTACAAAAACAAAAGAGGTCGAGTTCATACCAGCTTTTCTCATCTCAGTCACTCCATCATATATCATCATAATTGCCTTTCACTTGCACGACCGAATGGTGTGAATAATAATAAGAGTGCACGTGCATTGGACTAAGCTAGAATCTGCGAGCATTCAATAAACAGGAGAAAACAAGGCAATATGGGCTCTGGGTTAAATCAACAATAATGCATATAGCAGCCACTTCAACAATTTAATTATGGTCTTCTCCTACTGACCCCCAAAGAAAAGAAAAGAAATAAAACTATTTACACGGGAAAGCTCCCATCAAGCAAAAGAAGAACGGGAAATATTTTTGGGTTTTCTTTTTTAATTATTACTACTACAGCAGAAAAATAAACTACTACTAATTTTTTTGGTATTTTATTAACGTTTAACAAACACACAAGGAGAAAGCAGGAAAAGGAAAATAAACTAGCATGGATATTAAGTGAAAAAGTATGAGCACCGACATCTAGCAATGAGTGTGTGTGAACATAAATGTAATGTCGGTGAGAAATACGTACTCCCCCAAGCCTAGGCTTTTGGCCTAAGTTGGTCTATGGCCACGGCTGGCCTGGCGGATATCCATAATAATAGTTGTTGGGTCGTACTGCGATGAAGAATAGTTGGGATCATACTGTGATGAAGAAGAAGACTCTGACTGCCACTGGCTGACAGTCATCTCTGGATCCCAAGAATAAACAGATTGTCGTGGAGGCTCATCTTGTGGTTCCTGTTCTGGCTCCTCGACTGGTGCAGGGTTCCGGTAGGCGTGAATAGCCGTCAACGAAACAAGGTATGTGCCTGCAGTCAAATCAAACAAAGAAGGAGCAGGCAAGGTAATAGTCTCAGGATGATGTTTATTAAAGAACAATTGATATTTAAGCTCTCCTCCCTATTCTTAACAATAAGATCATGTGCCACCATACTTTTATGATCTAGATAAACATGGGGCAGCACCTTTTCTTCCTCCTCAGCATGCCAAATAGGTATGTTAAAATGTGCGGCTAGGCGTGTGGCATAGATGCCTCCAAAGATGGGGCCCTTAGTACGGTTCATATTTAACCGTCTAGCAATAATACCGCCCAAACTAAAAGTAATATCACTGTATAAACCTTGGAGCAGAATAATTAAATCAGGGATACTAAGGTTTCCAGAATTTCTGCGTCCAATGAAACAACGACTAGCAAATAATGCAAAGTAATGCAAAACAGGAAAATGTATGCTAGTGATTCGTGCGTCGTAAACCATCCTGGTTTCTCCTACAGTGATATTATCAATAAACCCAGCCACATCATCATGATGTGTTCTTCTGTCTTGCCCTCAAAAGGGACTAAACAAATCCGACAGAAATCATAAAGTGACACCTCCTTATGCTCATCATATAAATGAAACTCCACTGTAGGTGCTGAGTTCCTAGCATGAAAATGAAAGTTTTGCACAAAGGTATTTGTGAGTAAGAGATACTGATCGCATTGGTCGTGGAGGAAAGCGGTGAGGCCTGCATTGTGAGCCAATTCATGAAAATCTTCATAGATACCGGCTGCTCTCATGAAATCTTCAAAAGGCCATTCTGTAACGTCCTCGATGCGGCTATATCTCCCACGTGTCGAAGCACGACTTAGAGGCATAACCGCATTGAAAGCAATGTCGCGAGTGAGGTAATCTTCACACAACCCATGTAATACATAAGGGAAAGAGATACATAGTTGGCTTACAATCGCCACTTCACACAATTACATGAATAAAGCATTACAACATCCAATACAAACAAGGTCTGACTACGGAACCAAAATAAAAGAAGAACCCCAAATGCGACAAGGTCCCCGATCGACCCCAACTAGGCTCCACTACTGATCAACTAGAACGAAACACACAAAGGACAAGATCTTCAACGAGCTCCTCCTGAGCTTGGTTGCGTCATCTGCACGGACTCATCGGCACCTGCAAGCTGGTTTTGGAAGTATATGTGAGTCACGGGGACTCAGCAATCTCGCACCCTCGCGATCAAGCCTATTTAAGCTTATAGGTAAGGTAAAGGTATGAGGTGGAGCTGCAGCAAGCGACTAGCATATATGGTGGCTAAACATACGCAAATGACAGCGAGAAGAGAAGGCAAAGCACGATCGATAAAAGTATGATCAAGAAGTGATCCTATAGCAACCTACGTCATGCATAACTCCAACACCGTGTTCACTTCCCGGACTCCGCCGGAAAGAGACCATCACGGTAACACACGCTTTTGATTCATTTTAATTAAGGTCAACTTCAGGTTTTCTACAACCGCACGTTAACAAATTCCCATCTTCCCATAACCGCGGGCACGGCTTTCGAAAGTTCAAATCCATGCAGGGGTGTCCCAACTTAGCCCATCACAAGCTCTCACAGTCAATAGACCTCCTCCCGAGAATTCCAACCAGACTCGGTATCCCGGTTCTACAAGACATTTCGATAGGGTAAAACTAAACCAGCAACACCGCCCGAATGTGCCGACAAATCCAGATAGGAGCTGCCCATATCTCTTTCTCAGGGCACACCAAATTGTCCAAACTTCCGGTAGGCCAGCCCAGAGTTGCCCCTGGTGGCCACCGACGGCTGACAAGTTGGACCAACACTCAGAGGAGCACTGGCCCGGGGGGGGGGGGCGGTAAAATAATGATGACCCTCAGGAGCGCGACTCCCAAGGGAAAAGAAAAGGCTAGGTGGCAAATGGTAAAACCAATGTTGGGCATTGCTGGAGAAGTTTTACTCAAGGCGAACTATCAAGGGGTTCCCATAATAGCCCAACCGCATAAGGAACGCAAAATCCGGGAACATGACACCCATATGATGGAAACTAGGGCGGCAAGAGTGGCACAGAACACCAAGCATAAGGCCGAGCCTTCCACCCTTTACCAGTATATAGATGCATTAATTAAATAAGAGATATTGTGATATCCCAACAAGTAAACATGTTCCAACAAGGAACAACATCTCCATGTTCCAACAAGGAACAAACTTCAATCTTCACCTGCAACTAACAACGCTATAAGAGGGGCTGAGCAAAGCGGTAACATAGCCAAACAAAGGTTTGCTAGGACAAGGTGGGTTAGAGGCTCGGTTCAACAATATGGGAGGCATGATAAGCAAGTGGTAGGTATCACAGCATAGGCATAGCAAAAGAGCGAGCAACTAAGCAAGCAAAGATAGAAGTGATTTCGAGGGTATGGTCATCTTGCCTGAAATCCCACAAGGAAGAAGAACGAGTCCATGAAGAAGACAAACGGACATAGACGAACGGGTCCTCACAAACGCGAAATTATCGAAACCAACCCAAAGAAGCAAACACTGGAAAAGAAGCACACAACATAGTAAACAACCAACACATGAACATGGTATGATATGCGGGATGCGGTATGCCATGCATATGCATGATTTGACAAGGAATGATAGTATCTGGCCTCAAATTGGAAATCCAAGTGTGCCACTGGAAAGATGAGATGAAATCACTTGAAAACGATATAAAGAACGCCGGAATCGGAGTTACGGTTTGGAAATGGCAAGCAATTCAAAAATGACACCGGTGTGCGATATACAGCAAGTAGCCATCTAAATGCAACAAGATGAACATGCTACAGCACACAAACATGGCAATGAAATACATGGCAGGGATCCACTCAAGAAGCTTAACAGAATATGAACACTGAGCTACGGCTAATTCATCCATTAACAGGTTCAAACAAGCATGGCAAAAAGGCATTTGGTAAACAGATCTTAGACTTAGTGAAATTAACACTTGTCTGGAATTTTAGATCAGATAGCACTCTTCGGAGCATGAAAACTATAAGCTACAGGACCTGAACATGGCAAAGTAAAACATGGCATGGAGCTACTCAAAGAGTTTAACAAAAGTCCCTTAGTGACCTTGAGCCAAAAGGGAACAGAAAATACATTTGCAAGCATGTGAACATGGCAAAAACATAATCAGTTCTCAGACTTAGTGAAAACTGGAGCATGCTGAAAACAGATATCAAGTAGGCATGTTTACGAGCTCGATGCACTCACTACAGAGCAAGTCATGGCAAACTAAGCATACACCCACCAATAATACACAAAATACAAGCTATACATGGCAAGAACAATACCATGGCATGCACGGATCAACTACAACATCATTGGCAAAATTGCTAACAAGTAGACAATCTGCCCAGATTCACGAAATAGCAAAAGTAGAGCTCCATTGACTCAAGCTAGGGTGCTCCATAATTGCAAAAAAATACATGGATGGATAGAGCACTACAAGATTAACAAAACATCCTTACTGATCATCCTCAAAAGAGGCACGGATCACTAGGAAACAACATGAACACATGGCCATGTGAGATAAACAGATCAAGGACTTAGTGGAAATGCTAAGTCCCTGAAATCAGCATTACCAAGTGCCTCACTTGGCAAGCTTGTGCTAGACACTGCCAAGCTTGTGCCTCACTTGGCAGTGTCCCGGGGAGTTGAGCTCCGAGGTGTTGTTGTCACAATTTTATCGTTGCAGTTCTGGAATACCTGAGTTTAGTACGCCGACATCGAAAATCTCTTTTATGCAGTTCATTGGTGAGATAACCTCGATGCCACCCAGTACTGGGGCGGCAGTTCGGGAGTATTGCCATAACTTGTATAACGGATGCTTTTCGAAGGTTGAGGTAGACGATTTCCGAAGGTTTCTTGGTTATGTGTTGAAGGATGGATACAGCTGGATGTAGGATTTGTTAGTTTGGGTGAGATATTATGCTTCCCCTATATCCCCAACACCCTATTGCATAACCGGAAAGTTCCGGGAGTTTATAAGTGGGAATTCAAGTAGCTCTTAGGATATCTTTTCGACGGATATATGATATGAAATTGGGGTTCGACGTCTAATGGTCCGCCTATTCACAGTCGGTTTTACACTGGTCTCGTTGTGTCTTAAAGAGTCCTTGTCTATGCCGACTCGGGGATGCTTCGTATGTCATGTGCACTACCTTGTACATGATGGTGCTGTACGATCGAGCCCGTGTAGGCCCCACCACGAAAACTTCGGACGAAATCTCTATCGTATGTTTGTTCCGGCTTATTCTGCAAGCCAACCTTTTATTTTTGTTTTGGGTTGTGGTATTCGAGTTGCTTCAATGTCAAGTGTTGATTCCATACCTTTCCTAAATGGTGTTCTCATACTCCGATGTGAATACTAATCCCTCTTGATCATCGAGATTGTTTTGTCAATCCTTTTTAACCGGTGTGTTTCTCTTCAAGTGGATCCAATCGTTGTCAACATTCGCAAGATCAACTCAAGTCCACTCAACGGTGTTCATTTCATTCGTCCCAAGTTACCTTTGTTTTTCCCGCCCACCCACCCTTTTTTCTTCAAGGACTCGGATTTCTTTATCAAGTATCCATCTTATGGATGTGAAGCCTCTTCTTTCTTTCCTTTCAATGTTCTTACCCGGTGATGCTCATAAAGATTTTAACGAAGTTTCTAGTTCACCATTATTCATTCTTTTTCTTCTTCGGTGGAACCAAGTCAAGCTTTGTGGATCATATCCTTTTTCCTCGTTTCAATACCTTTTCTTACCGGTACACCTCCTTATCATTCACCTCTCGCTATTCTATTGTTTCGGAGTACCGAAGATATCTCAGAAGATTCCTGTTTACACTCTACTTTCGTTCAAGATCTTTCGAGGATGTCACCTCATTCAGGTCATTTAATTCAACCGGTGCAACCTCTCTTTTAAATCATTTCAACGGTGTTTATTTTGAGTGGGCCCTAACCCGCAGGTCTTTTCCCAGGATCTTACTTGACTCTTCTAATTTAATCAGAGATTTTCTCTAATTTTCTAAAGTTTGACGTAAGAATGGATTATCATAAGTCACATGTCTTTCTCCAATATCTGTCAAATTCTTTTCATCGTTGGTTCGACCTTTATATTTATCATTTCGGAGTATATCAACAATTTATGGTGGTGTTTCTCGTCGTAATTCTCAGATTCTTAAGACCGAAGAAGATTTTTTCTCTCAATCTTGCTCCATTCTCTTCAAGATTTGTGATTCTAGCTTGTTGCCATCCTCTCGTAATTGTTTTGATCGTGAGAATTCTTTTCACTATCCGGAGCAATTCAAGAGTCTTCTCAGTTTGATTATCTGGAGCCCATCAAATTCAGGTTTATTCATTCTCAGCTGTCAATTATCATTCTCCTATCTTGCCGGTGCATCAATCAAATATCCTCTAATCAGTTCTTAATCTCTTCGTTCTCATGTATCTAGTTTGTCTCAAGCACCTTCGTTCATTTGCTAATTCTTACCGGTGATGCACCCCTACTTCGATCATTTTCAATTCTTACGGTGGTTCGCTCAAGTGTTCTCTTCCTTCTTCATCATATCAATTCATTCGTTGTTTCAATCCTACCGGTGGTCCGTTAAGTTTATGTTATATCTCTCTTAATCCTTGATACGAGAATGAGTAGTATGCCAAATCCATTATTTGTCATCAATTTAATTAGTGAAGGATGAGCATAATATAATTCTTATTCTTGTTTCATCGAGTTTGTTCAATTCCTATTTTTTTTCCGGAGTGGTTCATCATACTTATTCTGGGTTTCAAGTGCTCTTCTTTCTTTCCCGGAGTTCCAAGTTCTCTCAATTATTTCATCGCGAGATCCATTTAAATCATTGCAAGGCTTCAACCTTATTCTTTTCATCCTCCATTTCGATTGATCATTTATTTTATTTCTGGAGTTCTCATGAAAGTTCTACATGATGGTTCATCAAGGATTTATATGCCTTCTCGAAGTATTCGTCGAGATTCTTTTCTAAGAAACTCAAGCTTTCTTCATATTGTAATCCGGAGTGCATTTCTATCTATCGTATCATTGGAGGTGGTATTATGTCATTCTTGATAATTTGAGTTCACGCTTTCATGATTCACATGCTATCAAGATTGGGATATTTTAAATCCATCAACCTATTCGTTGGAATTGTATTGGGTTATCTTTCACCTAAAGCCATCCCTAAGGACTGTTGCTATCTATGGTGCTCATAAATGATCCAAGCTCTTCTTTATCCTCTCGGTGAAATACTTTCTCGTCTCCTTGTTCAAATAAATACAATTCTTTCCCGTGAGTGGCAGATTGTCACCTCATAATTTTGAGATGTATTTCATAAGACCATATCAAGATTATTCTTTTCGTTGTTGGTTTTCCAACAACTCCGTTCTAGCCTTTGTTGTAAGCGTGCTCTGCCAAGATATTGTTTTCTACTTCGTTCACTCCTTTCCATTCTCTCTTTTCTTCCGGAGGCATTTTGATGTGGCTCTCTTCTATTTTTTTTCTTTTTGTTCTTGTCAAGATCAAGTTCTTTTCATCTTATCAAGTCTTGCATCCTTTCCAACCGGAGCGCTATACGATTTTGTTCTTCTTTGTTCCTCCTTTCTATAGGTGTGTTTTCACTTTTGTTCATCCCCATTGTATTCTTTTCTCGTATTTTCTTAACCTCTTCAAGTTTCGTGGTTTCACTCGATTGTCAAAGAAGCAACTTAGTTTTACCTCTTCTCTTTCTCTTCCGTTTTCCCTCCGGTGCCATTCTAGATCTCGGGATGAGATCCTCTCGTAGTGGTGGAGTGTTGTAACACCCCGAGACCGATGTGCCAGGTGTCGTCCAGTTATTCTCTGTTGTTGCCTTGTCTTTGCTTGCGTGCCTTGCATTGCATATCATGTCATCATGTACATTTCATTTGCATACATGTTCGTCTCATGCATCCGAGCATTTTCCCCGTTCTCCGTTTTGCATTTCGGCGCTCCATTCTCCTCCAGTGGTCATTTCTACTTTCTTCTCGTTTGTGGGGATTAAACATTTCCGGATTAGACCGAGACTTGCCAAGCGGCCTTGGTTTACTACGAGTAGACCGCCTGTCAAGTTTCATACCATTTGGACTTCGTTTGATGCTCCAACGGTTAACCGAGGGACCGAGAAGGCCTCGTGTGTGTTGCAGCCCAACACCCTTCCAAAGTGGCCCAAAACCCACATAAACCTGTTCCATCATCTCGGTCGTTCGATCACGATCGCGTGGCCGAAAACCGCACCTCATTTGGACTCTCCTAGCTCCCTCTACCTATAAATATGTGTCTCCCTCCGAAATTCTCGCGTAGATCAAACCCTAGCCCCGCTCCTCGCGCCGCCGGACAAAACTCCCCACCACTGGCCGGACATGTCCGCCGCCAACCGCCACGCGTTCCGGCCAATAAGAGGTCGACACGTCATCACTGCAGCCTCTCGCGCCCAATCGCCAAGCGCCACCTCACCCGGCCAGCCCTCCCTCTCCGCCGCAGCCCACGGGGCCTGAGGCCGGCCCGCGCGGGCCCATCTCGCTCCGCCGCCCGGGAGACGCTGCCGCCTTCGCCCGAGCTTCTCCGGCCCGCGCACCGCGCCGCCTTCCACGATGCCGGCGCCGCCCGCCACCGCACCGACGAGCCACCGCCGCTGCCTCTCCGCCACGGCTGCCAACCGCCGCAAGCCGCGCCCGGCGCCGGCGCGCTCCGCTCGTGTGGCGACCTCCTCCGCCCCGTCCCGCGTCTTCCACTCCGCCGGACCACCTCTTCCCGGCCGCAGCTCCTCCCCAAACTCTGGCGAGAGAATCCGGCCATCCTCGAAACGCGTGCCCGGCCAGATCGAGATCCAGTTCAAAGTCGGTTGACTTTTCCCTCCTGAATCCCTAACTTGTTGGCAATGTTCATCATGTCGTAACTTTGCATCCGTAGATCCATTTTGGGCATATAGCATATCAAAATGTTCGCCTCAGAGAGTACATCATTTCATTCCATTGCATCATTTTCATTGGAGCTCATCTTGATGCCCGAAATGCTTTTAGAAGAGTGCTACTTGAGTTATTTGTCAGATCTGCTGCTCCATTTAGATATTTGTCATTTTTGCCATGATTATTGTGTGCATGATATGCCCATGAGGTCTACTTATGTTTTGTTAAGGGTTTTCCCATCTTTCCAGAGGTGCAACCCATGTATTTTTGTGATGTGTGTGGTGTCTAGCACAAGCTTGCCAAATGAGGCACTTGGTAATGCTGATTTCAGGGACTTAACATTTCCACCAAGTCCTTGATCTGTTTATCTCATATGGCCATATGTTCATGTTGTTTCCTAGTGATCAGTGCCTCTTTTGAGGATGATCGGTAAGGATGTTTTGTTAATCTTGTAGTGTTCTATCCATCCATGTCTTTGTTTGCAATTATGGAGCACCCTAGCTTGAGTCAATTGAGCTCTACTTTTGCTATTTCGTGAATCTGGGCAGATTGTCTACTTGTTAGCAGTTTTGCCGATGATGTTGTAGTTGATCCGTGCATGCCATGGTATTGTTTTTGCCATGTCTAGCTTGTATTTTGTGTATTATTGATGGGTGTATGCTTAGTTTTCCATGACTTGCTCTGTAGTGAGTGCATCGAGCTCGTACACATGCCTACTTGATATCTGTTTTCAGCATGCTCCAGTTTTCACTAAGTCTGAGAACTGATTATGTTTTTGCCATGTTCACATGCTTGCAAATGTATTTTCTGTTCCCTTTTGGCTCAAGGTCACTAAGGGACTTTTGTTAAGCTCTTTGAGTAGCTCCAGGCCATGTTTTACTTTGCCATGTTCAGGTCCTGTAGCTTATAGTTTTCATGCTCCGAAGAGTGCTATCTAATCTGAAATTCCAGACAAGTGTTAATTTCACTAAGTCTGAGATCTGTTTACCAAATGCCTTTTTGCCATGCTTGTTTGAATCTGTTAATGGATGAATTAGCCATAGCTCAGTGTTCATATTTTGTTAAGCTTCTTGAGTGGATCCCTGCCATGTATTTTTTTGCCATGTTTGAGTGTTGTAGCATGTTCATCTTGTTGCATTTAGATGGCTACTTGTTGTATATCGCACACCGGTGCCATATTTGAATTGCTTGCCATTTCCAAACCGTAACTCCGATTCCGGTGTTCTTTATATCGTTTTCAAGCGATTTCATCTCATCTTTCCAGTGGAACACTTGGATTTCCAAGTTGAGGCCAGATCCTATCATTCCTTGTCAAATCATGCATATGCATCGCATACCGCATCCCGCATATCATACCATGTTCATGTGTTGGTTGTTTACTATGTTGTGTGCTTCTTTTCTGGTGTTTGCTTCTTCGGGTTGGTTCCGATAACGTCGCGTTTGTGAGGACCCATTCGTCTACGTCCATTTGTCTTCTTCATGGACTCGTTCTTCTTCCTTGTGGGATTTCAGGCAAGATGACCATACCCTCGAAATCACTTCTATCTTTGCTTGCTTAGTTGCTCGCTCTTTTGCTATGCCTCAGCTGCGATACCTACCACTTGCTTGTCATGCCTCCCATATTGTTGAACCGAGCCTCTAACCCACCTTGTCCTAGCAAACCTTTGTTTGGCTATGTTACCGCTTTGCTCAGCCCCTCTTATAGCGTTGTTAGTTGCAGGTGAAGATTGAAGTTTGTTCCTTGTTGGAACATGGAGATGTTGTTCCTTGTTGGAACATGTTTACTTCTTGGGATATCACAATATCTCTTATTTAATTAATGCATCTATATACTGGTAAAGGGTGGAAGACTCGGCCTTATGCCTGGTGTTTTGTTCCACTCTTGCCGCCCTAGTTTCCGTCAATACCGGTGTTATGTTCCCGGATTTTGCGTTCCTTATGCGGTTGGGCTATTATGGGAACCCCTTGACAGTTCTCCTTGAGTAAAACTTCTCCAGCAATGCCCAACATTGGTTTTACCATTTGCCACCTAGCCTTTTCTTTTCCCTTGGGAGTCGCGCTCCTGAGGGTCATCATTATTTACCCCCCCCCCCCGGGCCAGTGCTCCTCTGAGTGTTGGTCCAACTTGTCAGCCGCCGTTTGCCACCAGGGGCAACTCTGGGCTGGCCTACCGGAAGTTTGGACAATCCGGTGTGCCCTAAGAAAGAGATATGTGCAGCTCCTATCGGGATTTGTCAGCACATTCGGGCGGTGTTGCTGGTTTAGTTTTACCCTGTCGAAATGTCTTGTAGAACGTGATATTGAGTCTGATCGGAATGTCTCAGGAGGAGGTCTATTCCTTCGTTGACCGTGAGAGCTTGTGATGGGCTAAGTTGGGACACCCCTACAGGGATTTGAACTTTCGAAAGCCGTGCCCGCGGTTATGGGCAGATGGGAATTTGTTAACGTCCGGTTGTAGAAAACCTGAAGTTGACCTTAATTAAAATGAATCAACAGCGTGTGTTACCGTGATGGTCTCTTTCCGGCAGAGTCCGGGAAGTGAACACGGTGTTGGAGTTATGCTTGACGTAGGTTGCTATAGGATCACTTCTTGATCATACTTTTATCGACTGTGCTTTGCCTTCTCTTCTCGCTCTCATTTGCGTATGTTTAGCCACCATATATGCTAGTCGCTTGCTGCAGCTCCACCTCATACCTTTAACTTACCTATAAGCTTAAATAGTCTTGATCACGAGGGTGCGAGATTGCTGAGTCCCCGTGACTCACAGATACTTCCAAAACCAGCTTGCAGGTGCCGATGAGTCCGTGCAGATGACGCAACCAAGGTCAGGAGGAGCTCGTTGAAGATCTTGTCCTTTGTGTGTTTCGTTCTAGTTGATCAGTAGTGGAGCCCAGTTGGGGTCGATCAGGGACCTTGTCGCATTTGGGGTTCTTCTTTTATTTTGGTTTCATAGTCGGACCTTGTTTGTATTGGATGTTGTAATGCTTTATTCATGTAATTGTGTGAAGTGGCTATTGTAAGCCAACTATGTATCTCTTTCCCTTATGTATTACATGGGTTGTGTGAAGATTACCTCACTCGCGACATTGCTTTCAATGCGGTTATGCCTCTAAGTCGTGCTTCGACACGTGGGAGATATAGCCGCATCAAGGGCATTACACATTCACACGCCCGAATCTCCGCGGTGCGTGGCAAATTATACTTAGGCTTCGGTGCCTTTTCCTTCAAAATTTGGCTCGATGAGCCCCTAAAAAATCTCCTCATTATTTTTCTGAAACAATCTGAAATTTTAGTAACTTCAAACAAAAATGAACCAACTTCAATAATATTGATATTAACTACTCCTACAAGTGCCTAGATCCTATATCAAGCATTAGAACTACTTGGAACCATATAAATTTGACATGCAAGCTCAAGAACATGGTCACCTATGCAGCACAAATTTGCAAAGAATAAAGCACTAGAACAAAAACTAATTGGACCAATGGAGGAGTCACATTCCAAGGAACAATCTCCCCAAGCAGTTTTGCGAGAGGTGCTTTGAGCAAGGAGATCGAAAATCGCAGCAAAAGTGGCTGGAACTCGTGCTTGAGTTGGTTTTTCGGGTTTGTGTGAGATAGAGGAAGAAGATGGGTGCTGGGATAAGTGGAGGAGGGCCACCGTGGGCTCACGAGGTAGGGGGCGCGGCCTATAGGGGGGTGCCCACCACCCTCGTGGCCAGGTGGCAGCTCCTCCCGCAGTAATTTTTGCACAGTAAATCCTCAAATATTCCCAAAAAAATCATATTAAATTGGCATGTCATTCTGAGGACTTTTATTTTCGGATATTTTTATATTGCATAGATAAGTCAGGAAACAGATAGAAAAATACTATTTTTACTTTATTTAATATAAATAACAGAAAGTAAAAGTGGGGTACAGAAGGTTGTGCTTCTAGTTTCATCCATCTCATGCTCATCAAAAAGAATCCACTACCAAGGTTGATCAAGTCTTGTTAACAAACTCATTCCGATAATCATGAAACCGGAGAAATTTCGAATAACACTAAGTTACCTCAATGGGGATATGCACATCCCCAATAACAAGAATATCATATTTCTTCTTGACAGTAGGAAGAGGGAATTCAAAACCTCCAAATATAATCGATGGAATTTTTCCAATAGAGTTGATACTATGAACTTGAGGTTGTTTCCTCAGAAAGTGTACCATATGCTCATTACCATTAACATGAAAAGTGACATTGCCTTTGTTGCAATCAATAACAGCCCCTGCACTATTAAGAAAAGGTCTTCCAAGAATAATAGACATACTATCATCCTCAGGAATATCAAGAATAACAAAGTCCGTTAAAATAGTAATGTTTGCAACCACAACACGCACATCCTCACAAATACCGACAGGTATAGCAGTTGATTTATCAGCCATTTGCAAAGATATTTCAGTAGGTGTCAAGTTATTCAAGTCAAGTCTACGATATAAAGAGAGAGGCATAACACTAACACCAGCTCCAAGATCACATAAAGCAGTTTTAATATAATTTGTTTTAATGGAGCAAGGTAAAGTAGGTACTCCGGGGTCTCCAAGTTTCTTTGGTATTCCACCCTTAAAAGTATAATTAGCAAGCATGGTGGAAATCTCAGCTTCCGGTATCTTTCTTTTATTAGTAATGATATCCTTCATATATTTAGCATAGGGATTTGTTTTGAGCACATCCGTTAATCGCATACGCAAAAATATAGGCTTGATCATTTCAGCAAAACGCTCAAAATCCTCATCATCCTTTTTCTTGGATGGTTTCGGAGGAAAAGGCATGGGTTTCTGAACCCAAGGTTCCCTTTCTTTACCATGTTTCCTAGCAACAAAGTCTCTTTTATCATAACGTTGATTCTTTGATTGTGGGTTATCAAGATCAACAGCAGGTTCAATTTCTACATCATTATCATTACTAGGTTGAGCATCATCATGAACATCATCATTACTATTTTTACTAGGTTCATGTTCATTACCAGATTGTGTTTCAGCATCAGACATAGAAATATCATTTGGATTATCAGGTGGTTCAGCAATAGGTTCACTAGAAGTTTCCACAATTCTCTTAGGGTGGCCTTCAGGATACAAAGGTTCCTGAGTCATTCTACCAATTCTAGTAGCCACTCTAACGGCATAATCATTTTTCTTATTATTCATTTCATTAAGCACTTCTTTTTGAGCCTTAAGTACTTGTTCTACTTGAGTGGTAACCATAGAAGCATGTTTGCTAACAAGTTTAAGTTCACCTTTAATATTAGCCATATAATCACCCAAACGTCTAATCATATAATCATTTTCTTTTAATTGTGTACCAAAATAAGCATTGAAGTCGTCTTGCTTAAACATAAAGTGATCAAACTCATCCAAGCACTGACTAGCAATTTTAGTAGGAGGGACTTTAGCTTTATCATATATATAGAGAGAATTTACCTTTACTGCCCGTGTCGGGATATCACGATCAGGAGGTTCTTCAGTAAATAAAGAATTAAGATCATATGTTTCTTCAACAGGCGGTATATTAAGACCATGTATTTCTTCAATAGGAGGTAATTCTTAATGTCTTCAGGTTTGATACCTTTTTGTTTCATAGATTTCTTTGCCTCTTGCATATCTTCGGGACTGAGAAATAAAACACCTCTCTTCTTCGGAGTTGGTTTAGGAATAGGCTCAGTAATTGGAGCAGGAGTTGGCTCAGGAGCTGGCTCAGGAGTTGCCCAATTATTTTCATTTGTCAACATATTATTCAATAGAATTTCAGCTTCATCCGATGTTCTTTCCCTGAAAAGAGAACCAGCACAACTATAAAGGTAATCTCTGAAAGCATCGGTTAGTCCATTATAAAAGATATCAAGTATTTCTGGTTTCTTAAGAGGATGATCAGGTAAAGCATTAAGTAACTTAAGAGGCCTCCCCCAAGATTGTGGGAAACTCTCTTCCTTAATTTGCACGAAGTTGTATATTTCCCTCAAAGCAGCTTGTTTCTTGTGAACAGGGAAATATTTAGCAAAGAAGTAATAAATCATATCCTGGGGACTACGCACACAACCAGGATCAAGAGAATTAAACCATATCTTAGCATCACCCTATAATGAGAACGGAAATATTTTGAGTATATAGAAGTAACGCGATCTCTCATCATTAGTAAACAGGGCAGCTATATCATTTAACTTAGTAAGATGTGCCACAATAGTTTCAGATTCATAGCCATAAAACGGATCAGATTCCACCAAAGTAATTATATCAGGATCAACAGAGAATTCATAATCCTTATCAGGAACACAAATAGGTGAAGTAGCAAAAGCAGGGTCAGGTATCATTTTATCTCTAAGTCATTCTTTGTTCCATTTAATTAATAACCTCTTAAGCTCATATCTATCTTTGCATGCAAAAATAGCGGCAGAAGATTCCATATCAAAAAGATAGCCCTCAGGAATAACAGGCATATTTTCATCATCACTATCATCATCGTATTCAGATTCAATAATTTCTTTTTCTCTAGCCCTAGCAATTTTTTCATCAAGAAATTCACTAAGGGGCATAGTAGTATCATGCATAGAAGCAGTTTCATCATAAGTATCATGCATAGCAGGAGTGGCATCATCAATAACATGCGACATATCAGAACGAATAGCAGAAGCAAATGTAGGTGCCGCAAACTTACTCATAATAGAAAGTGAATCAAGTGCAGAGCTAGATGACCGTTCCTTACCTCCCCTCGTAGTTGAGGGATAGATCTTGGTTTTTGGATCTCTCAAGTTCTTCATAGTGTCCAGTAGATATAAATCCCAAGTGACTCAAAGAATAGAGCTATGCTCCCCGGCAACGGCGCCAGAAATTAGTCTTGATAACCCACAAGTATAGGGGATCGCAACAGCTTTCGAGGGTAGAGTATTCAACCCAAATTTATTGATTCGACACAAGGGGAGCCAAAGAATATTCTCAAGTATTAGCAGCTGAGTTGTCAATTCAACCACACCTGGAAACTTAGTATCTGCAGCAAAGTGTTTAGTAGCAAAGTAATATGATAGTGGTGGTAGCAACAACAAAAGTAAAGACAACAAAAGTAATGTTTTTGGTATTTTGTGGTGATTGTAATAGTAGCAGCGGGAAAGTAAATAAGCGTAAACTAGGATATGGAAAATTCGTAGGCACCGGATCAGTGATGGATATTTATGCCGAATGCGGTTGATCATGTAACAGTCATAACATAGGGTGACATAGAACTAGCTCCAATTCATCAATGTAATGTAGGCATGTATTCCGTAAAAGTCATACGTGCTTATGGACAAGAACATCCATGACATCTTTTATCCTACCCTCCCGTGGCAGCGGCGTCCTATTGGAAACTAAGGGACATTAAGGCCTCCTTTTAATAGAGAACTGGAACAAAGCATAAGCACATAGTGAATACATGAACTCCTCAAACTATGGTCATCACCGGGAGTGGTCCCGATTATTGTCACTTCGGGGTTGCCGGATCATAACACATAGTACGTGACTATAGACTTGCAAGATAGGATCCAGAACTCACATATATTCATGAAAACATAATAGGTTCAGATCTGAAATCATGGCACTCGGGCCCTAGTGACAAGCATTAAGCATAGCAAAGTCATAGCAACATCAATCTCAGAACATAATGGATACTAGGGATCAAACTCTAACAAAACTAACTCGATTACATGATAAATCTCATCCAACCCATCACCGTCCAGCAAGCCTACGATGGAATTACTCACGCGCAGTGGTGAGCATCATGAAATTGGTGATGGAGGATGGTTGATGATGATGACGGTGACAAATCCCCCTCTCCGGAGCCCCGAACGGACTTCATATCAGCCCTCCCGAGATGTTTTAGGGCTTGGCGGCGGCTCCGTATCGTAAAACGCGATGATTTCTTCTCCTTGATTTTTTTTCTCATCGAAACTCAATATATGGAGGTGGAGTTGGAGTCGGAGATGCAACAGGGGGCCCACGAGGTAGGGGGCACGCCCTGGGGGGGCGCCCCCCATCCTCGTGAGAAGGGTGTGGGCCCCCTGGTCTTCATCTTTGGCGAGGATTTTTTATTGTTTTGTCTAAGATGTTCCGTGGAGTTTCAGGTCATTCCGAGAATATTTGTTTTCTGCACATAAAACAACACCATGGTAATTCTGCTAAAAACAGCGTCAGTCCGGGTTAGTTCCATTCAAATCATACAAGTCAGAGTCCAAAACAAGGGCAAAAGTGTTTGGAAAAGTAGATACGACGGAGACGTATCAGTGGCGGGCTGGAGTCGGCCGCCGCTTGCTGTGTTGTTGAAACCCCCGGGCCGACTGCTGAAGTCCCCGGGCCGACTGCTAAAGTCCCCGGGCCGGGTGCGACTGCTGCAGTCCCCGAGCCGCCTGCTGAAGTCCCCCGGCCGACTGCTAAAAACAGCA
>NC_041384.1:705120581-705151870 GCF_002162155.2 Triticum dicoccoides
AGTCCGAGTTAGTTCCATTCAAATCATACAAGTTAGAGTCCAAAACAAGGACAAAAGTGTTTGGAAAAGTAGATACGACGGAGACGTATTAGTGGCGGGCTGGAGTCGGCCACCGCTTGCTGTGTTGTTGAAACCCCCGGGCCGACTGCTGAAGTCCCCGGGCCGGGTGCGACTGCTGCAGTCCCCGAGCCGCCTGCCGAAGTCCCCCGGCCGACTGCTGATGTTTTGGAGTCGGATCCGACTGTTTTAGGAGCAGCCGGCACAAAGATAGAATTGTCGGAGTAAATGACCACGGGTAGCCTAGCCGGCACCCCTTGGCTCTTCTGAAAAATTACGAGCCGATCTGGCCCTCAAGAATCCAAGACGTGGGGCCGCCTTCCCCTTGCCGGCTGTCTCCCAGGCCGGCTATCGGAAGGCGACCCGACTTTAACCCTCATGAAAAAAGCCGCGGGAGGGCCGGCTCCGAGAAGCCGGCCGCGAGAAGGCCGACTCCAAGAAGCCAGCTCCCACAAAGCGGTCAAGATCGTACCCTCGAAGTCTGCATCCACATAATGGCGATGTGACGGGGCGTGGCTACAGTAAAGCCTGCCACCCCCGAATCTTGGAGCACGCCTGGCATAGTGCGCCGTACGGGTGGCCATGACCCGTCCGGCGCGGCACTGTTGCCACGTTGACCCTGATGTCATCCACGACGGGCTGCCAGTGCGGCCCACGGGCGGTGGGCCCCTTCAGGCAGAGAGACACCCGAAGGCGGCCCGGCCTCCCCCAGTCGGCCCAAGACAGAGCCGGCTCTCCACAGCCGGCTTGCCACCTCCCTCGAAGGAGACGCCCCATTAAGGAGACAAGACACGGTGAGGCTACATCGATCACCCGTCGGGCGGCGGCACTGTAGCCTCGTCCACCTCGGCGAAGCCCTCGTCACCAGGATTGAGCAACAGTAACCAGCCACCGACAAGGCCCTAGACAGTGGGGCCTGCCTGTCGACCAAGGAGCCGGCAGCCGACGGGACCCACCAACCGGCGGGCCCCAGCAACCGGCGCAGAAGCCGGCGAGAGTAGACACAGAGGGCTGGGCCCCACGCCCAGCCGGATTACCATTGTACCCCTGGGGGTGGGCCTATATAAACCCCTCGGGACACCCATGCAAAGGGTTGATCCCTGCTAGTTTTAGACACCACATAGGGAGGAGAAGAGAGCGAGCAGTGCCCTTCTTCCTCCTCTCACCAAACAGCTCAAGGAGCATCGTGTAGCTACTTGTTCATCTAGTGATCATGCGGAGACCCCGCAGAGCAGCGGTAGGGGTGTTATCTCCACGGAGAGCCCCGAAGCTGGGTAAGATTCACCGGCGTGCATGTCATTGCCTCATCCCGCTTCCAGGCACCGGCGACGTCTTACTGGCTCCCACAATGATAAGCCACCCGTTGGCATATGTCGCACCTACCACCCGACATTTGGCGCCCACCGTGGGGCCAGGTGCACCGTCGTCCGGAGACCTGTTCTGGAAAGGAACCCTCTTCCTCCCCAGCGAGCGTCGCCAGCCCGGCACGCCCGATGGTGCTTGCCACGACGCGCTGCAAGGCGTCACCAACGTCTGTGCAGCGAGCGGCCTCGCCGATCTCCTTGACAAGACACTCATCTCCGACACGGGCACCGACCACCTCGTCAACCTCCTCGGCCAGCTCCACGTCTCCGGCGAGCCTGCTATGGACTTGGAGTCGGTTGGCTCCACATATCCGATGCCTGTCGACTCCGACACGGCCTCACTCGACACTTTCCCCACCAACATCACGATCTACAACGACCCGCTTCCCCGGGCCGATGGCTGCGACGCTGTCACCACCGAGATGATGGTCATCGGCCACGGCGATGCTTCTGACGAGAGCGGCCACGACGCCCCGCGTGCGGCGGTCCACGACTTGTCCATCCCCCTCCCGGCCGATGCCGACACTGAAGCACTGGAGGCTCGCCGCCTCGCCCTCCTCGGGGAGGGCCGGAAGTTGGCTTCCATGAGACGCCTCACTGAGGCCAACCGGCCGACCGCGCCGCCTTTGGCACGCCGCCCCCAGGCGGTCCCGGCCGGGCCGGCGTTGTCAGACAGCGTGGTGCTGTCGTAACCAATACGCTAGGAGTCGACCGCCCAATCTACTCCACTCCACTCGAGAACCTGCGTGCCGCCCAGGCGGCCATAGACGAGCTAGACGGATTGGGGGCCGAAGAACTCCCCCACATGACCAGACGCATCCAGCAGCTAATCGATGCGGCCGCGCAGCGGCACAAAGCCGGCGCCCGCGTGGAAAGCCCTCCCCCGCGCCAAGATCACGGCGTGACGTCCTGGACGCCAACTGCGGGCAAAACCCGCGCGCGGTGCGAGAAAGAGTCGGCTGCCAGCCGAGGCCGAACCTGAATCTCCATCGAGCGAGACGCTGAAGGCCATCCTCGGGCCGTGGAATGGCGGGGCAACCCGCCTCCACCTCGGCCCCGTGGGGAGAGATATCCCACCCCACCGCCTATTGTGCATCCGACTCTCAGCGGCCGACTAGGTCGCCGCGAAGGAGTCGGCGAGAACGACGCCTGCCACCGGATCGACCGCCTAGCGCGATCCCTGGCGCTGGAAGAAGAAGATGATGTCGGCCCGCCTTGCTTCGGCCCCCGCATCCGCGACGAGCCTTTCCCCAAAGGGTTCTCACTCCCAAGAGACACGCCCAAGTACAACGGCTCCGTGAAGCCAGAAGATTGGTTGATCGACTACTCCACGGCGGTTAGCATAGCAAACGGCAACAGGCGCATTGCCGTGAAGTACGTGCCCGTCATGCTGCAAGGCACGGCGCGGACCTGGCTCAACAGCCTCAAGCCATACAACATCAACAGCTGGCTAGACTTCACAGAAGCCTTCATCCGCAACTTCACCAGCACCTACAAGCGGGCTCCCAAGCCCAGACAGCTCTCCTTGTGCGTACAAGGCCCCGCCGAGTCTACTCGCCACTACCTCACGCGTTGGGCCGAGCTCCGCAACTCTTGCGAAGGGGTGCACGAGGTGCAAGCCATAGAATACTTCACTGCCGGGTGCCGAGAAGGCACCCTCCTCAAGCACAAGCTCCTCTGCGACAAGCCGACTACCCTCGACGAGCTTCTAGTCATAGCGGACAAGTACGCCACCGCCCACTCCTCGATGAAGACCGTACTCCGGGTAGACGCATCCGGGAAGGTACTCAACCCGGCGCCCAAGATGCCCGACCCGGGGACTGCCACACCCGGCTCGGGGACTGCGGTAGTCGGCCCGGAGACTGCACCAACACAACAGGCGGCGGCCGACTCCAGCATTTCACCACCCAGCCCGCCCGCCCTGGTCGCAGTAGCCGTATTGGCAATAGAAGAAGTCGCAGGTCCATCATGGGCTCAGTCCATCCTCAACTTCCTAATAAACCAAGATCTGCCGGCTAATGAAACAGAGGCAAGACAAGTCCAACGCCGAGCCGGAGCATACACAATCGTCAATAGAGAGCTCGTCAAGCACAGTGTCACTGGAGTCCTCCAGCAATGCGTCGAGCAAGAGAAGGGCATTGCAATCCTCAGAGACATCCACCAAGGAGAATGCGGCCACCATGCAGCCTCAAGATCACTCATCGCCAAAGCTTTCCGCCATGGCTTCTTTTGGCCGACTGCTTTGGATGACGCCAAGGGGTTAGTTAAAAATTGCAAAGGGTGCCAACTCTTCAGCTCTAAGCAACACATGCCGGCTTCGGCACTCAAGACCATTCCCCTCACTTGGCCCTTCACCGATTGGGGACTGGACATGATGGGCCCATTCAAGATGGCGCGCGGCGGCATGACACATCTGCTTGTCGCCGTGGACAAATTCACCAAATGGATTGAGGCAAAGCCGATCAAGAAGCTGCATGGGCCGACTGCCGTGACATTTATCGCAGATATAACAACTCGGTATGACGTGCCACACAGCATCATCACCGACAATGGCACGAATTTTGCCAAGGGAGCCTTGGCACGCTTCTGCGCGACGTAGGGCATCCGGTTGGACTTAGCGTCCATTGCCCACCTGCAGTCAAACGGCCAGGTCGAGCGAGCCAACGGCCTCATCCTTTCTGGCATCAAGCCCCGACTGGTCGTACCACTGGAGCGTTCAGCCGGCTGTTGGCTCGATGAGCTGCCGGCCGTCCTCTGGAGTCTGCACACTACCCCAAACAAGTCAACCAGCGTCACTCCTTTCTTCCTCGTGTATGGTGCCGAGGCGGTCATCCCAACTGACATCGAGTTCGACTCGCCTCGGGTAACCATGTACACGGAGGTGGAGGCCAAGGAAGCACAAGAAGGCGGCGTCGACCTGCTGGAAGAAGGCCGGCTGTTAGCCCTCAGCCGGTCCGCCATCTATCAGCAAGGCCTGCGCCGCTACCATAGCCAGAAGGTCAAGCCAAGATCCTTCCAAGAGGGCGATCTTGTGCTCCGGCAGATCCAGCGAATAACCGGCCAGCACAATCTCTCGGCCCTTGGGAGGGCTCCTTCGTCATCAGCACAGCTTTAGGCAACGACTCCTACTACCTGATCGACGCGTAGAAGCCAAAGGCACGAAAGAGAGACGACTCCGGCAAGGAGTCGGAACGACCATGGAACGCCAACCTCCTCCGAAGATTTTATAGTTGAAATGCAGTATGTATCACGCTAACTTTTGTACTAAGTACGAGACAATAGGCCCCCCGAGGAGAGCTCGGGGACTGCCATCTTTTATCTATGAATGAAGAGTATCATGCTTATGACCTTGTCATTACATTCACTTTTTCCGTCCGGCACTGGGATCGACTAGTCGGCCCGGGGCTGGCCGCCTGGAGTTATATTAGAAGTCCTACCCGCGATCAGACAAGTAGTGTGCCGGCTCCCAAGCCTTCTCTTGCCAAAAGTCGCAGATCGAAGAACCGGCTGTCCGGCTGGCAAGAGTTAAAGGCAGGAAAGGACGCCCACACGAAAAACGGCTAGGGACTAACGGACTAATATAACAAAAGCTGGTTTTTCTCCCACCACCGACCAACTACCAGAGTAGCCGGCCGGCCGGCTTCCATTCACCTTGCTTCAATCTAAGAAAGCTCGAGTAATTGCCTTCCCAAAAGGGGAAGGCGGCAAAGGAAACAGCCTAAGGACAAAAAGCATACGCGAATGGAAACCAAACATGCACACAATCATATTTACATAAAAGACCTTCAAAAGGCCAGCATTCAACATAGCTCGAATAAACCCACAGTGGGTGGAACTGCGCAAGTTTAATAAAAATTGTTCAAAGGATAACAAGCAGGAAAAACAAGGATGGCAGATTAAGCCAAGGGAGCGACTGGCGAGTCGGGCAGGTCGGTGGAGACGGCAGTGCTGGCTAGAGGAGTGGCCGGCTGACGAACCTCGGCATGGTCACCGCCTCCCGCAGAGGGCACGCTAGCACGCGCCTCGTTGCTGGAGGCACGGTCAAGCTGAGGCTGGGTGGCTGCTTCACCGGCCGGCTCAACGTCTTCACCTTCCTCTCCTTCATCGTCTTCGCCTTCATCACTGGAGGCAATCTCCTCTACCGAGTCCTCACCCCACTACTAGGAAAAGGCCTACTAGTGGCGCACCAGTTTTGCCTACTAATGGCGCACTACTGGTGTGCCACTAGTACCACGCCACTAGTATTATATACTAATGGCGCACCATGTGGTGCGCCATTAGTATACCATTCGGTGCTCCACTGGTATTCCCTCCATGTGCGCCACTAATAACCTTATAGGTGCGCCACTAGTAATAAAGGAAGGTGCGCCACTAATAAGGGCTTAAATGCGCCACTAGTAATGTATTTGGAAAACAAAAAAAATCTAAATTTACAGAAAACAACCTAAAAGGAAAAAAAATTTAAAAACAAACAATGAAATAGAATCATAATTTTTATTATAGTAAGAATATTACAATGTCTTTACAAGTTTCCAATAAAAGGAAAATTGCAAGGAAATAAAAGAAAATCCTAAAACTAGTCTTCTAGTAATCTTTTCATCTTTTTCATCACTTTATCCCTACAAAATGTAACAAAATAAACAGAAAGACAAACAAACTATTTATAACATGGCAATACTGTCATTTTTTATGCAAAACTAGATATGAGCATATATTTCCAGAATTACATGGTGTGAATATTGTATGAGTAAGATTATAATGGAAATGAATTTTAATAGGAGCCCATTTTTGACGAGTATTTATCTGATAGAGATAAATAATCAGGGTATTTATCTGCTTCTTACTGTACACATGAATACAAGGAGTCCATGGGTCTCTATTACTACTTCATGTCTACATCAGTGCTTGTCTACAGGAGTAATATGAACATCATTCTACATGGGTCTCTGAACATCTTCTTACAAAGTTGGCTACAAAACAGATCAAGACAATGCAAGAATACTTATGAGTACACTGCTGATATGCTCCAGCTAAATGATTACACACGTACAGTACAAATGAGTACTCCTGCTGCTTAATGATGCATCTTAATTAACAGAAAATGTTTCAATTAATTTAAATTAAAGTAATAGTCATGCTGCTTAATGATGCATCTTATACAGGCAAAACTACTCCTGCTGCTACTTAATGATGCATCTTATACAGGCAAAACTACTCCACTTAATGATGCATCTTAAACAGGCAAATGAGTAGAAAAATATCAGTTAATTTAAATTAACTGAAAAGGTTTCAGTTAACCTCTTCACTGCCACAAACTGTCCATCAGCAAGTTGTCCTTTGTACACCTCAGCATGCCGTCCCTTTTCGATCAAATTATCTACAGAAACATTGTACATTCAGTTTTCAAGCAAAAATGTTTAGAGATAATTAAGATACAGAAAACTATGGCTGGTAATGCTTCATTAACCAAATAAACTAATTCTTGCTTTGACAGTAAACAGACAACAATTGACAGTAGGGAGTAACCAAGTTTTAAGTGTATGATGGATCTTAATTTCTCATAATTTTGAAGAAAGCATCAATGCTAACAGTAGGGAGTAAATCAGTTAAGAAATGTTTCAGTGTATGATCATGATAATGTACACTACTGAACAAGAAGAGAAGAGAAGACAAGAGAATAGAGAAGAGAAGAACACTAAATTCCTACACTACTAAACAAGAGCAGTACACTACTGTTGCACTTGCTACTCTAGAATTTGGAAGCAATACTCCAATACCGCGGTATTGGAAGCAATACTGCAGTAGTTCAAGCAGTACTTCAGTGGAGTAGCTGCAAAGAATTAACACTAAGCATAAGATACACTAAGAATTTTTAGTGGAGCAGCTGCATAGGATTAACAGAATTAAGAGAGCAACAGGAAGTTAACAAGCTACTGAAAAAACACTGCAACTAATACAATACTGCAAAATTACATAATTTGCAAAATTTTGTAAACTGAAGTTTTTGCGAAGGAAACAAAATTTTATAGCTTCAGGCCTACAGAATAGCTTCAGGCTGGAGCACAGAGCACTACAGTTGTTAGTAAGACTTCTTGTAGCTTTAGGCTGGTTGGAGTACTACAGCAGCAAACATTTCATGGTTAGATTACTCCGTTTGCAGTAGCCAAACATTCAGATATCTACAGTAGCTTCAGGCTGGTTGCCTAACTAAATAGTCATCCTCTCGTGAGGATTCTGGAGCAAAAGAGCTGCTGCTTAGGTAGTGGGAGTAGCTGATACTACACTAAATTACTCTTTGCAATTTTGGACTGAATGTGTTGAGATCTTTAGCTACTGTCAGCAGAGTTACAGAGTAGTGATTGACGGACGGGGTGTAATGGGCTCACCAAGGTAGAAGGCGGCGTACTCGGCGTAGACCTCACCGCAGCGGTCGTAGGCATCGCCCAGGAGGCCCCAGCCGAGCTTGGCGTTGCCCTCCTGCTCGAGTTGCTCGTCCCGCCATTGGCGACGCCTGCCCGCCTCGGCCTCCCGCACCCGCCGCCCCTACAGGTCCTCCACCAGCGCGGCCTGCCGCAGCTCGTACACCGCCTCCTCGGTCACCGTCCACGCCGCATACCTTCTTCACCTTCCATTCCACTAAGAAATCAGTGGAAAAATTAGGGAGCAGAAGCTCAACAGAATGCACCAAATCGCCAAAATTCCATCCCAGCTACCTCCAAAAGCAGCAACCAGGAGTGAAGCTTTCGGCCTACACCCAACATCCCCCGCAACCTGTAAGATAGGGGAGGAGGGAAGCACCTTGGCGGAGACCGCTCGGGAGGCGGGCTGGGCCAAAGGGAGCAGCCGCCACAGGGACCCTTCGCCGCAGCGGGGCGGCGCCGTCGAGGAGGGACACGGCAGGCGGAGGCTGGCTGAGCCCTCCATCGGCAGGCAAGCGCTCCGGTTGGTGGGGAATTTTCACCTCGCCTCCGTCGCCAGTGGGGGTGGAGGAGAAGAAGAGGGAGGCGGAGCTCCTTGGATTGCTCGTCATGGAAGGTGGCTCGCCGTGGTCGGGAGGGAGAGGAAGAGGCGGGCGGCCGGGGCTTCCCGATCTAGATCGAAGTCGAGGAAGGTGGGTGGATGTGTCAGGAGGAAGGGGAGGGGAGAGAACGTGACGAGAGGGAGGGGATAAGGGATGATAGCAATGGCGCACTAGTAGGGGTGCGCCATACGTATAGATAGCAATGGCGCATCTCTTACTGGTGCGCCATTACTAGTTAAAACTAGTAATGGCGCACTATCCCCTGATGCGCCATTAGTATTTTTGAAAAAAAATAATTTTTTTACTAGTGGCGCATCGTGGATGTGGTGCGCCATTAGTATTTGGACACTAATGGCGCACAAACACATGGTGCGCCATTAGTATATAGTAGTGGCGCACCACATGTGTGGTGCGCCATTAGTGTCCATATTATCTATAGCCCTTTTCCTAGTAGTGCCCGCTGTCGGGTCCAGCCCGAACCACTCCTCCGGCTGGGCAACACCGTCGTCATTTATTTCAGGAGCGAAGACGCTGATGTCGCTACACTCGGCGATCGTCGAGGCATGCTGAGCGATAGCCGGCCGCACCTCCTCCATCTCCTCGTCGGCCTCCAGCCGCCAGGTGCGTAGCTGGTCCAGGTTCAGCCCCGGATACCAGGCTCGGACGAACTCCAGCGCCCGCCCAGCTCCAAGCCGGGCTGCCGATGCCTTCCAGGCCTCGAAGCGGCCAACCGCAACCTCCAGCCAGTTGGCAGTCCGACTCGGGGTGCGGGGAATCATCTCACCTGGCCAGAGGGCGGCCAACACCTGCGCCCCAGCGCGCTGGAGGCGGCGGAGCATACGATGAGCCGGCTGCAGCCGGGCTTGGACCGCCAAGAGTTGCTCCTCAAGTGTCCGGCTCGCGTCCGGCGCGATTTCAGCTCCCGCCTGCCGGCGCGCCTCGCGGTGGGCCTCGATGGTTTGGGTGGCGAAGACGGAGTAGCCGGGAAAGTAGTCTGCACAGAGAACAAAAAGCAGCTCAAGTCAGAACACAAATTAGGGATCAAGGGGCAAGCAAGGAGTGAAGAAGGCGGCTTACCATCGATCAGATCCTCGATACGACCGAAGCCCTCGCTCAGCGCCTGCTTCGCCTCAGCCCAGCCCGCCGCTTCGGTCTCGAACTCGGCCTTCAGGCCGTCCGCGCTGTCCTGCGCCTTCTTCAGGGCCGCCTTGTGGCTCTCCTCCTGGTCGGCCAAATTCTTGGCCAGGCGGTCACGCTCCAGGACCAAGGCGTTGTACTCGGCTTCCTTGGCACGAAGGGCGGCCTGGGCCCCGCTGAGCTGCCCCCTCAAGTCGGCATTGGCTCCTGCAAGCATGAAGACAAAGGAAAAATTAATAAGGAAGAAGTCGTCAAGGAAGATCCGACCTGACTGCTCAGCAGTCGGCCCGAATCTCGGAGACTACACCTAGTGGGTGCGCTGACGCTCCCCCATGGGAGATGAATGAAACAAAGCATGCACTCCGGTCCTAGGTTCTCCGACCCAGCTCCTGAGCCTGGGAGTTGAAGGCAGCAGCGCGGAGGTTATGATACTCCTGGAAGATCAGACAGGAGGCGAGAATAAGACAGTTGTCAGGACCTAGTAAGTTCCAAGCCGCCTGCGCAGCAGCCGACTCGGAACTCGGGGACTACACCCAGTGGGTGCGCTGACACGCCCCCACGGAAGAAATCGAAAGAGCAAAATAACCTAGGCCAGAAGACTCACCCGGATGACGGCCCGCGTCGAGAGGAACTCTTGGGTGTATCGCTGCAGCGAGGCGACCTAAGCTTGAAGCCGGTTCCGGACCTCCTGGGCCGCCGTGTTCAGCTCGCCCGTCCCCCCGCTGGGAGTCCACTCGGACGTGCTGGCGCTCGCCGCCTCCAGGGCCTCCGCCGTCTGGCTGGCGCCCGCAGCTCGGTGCGGTTCCGGCGCGGAGGTGCCTCCCCCTACACACCGGCGCAATGCCGGCTGCACCTCGAGGCCGGCCCCTGCCTCCGGCTCGCCCCCGGCCGGCTGCTTTGACTCCGCGGCTGATTGGCCGCTTTGGCCCGCTCCAGTCGGCGCCGTATGCGGCGCTCCCTCCACGAAGATCACGTGGTCCTCCCTCCTCTCCATCACCAGCGGGTCTTGGTCGACCTCCTCCGATGGGGGCACGGGGATGTCGGGGGCCACAGCGCGGAGGGGAATGACAAGCAGCGGAGGCTGGTTGTGCGAGGCCTCCGCCTCCCTCTCCGCGGCTGCCGCCTCCGCCCGGGCCTTGGCCACCGCGTCGGCCTGCTCCTTCGCCGCCTGGGCGGTCCTTAGCTCCGCCGCCTCCCGCTCCTCCCGTGCCTCCCATGCGTTCCGCTCCGTGGCCTCCCTAAGGTCGGCGCGAGGATCCACACGACGGGAGCCTGAAGACCCTCCAGTCGGCCCGACTATGGAGTCGCCAGGACCTCGCTCAAGGGAAAATGGTGCCCTGTACGGCGAGCAAAGCAAGGTTTAGAAGAGCTTCGGCCGAAAAGGACAACAAAAAAAATATATACAAGACATTCGACGACTTACGCCGAGATCGCCTGCGGCTGTTTCACCGCCTTGCGGAAGCGGGCCGCCTTCACGGCCGCCTCATCCCGCTTGGTCGCTGTCTTGGAAGCCTTGGATTTCTTCGGCCGGCTGTCGAAGAAGGTATACGCGGCCCGACGCTTCTGCGCACCGCCACGGGCAGCCGGCACGGCAGACGGGCCCGCGCCTTGATGATCAAACGCCGGCTGGCGGTGCGGGGCGGCTTCGACCTCGTCATCATCCGGCCAGTCCTCGAAGCCGGCTTCGGGCCCCGCGCCTCCGGCCTCGTCGCCTTCCCCCACGATGGCGTCTTCCATGGCGGCCGCTCCCAGGTCTGGATCGTCGGCGTCGTCCACCGTGCGGTCGGGGAGGAGCTGGCGCTCTACCCCTGCGGCCCCGACCGTCGGCGGAAGAAGAGGGTTCTGCTATAGGCAAACCAACTGATCAGAGGTCGGCTATCATGAGGCCGGCTATAGAAAGGAAGAAAAGAAGAAAAACTTATGGCAGGCGGAGGGTTGGCGCGGGAATACGGCCCCTTGCCGTATCGCCAATCCTCGGCGAGCTTGCAGTTGGAGATGTAGTTCACCATGTAAGACACCTCTGCATGAGGCATCTCCCTGGTGCTCAGCCGGCACGGGTCGAAGCGGCCGCTCATCGGGAAAATCATGTGAGGCCGGCCTTGGAGCGGAAGTACTCGGCGCTCCATGAAGGCGGCCACCAAGTCGGCTCCGGTCAGGCCCTCCGACTGGATCATCACCCGGAGCCGGGAGACGGCTGCGTTCCCGGCCTGGGACAACGACCTGGCCCGGTAGCTCCACGAAGGTTTCCTCCCAGCTGGTGGGGCGGCTACGTAAGCTGGCAGGTTGACGTAGTCGCCTTGCTGAGCGACGTTCTTCACGTAAAAGTAGGATTTCTACCAGAGCTTCACCGACTGGATCAGCGGGATGGGTGGGAACGGATTGTTCTCGCCCGTCCGCCTCATGGCAATGAAGGCTCCGCAAGGGGCAGGCACGCCCGCGACGACGGTGCCCAGCTTGCTCTGGAAGAATTCCCCCCAGAGCTCGAGAGTGGGGAGAACCCCAAGAAAGCCCTCGCATAGGGTGACGAAAGCCGACAGCAGCATCACCGCGTTGTGCATGAGGTGATGCGGCTGGAGGTGGTAGAATTCGAGGAAAGCTCGAAGGAATCCGCTCGCCGGGAGGCCAAAGCCGCGCAGGCAATGCAAGCGGAAGATCACCCGCTCGCCCTCCTCCGGTGCCGGCGAAATCTCCCTCGTCGGTGCTTGACGAACCCGCACGAAGTTCTCGCCCGGCAGGTGCCGCGTCCAGCGGAGGAACTCGACGTGGTCCTCGTGGACGTCGGAGCCATCCCACGAGCTCGACAACGCCATGGGGGCGACGCAGCGAGGAGCAAGACGATGCGACGGTGGAGACGCGCACGACCCCGCTGCGGCGGGACCAAAGGAACCGAGAGGTCCGACGGCGGAAATGGCGCGGCAATGGGTTGCTGCGGCGGCGCGAGGAAGAAGAAGCAAGGTGAGAAGGGGCGGAGCAAGGGAGAACGTGCAAGCCTCTGCCGCTCCCCCTCCTCCCCTACTTATAGACCCGCGCGGCGGAGCCGAGGAGGCGTGGCGTGGGGGAACGTGGGGATCAACTGTGCCCACTCCCCCACGTCCCACGATTATTGCGCCCTGATGGCGTAATAGAACCACCGCGGGAAGGCGAGCAGTCCGCGTGGGCCGCAGAAGATCTGCGATCGGGCCGAGGCATAGGAGTGGCGGGCCCGGGCCTGCGGCGGCGTCCCGTCGCGCACGTGCGCTGGCAGGATTTCCTTGCCACGTGGCCCGCGGGATGGCGTGCGGTCAGCTCGCAGGCCGACCCGCGTTCCCGCCTACGAGAAACGGGGCTTTCCGAAGGCGGCGCGCACAAGCAAAGCCGGCCCCTCAGGATAGGAAGCTGACCAAGCTTCTCGTCCCTTTGTCAGTCTCGAAGCTCGATCAGCTTCGGGGACTACTGTCGGAGTAAATGAACACGGGTAGCCTAGCCGGCACCCCCTGGCTCTTCAGAAAAATTACGAGCCGATCCGGCCCTCAAGAATCCAAGACGTGGGGCCGCCTTCCCCTTGCCGGCTGTCTCCCAGGCCGGCTATCGGAAGGCGACCCGACTTTAGCCCTCATGAATAAAGCCGCGGGAGGGCCGGCTCCGAGAAGCCGGCCGCGAGAAGGCCGACTCCAAGAAGCCGGCTCCCACAAAGCAGTCAAGATCGTACCCTCGAAGTCTGCATCCACATAACGGCAATGTGACGGGGCGTGGCTACAGTAAAGCCTGCCACCCCCGAATCCCGGAGCACGCCTGGCACAGTGCGCCGTACGGGTGGCCATGACCCGTCTGGCGCGGCACTGTTGCCACGCTGACCCTGATGTCATCCACGACGGGCTGCCAGTGCGGCCCACGGGTGGTGGGCCCCTTCAGGCAGAGAGACACCCGAAGGCGGCCCGGCCTCCCCTAGTCGGCCCAAGACAGAGCCGGCTCTCCACAGCCGGCTTGCCACCTCCCTCGAAAGAGACGCCCCATTAAGGAGACAAGACGCGGTGAGGCTACAACGATCACCCGCCGGGCGGCGGCACTATAGCCACGTCCACCTCGGCGAAGCCCTCTTCACTAGGATTGAGCAATAGTAACCAGCCACCGACAAGGCCCTGGACAGTGGGGCCTGCCTGTCGACCAAGGAGACGGCAGCCGGCGGGACCCACCAGCCGGCGGGCCCTAGCAGTTGGCGCACAAGCCGGCGAGAGTAGACACAGACGGGTGGGCCCCACGCCCAGCCGGATTACCATTGTACCCCTGGGGGTGGGCCTATATAAACCCCCCAGGACACCCATGCAAAGGGTTGATCCCTGCTAGTTTTAGACACCACATAGGGAGGAGAAGAGAGCGAGCAGTGCCCTTCTTCCTCCTCTTGCCAAACAGCTCAAAGAGCATCGTGTAGCTACTTATTCATCTAGTGATCATGCGGAGACCCCGCAGAGCAGCAGTAGGGGTGTTATCTCCACGGAGAGCCACAAAGCTGGGTAAGATTCGCCATCGTGCATGTCATCGCCTCATCCCGCTTCCAGGCACCGGCGACGTCTTACTGGCTCCCACAATGATAAGCCACCCGTTGGCATATGTCGCACCTACCACCCGAGACAAAGATAGAATCTAATTCTGGCAAGGGCTTGATGGACGGCATGAGGAGGGGCTGGTGGGACACACCAGCTGGTATGGCTTGCCGGGTGGAGCCAATCCGTGCGAGAGCATCTGCTTGTTCGTTGTCGCTTCGTGGAACATGAAGAAAATCGCGCCCTTCAAAATATCCGTTGAGTTGCTGGACGAGGAAGCGGTAGCTTGTCATGTTTGCATCCTTGGCGTCCCAGTCGCCAGACGACTGCTGGACCACCAAGTCGGAGTCACCGTAACACAGAATCCAGCGAATGCCGAGTTCTTTGGCAAGCCGGAGTCCGTGTATTAGTGCTTCATACTCGGCTACATTGTTGGAGGCAGCAAAATGGATTTGCAATGTGTATCTGAGCGTGTAGCCTTTGGGAGAGATGAGGACGATGCTGGCTCCCAAACCGGTGCGCATCTTCGAACCGTCAAAATGCATCCGCCAATGGGTGGAGTCCGACGCTGGCGGCAGGTACTGGGTCTCGGCCCAGTCGACGAGGAAGTCGGCCAGTGCTTGGGACTTGATAGTTGTGCGAGGCTGGTAGAAGATGTTATGGGGAGCCAACTCGATGGCCCATTTTGCCACTCGGCCTGAAGCATCTCGGCTGCCTATGATCTTGACAACCGGAGCAGTGCAAACAACCGTCATAGGGTGCTCTTGAAAAATATGGCTTTAACTTCTTCGCGGTAAAGTGCACGCCGTAGCACATCTTCTGGTAGTGGGGGTAGTTCTGCTTGGAAGCCGACAGTACTTCACTCAAATAATATACCAGTCTCTGGACTAGCAGAACCTTGCCGTCTTCCTTGCGTTCAACTACCATGACCATGGTGACCACCCGGCTGGTGGCGGCAATGTAGAGGAGCATGGGTTCCTTAGCAGCCGGCACGGCCAGGACAGGCGGCGTGGTCAACATCTTCTTGAGCTATAGAAAGGCCTCATCCACCTTGTCATTCCACTCGAAATGAGTGGTTTTCTTCAGGAGCTGGTACAGGGGAAGGGCCTTCTCGCCCAGCCGACTGATGAAGCGGCTGATGGATGCCAAGCAGCAGGTGAAGTTTTGGACATCTCGCAGTCGGCTGGGTACTTCCATCCTCTCGATGGCTTTGACCTTAATAGGGTTGCACTCAATGCCGCGTTCTGAGACCAGGAAGCCAAGGATCTGGCCGGCTGGTACTCCGAACACGCACTTCTCTGGGTTGAGCTTGATCTAAAACCGGTGCAGATTTTCAAAGGTCTCCTTGAGATCTTCCAGTAGGGTACCGCGCTTCTCCGTCTTCACCAAAATAATGTCCACATAGACGTGGGCGTTCCTGCCGAGTTGCTTGAGGAGGCACTTCTGCATGCAACGCTAAAAGGTGGCGCCGGCATTCCTCAAGCCGAACTTCATTGTCAGGTAACAGAAGGCTCCGAATGGTGTGATGAAGGCAGTCTTCAGGCGTCTACCGGGTTTAACTGAAGGAAATATGCCCTAGAGGTAATAATAAAGTTATTATTTATTTCCTTATATCATGATAAATGTTTATTATTCATGCTAGAATTGTATTAACTGGAAACATAATACATGTGTGAATACATAGACAAACAGAGTGTCACTAGTATGCCTCTACTTGACTAGCTCGTTAATCAAAGATGGTTTTGTTTCCTAACCATGAACAAAGAGTTTTTATTTGATTAACGGGATCACATCATTAGGTGAATGATCTGATTGACATGACCCATTCCATTAGCTTAGCACCCGATCGTTTAGTATGTAGCTATTGCTTTCTTCATGACTTATACATGTTCCTATGACTATGAGATTATGCAACTCTCGTTTGCCGGAGGAACACTTTGTGTGCTACCAAACGTCACAACGTAAATGGGTGATTATAAAGGTACTCTACAGGTGTCTCCAAAGGTACATGTTGGGTTGGCGTATTTCGAGATTAGGATTTTTCACTCCGATTGTCGGAGAGGTATCTCTGGGCCCTCTCGGTAATGCACATCACATAAGCCTTGCAAGCATTGCAACTAATGAGTTAGCTGCGATATGATGTATTACGGAACGAGTAAAGAGACTTGCCGGTAACGAGATTGAACTAGGTATTGAGATACCGACGATCGAATCTCGGGCAAGTAACATACCGATGACAAAGGGAACAACGTATGTTGTTATGCGGTCCGACCGATAAAGATCTTCATAGAATATGTAGGAGCCAATATGAGCATCCAGGTTCCGCTATTGGTTATTGACCGGAGACGTGTCTCGGTCATGTATACATTATTCTCGAACCCGTAGGGTCCGCACGCTTAAGGTTTCGATGACAGTTATATTATGAGTTTATGAGTTTTGATGTACCGAAGTTAGTTCCGAGTCCCGGATGTGATCACGCACATGACGAGGAGTCTCGAAATGGTCGAGACATAAAGATTGACATATTGGACAGCTATATTCGGACACGGGAAGTGTTCCGGGGAAGTTTCGGATAAAATCGGAGCACCGGGGGGTTACCGGAACCCCCCGGGGGGTTAATGGGCCTCATGGTCCTAGAGTGGAGAAGAGGAGGGGCTGCCAGGGCAGGCCGCGCGCCCCCTCTCCCCTAGTCCGAATTGGACAAGGAGGGAGGGGCGGCGCCCCCCTCTCCTCTCTCCCTTCCTTCCCCCTCTCCTAATTGGACAAGGAAAGGGAGGGGAGTCTTACTCCCGGTAGGAGTAGGACTCCTCATGCGCGCCTCCTACTAGGGTCGGCCGCACCCCCCTTGGATCCTTTATATACGGAGGCAAGAGGCACCCCATAGACACAAGTTGATCCACGTGATCATATTCTTAGCCGTGTGCGGTTCCCCCTTCCACCATAGTCCTCGATAATATTGTAGCGGTGCTTAGGCGAAGCCCAGCGACGGCAGTACATCAAGATCGTCACCACGCCGTCGTGCTGAAGGAACTCTTCCCCGACACTTTGCTGGATCGGAGTCTGGGGATCGTCATCGAGCTGAACGTGTGCTAGAACTCGGAGGTGCCGTAGTTTCGGTGCTTGATCGATCGGGCCGTGGAGACGTACGACTACATCAACCAAATGCTTCCGTTGTCGATCTACAAGGGTACGTAGATCACACTCTCCCCCTCTCGTTGCTATGCATCACCATGATCGTGCGTGTGCGTAGGAATTTTTTTAAATTACTACGTTCCCCAACATTAACTTGATTTGGTGATAACCTGAGTAGGCATCCAAGAAACTCAATAGCTTGCATCCGGTTGTGGAGTCTATCACTTGGTCAATTTGTGGCAAGGCAAATGGATCCTTGGGGCATGCTTTTATTGAGATTGGTGTAATCTATACACATACGCCATTTGTTGTTCTTCTTCAACACAAGGACTGGGTTGGCAGGCCATTCTGGGAAGAAAACTTCCATGATGAAGCCAGCTACCAGCAGGCGGGTGATCTCTTCTCCAACAATTCTTCTCTTCACCTCCAACAGTTGGCGGAAGGGCTGTCTGACTGGTTTGGCATCTGCTCTCACATGTAGCTTGTGCTCGGCGAAATCCGTCGGAACACCCAGCATTTCTTTGGGAGACCATGCGAAGATGTCCCGATTCTCACCGACGAAATCGACGAGCGCGCTTTCCTATTTGTTGTCAAGGTTGGCACCTATGACAGCATACCTCTCCGGGTGCTCGAGATCCAAGGGAATCTTCTTTGTTTCTTTGGCCAGCTTGAAGGAGCCCTGGGTCTCCGACTCTTTGGCCTCTGGAGATATGTTCGGCTGCTTGCCGACCATGGCCACGACCCAATCCAGGAGCTTCTTTTCTGCCGCGATCACGAGGGACTCGACCAGCCAGCTACTGGCCGCAACATAGGCGGCCGATTTCTCATAGTCTCCACTGATCGTAATAATGCCCTTACTTCCTGGCTTCTTCATCTTGAGGTAGGCATAATGCGGCACCTCAATGAATTTGGCTAAAGCTGGCCGGCCTAGGAGCACATGGTACATGCTCTCCAGGTCAACCACCTCAAACCAAATGGCTTCATGGGAGAAATGATCTTTGTCTCCGAAGAGGACGTCTATCTTGATCTTCCGATTGGTGAGCAGGACAAGCCGGACACAATGCCATGAAACACAGTCCGACTGGTCATCAGCTGCTTCTCTTTCATCTTCAGTTTCTCCATGGTATCCCGGTAAAGGATGTTGATGTTGTTGCCGCCATCTATCAGGATCCAGGAGAAATGAGAAGCTTGCCTCTCTATTGCAAGGGTGGCGTCCAACACCAGGGCATATGAACCTGGAGAGGGCATCACTTCTGGATGGTCGGCCCGGCTCTAGCTAATGGGCTTATCAGACCAATGCATGAACTCTGGGGCAGCAAAGGCAACCGCATTCACTTCGCGGTGTTGCTGGCGCCGGCTGTGTTTGTCGCTGGCCATACTGGTGAAGACGACATAAGCGCCATGCTCTTCGAGGTAATCATCTTGAACTATGCCGACTGCTAGACGGGTGGCTGGCTGCTGAGGAGGCGGAGTCGCCGGGCCAGCAGGCGGAGGAGGCAGCCCTTCTCCCTTGGCGATACGGAAAAGCCAGTGACACTTCCGGGTTGTGCGGTTGGACGGTTTCGCGCCGCTGTGGAACTTGCAGGGGGCATCGAGAGTCTGCTCGAAGGATAAAGCGGGCAACCAAGTCGACTTGCTGCCTTTCTGACGCTTGGGAGGTGGCTGCCCTTCAGGTTGTTGATCTTCAATGGTTGCCACCTGCCGGCTGGTCGAAGCCGACTGGGGGCTTTGCGCTTGTTGTCGCTCGACTGCTGGCGCCGACTGTTGTCTCCATCCGGCGTTGGAGGGACCAGGGGGACCACCTTCCCAGAAGTGTCCACCCGGAGTTCCGACTTCATGAAGGAGTCGACCGTAGCGTATTTATCTGCTATGATCTACAGCTCGTCGAGTGTGGTCGGCTTGTCGCAAAGAAGGCGGTGCTTGAGTAAGATGCCCTCTCGGCACCCGGCGGTGAAGTACTCGATGGCTTGGACCTCGTGCACACCTTCACAGGAGTTGCACAGTTCTGCCCACCGTGTCAGGTAATCGCGGGTGGACTCTTGGGGCCTTGGACGCCAGGGATCGAGCCAGCCGGTCGATCCGGTGGTGTGCATCGTATCGCCGACTCCTTCTCGATGGCCCAGCCGGTCGCCAAGAGTCGGATCATCAACAGGCGGTGGGGAGGCGCGCCTCTCCCTTCGAGGAGGCGGCGGCAACGGATCATCGTCCCGTCATTCGACTGCTCGAGGGCGGCCGTCTTGGTCGCGCTCGATGGTGACGCGAGTCCGGCTGCGGCTGGCAGCCGGCTCTTTCTCTCGTCTGTCGCGGGTGCCGGCAGTCGGCATCCGGAAGGTCGCGTCGTGCTCTTGGCGAGGGAATGGGTTCTCGACCCGCTGGTGAAGCTCTTCAGCGCGACAGCCGGCTTCTTGCTACGCAGCAGCCGCATCGATAAGCTGTTGAATGCACTCCATCATGTAGCGACGCTCGTCGCCCTCCAGGGGGTCCAACTCATGTGTTGCCACCTGGGTGGCGCGTATGTTCTCCATGGGTGTGGCATAGACCGGGCGGTCCACTTCAAACATGCTGGCGACGGCTCCGCCTCGCTGCTTGACCGTGCCTGCTCGGCTGGGGCCAGCAGCAGTCGGTGTGCCGCCGATAGCGCGATCAACTTCACGCTGGAAGGCCTCGGAGAGGCGTCTCATGGTAGCCAATTTCTTGGCGTTCTCCACAAGTGAAACTCGGCAGGCTTCCAGCGTCTCGGCATCTGCATCCACGGCAATGGGCGTGGACAGATCCCGCATTGCCTCCTGCAATGGGTCCTGGCCGGCTCCTTCGGAGCCCCCATTGTGGCTGATAACAAGCACCTCCGTGACGGTGCTACCGCCGCTCTCCGTGCGTGGGAGGAGATCGTCGATGACCACCACGTTGGTGGGGAAAGCATCGAGGGATGTCGTGTCGGAGTCGACAAGCATCGGGTCGGTGGAGCCGATCAACTCCCAGTCGAAGGCCGGCTCGTTGGTGATGTGGAGCTGGTCGAGGATGTTGACGAGGCGGATCTTGAGGCCATCTGTGCCTGCGTCGGACGCAGGCTCCTCGGAGAGGCGGATCTCGGGTAGGGGGTCCCGAACTGTGCGTCTAGGCCGGATGGTAACATGAGGCAAGGGACATGATGTTTTACCCAGGTTCGGGGCCTCTTAATGGAGGTAAAACCCTACATCCTGCTTGATTGATATTGATGATATAAGTAGTACAAGAGTAGATCTACCACGAGATCAGAGAGGCTAAACCCTAGAAGCTAGCCTATGGTATGATTGTATGTTATGGTTGTTGTCCTACGGACTAAAACCCTTCGGTTTATATAGACACCGGAGAGGGTTAGGGTTACACAAGGTCGGTTACAAAGGAGGAGATATCCATATACGTATTGCCTAGCTTGCCTTCCATGCCAAGTAGACTCCCATCCGGACACGAGACGAAGTCTTCAATCTTGTATCTTCATAGTCTAACAGTCCGGCCAATGGAGATAGTCCGGCTATCCGGAGACCCCCTTATCCAGGACTCCCTCAGTAGCCCCTGAACCAGCCTTCAATGACGATGAGTCCGGCGCGCAATATTGTCTTCGGCATTGCAAGGTGGGTTCCTTCTCTGAATACACCGCAGAAGAATTTTAATACGAGGATAGTGTTCGACCCTGCAAAATAAGTTCCACATTCCACCATAGAGAGAATAATATTTTCACAGATCTAATTTGCTGGCTTGTTTTGGTAGCATGAAGTTACGTCATGGCCTGGTGATTATTCGAACTGTTTCTTTTAACCAGCCCCGCACATAACGCGGGGCAGTTTTTCAACATGTCTTGTCAAAGCAAAGATCGTGTCCCCTTATTACGGGATTCTCATCAATACGGGCGTGGGTAACCCAGCCGCGCCATCAATCGCGGCGCTTGGGGGATAAGCGAGTTTTACCAGGCAAGTGGGGACGCTTAGTTTCGTCCGCCCATATAAAGGGATAAGGATTCACCTTTCTATCCACGCCTTCTTCCTCCTTTGCTCATCCATTTTCGCACACTCGAGCTCTAGCGCACAAGTCCGCACTTCCCACCTTGACCTTCTCCAATCATGTCGGGAGCGGGAGGCAGGTGGATGGTCTCCTCCGTAACGGAGGGAGACATCGAAAAGCTGCGCGGAGCCGGATACTTAGCCGCGAACATCGCGCATCGGCTGCCCGCTGTGGGGCAGATCATCCCTTCCCCGGAACCTCACGAGAGGGTAGTTTTCCTTCACCACTTCCTCCACGGACTAGGGTTTCCCCTCCATCCATTCGTCCGTGGTCTCATGTTCTACTACGGGCTGGACTTTCATGATCTGGCCCTGAACTTCATCCTCAACATTTCGGCGTTCATCGTCGTGTGTGAGGCTTGTGGTTAAAGACCTTCAATATCAAGCCGAAGGTAGTACGAGGCCAACAAGCATAATGCAGCGGAGCCATGGTGGGCAAGATGCCCAACGTCATATGGCTCGAAGGCTCCTTCGTGGAGACAATAAAGGGATGGCAATCGGCGTGGTTCTACATCACCGACCCGCGCGACACCAAATGGGCGGCAGCCCCTGAGTTTCGATCCAGATTCCCAACACAGCTCACTTCCTGGAAAGAGAAGGCCTTGTCATGGGGTTCATCGGTGGAGCTGGATGGACTCCAGAAATGTATCCGAAGTATGGCGAGCAAGAAGCTCAAGCTTGTCAACATAGTCCAAGTTATGCTCATCCACCGGATCCTCCCGTGTCAACAACGGGATTTTACCTTGTGGGAGTTCGACCCGGCCTAGCACCAGACTTTGAGCGAGCTCTTAGATACGACGCACAAGGACGTCTGGAAGGTGCTGTTCAAGAGCGCCGAGGTCCCCCCTTCTCTCGCCGAGGACCGCGGACTAAGCGCAAAGCGTCTAGCGCGTTCGGTGAGTTCAATACGTCCTGTAGGACATATATTTTCCCTAGCTTAATTATGCGCGGGGTCTAATCTTCATGCCTTTGATAGGACTGGGTGGAGATGTCGGGGCAGATTAACTGTCCGGCCCCTTTGCCTGAAGACACTGCGAGTGCTCTCCTGATGGAGATGCTGCCTCCGGCTCCTTACAAGGTGTCAGAGAAGACCAAGATGGCCAAGGGAGCCCGAAAGAGTTCCCGGCGCCAGGTGTTATCGGACTCATCGTCCGATAACTCTGCGGCACACTCTTCCCCTGAAGACAAGGAGGAAGAAGAAGATGCTCCCCCTCCAGGCGGGGGAGACAAGAAAAGGAAGGCCGCCCCAACCGGGGAGCCCGGAGGTTCCAAGAAGGGAAGGACTCTCCTTCCGGACGGTTCCACCACTTCCGACGAAGGCGAAGACCAGTGGTCGCCTAGGGTCAAGCCCCCGGGGAGATCGTAAGTATTTGGATACCAAAGTAACTCATAGGATTGCTTTGTCGCACTACTTTGCCTAACGCCAAACGCAATTATGCAGGCCGCCACGAGCCAGTATCGATGTATCATCGGACGGCTCCTTGGGCTTGTCGGACATGGATAGCGATACAGTCCCGACCGCCACCTCCCCTCATCCTGCCAACGACGCCGAGGTGTTGTCTCAAGAGGCACCGGATCGAGGGAAGATAGTTTCGGAGGCGCCTCAAGGCGACCTTCCGGACTCCAGGAGCCGAGGGGACGGGGCCCCTGAGAGCTCTGAGTTTGTCCCTCAGCCGAACACCGCGCCGGACCCTCCAGCGTTTCCGGGCTCGGGCATGCGGCCTCCTTCTAAGAGGGGCAAGATGCATGTGCCGGTGACCTTTGTCCATCCAGAGGCACCAGAAAATCTATTGGGAGCGCTTCGCAGCGCTTCCATCGACGAGGAGCACCGTACTATCATGAGTGTGGTGATCCAGAAGGTTCAGTCCGCCAAGAGCGGATTGACTGAAGCCTGTGCCAGCCTTCTAACAGGCTTTGACGTAAGTGTTTTAAAATGTAGTAGAAATATTACCGCATAGACAGTAGCCCCTGATGCTTTATTCGGTGTTCACAAAGAAAAGCCGAACAGAGGATCAAATAATATTGCAGGAGTCTAATATAAGTATGTCAATATGCGTATGCAGGCTTCGCTGCTGGCGTCCGCCGCACTGACTGCGGAGGTCGCCGTCCTGAAGCAGGAACTCGAGGGGTCCACGAAAGAGCTCGGCCTTGTCAAGAGGCAGCTCGAGGAGAACAAGGGTAAGTAATACCCTGTCTATAGAAATGTATATATAAAAAAGGACGCAATTGCAAAATGACAGGATCATTGTATGTTTGCCAGGGGCCACGACCGAGGTGGCGACCCTGAAGCAAGCGCTAACCAAGGCCGAAGATAAAGCGGCTAAGGAGCGCACCGAGCGAGAGAAGCACGAGGCTTAAGTGGGCGAGGTGCAGCAAGAGCTCCAGGCTCTCGTGGCGAAGCACGAGGCGTTGGAGCTTGACTCAAAGACGCGGGAGTCTGAGCTTGCCGCGGCCCTCGAGAGTGTGAAAAGTGCCAAGGCCAAAGCCTAAAAGGCCCTCCAAGAGATCGACGTGATGAAGAAGATAGCGGCGGGTAAGGCTTTCTATATGCAAAGCAAGCATGTAAGAGTAAATTACCGATTACTTACCCGGATCCGGAGCGCTTCAGGAGCATTCGCAGATTTGCCCCGCAGTGTGTCCGATGCCGCACAATTTTACCAGGCCGAGGACGAAAGCTCGACGGAGAAGTTGTTCTGGTCTCAGTATGCTGAGGCCGAACATCCGGTGCCAATGAGCGACCAACTGGAGCAGATGGTCGAGCTACATAAGGCGGCTGATCAGGCCATGAAGAGCTTTATAGTCCGGTTGTGGCCTGGCGACGCCCTTCCGAATAGCTTCTTTGCCCTGGTGAGGCGGATTGTGGATGCCTGCCCGCGGCTGGAGGTCGTCAAGCGATCTGTCTGCATTGAAGGTGCATGCCGGGCTTTCGCCCGTGTGAAATTGCAGTGGGTCAAGCTAGACATCGTGAAGCTGATCAAGGAGGGGCTGCCAGAGGGCAAGAAGCACCGCCACCCCGAGATGTACTACGAGGGTGTTCTGCCGGGTGCCCGTCTCAACGCGGACGAGTGTTCACAAGATGTAACATTTGAATGAGACTTGCTCGTTTTTATCCTGTATGTATGAAAACTTGTTTCATATGCGCTATGCAACGCTTGTTGGAATTTAAAATATTACATTCTGTTTGGCTGTTTATCCAATCTGAGAGATCGCTAGTCCTCGGCTTCTGCCCCCATGCCACAAGTGATGGGGTGTTCGGGATAAACCTGAGCACTCTTGTTCCCATGTTTGGGTCCTTCGAGGGAGGTGCTCAGCACAACGAACAAGGCAACCGGACTAATAATGCTTTATCACTCTCACTTAGCCATAGAATTCTATAATTTTAAATTTCGGTGAAGCCCCTGGTATTCGGAAGGCCGAATTCGGGGCGCGATACACGCCTGTAAGCCGAACAGGGCCGGCCCCTCGCCCTAAGAGGCATAAGTCTTTAGGGACTCGAAAAACCTCGACGAACAACGACCAGTCTCTCGCCTTATCATGACAGTCAGTTTTAGCTTTCTCTACTGACGTGCTAAGCCCGGCAGAACCAGGGCAAAATCGTAGTAGTTCTCCTAGCGCTACCTTAGCCGATAGAGCGGAACGTAAGGTACCAAAACATAGGAGCCGGGCAAACCCAACATTTGACCAAAGACATGATTCGGAGCTGATGCATATAATGCTATAAGTTCGGGGTGCCGCACTTGTGAAAGTGTTCGGACTTTTCACACCGCATTGTGGGGTACGTAAGCCCCTGGTGTATTGGTCGTACCAGAGTGTACGGTTGCAAGGCGTCATTAATGAACACATAGATATATATATAACAAGAATGCAAGAATAGTCGTAATGTCATGCATTGTTTTTTTTTAAAATTGCGTTAATGCAGAGTGATACAGATAGTGCGATAAGCAAAGAGTAGGACTATGTCCCTTCCAAGGGCAAGCTGAGGAATGAGATTAAATTGAATATATCACTCGTTACTGTAATCAACCTGGGAATTTTGTGATATAACGTAGATGTATGCCTCCTTGGTTGCTGCATCATGTGTTTGGCAATAGTGCTGCCGGACAGTGTTTCCAGAGATTAAGGTCCTGAAAGAAAAAGAAAAATAACCGAACGGGAAGCCCCTAGTGCGGTTTAGGCCGCGTCTTGGGGCGTGCCGCCGTTGTGCCCCCCCTCCCCACCTGTGCCCACGGTATTTTTAATGCGTAATTATGGATGCGCGGCACGAGTTTCGCCGCTGGGCTGGGATTGGGGTGGCCGCCGTATTGCTATGCGAGCTTAGATCGCGCCAGGCGGTCTATTTGCCGATTGCCCCGAGCGCGCTTGAAGGTGTCCGGGCTGTGAAGCACCGAACTGGTTGATTGCCTTGAGGTGCTCCTCTGTTCGGAGAGAGCGCTCTTGTTTCCATTGACTGTAATAACTCTGCGAGGTCCTGGCATCTTGAGCTTGAGGTATGCATAATGCGGTACCGCATTGAATCTAGCAAATGCGGTTCGCCCGAGCAGCGCGTGATAACCACTGCGGAACGGTACTATATCGAAGATTAGATCTTTGCTTCGGAAGTTATTCGGGGATCCGAAGACCACTTCCAGTGTAATTGAGCCTGTGCAATGGGCCTCTACACCTGGAATGACGCCCTTAAAGGTCGTTTTTGTGGGTTTGATCCTTGAGGGGTCTATGCCCATTTTGCGCACCTTGTCCTGATAAAGCAGGTTCAGGCTGCTGCCGCCATCCATAAGGACTCGAGTGAGGTGAAATCCGTCGACGATTGGGTCTAGGACCAGTGTGGAGAATCCGCCATGACGGATACTAGTGGGGTGGTCCCTGCGATCGAAGGTGATCGGACAGGAGGACCAAGGGTTGAACTTTGGGGCGACTGGCTCCAACGCATATACGTCCCTGAGCGCACGCTTCCGCTCCCTCTTGGGGATGCGGGTTGCGTATATCATGTTCACCGTCCGCACTTGCGGGGGAAACCTCTTCTGTCCTCCAGTGTGCGGCTGCCGGGGCTCCTCCTCGTCATCGCTATGCGGCCCCTTGTCCTTGTTTTCGGCAATTAACTTGTCGGCCTGCTTGAACACCCAACAATCCCTATTGGTGTGATTGGCTGGCTTGTCTGGGGTGCCGTTTATTTGGCACGAGCGATCGAGTATACGGTCCAAGCTGGACGAACCTGGCGTACTTTGTTGAATGGCTTTTTCCGCTGACCGGGTTTAGAGCCTTTGAATCCGGCATTGACTGTCGTATCCTCAGTATTTTCGTTGTTAATGCGGTGCTTATGCTTGTTGCGACGTGACCTGCTATTGCCGTCCTTGGTATCTGAGGTACCATGGTTCTTTGATATGTTATTACTGCGAGCCAGCCAGCTGTCGTCTCCCGCACAAAAGAGGGTCATGAGCGTCGTGAGAGCTGCCATAGATTTCGGCTTTTCCTGACCAAGGTGCCGGGCTAGCCACTCGTCTCGGATGTTGTGCTTGAAAGCCGCTAAGGCCTCCGCATCCGGACAATCGACGATTTGATTTTTCGTTGTAAGGAACCGAGTCCAGAATTGTCTGGCCGACTCTTCTGGCTGCTGAATTATGTGGCTCAAATCATCGGCGTCTGGTGGTCGCACATAAGTGCCCTGAAAGTTGTCAAGGAATGCGGCTTCCAGATCTTCCCAACAGCTAATGGAGTCTGCTGGCAAGCTTTAAGCCATTGTCGCGCTGGTCCTTTGAGCTTGAGTGGGAGGTATTTGATGGCGTGTAAGTCGTCGCCGCGGGCCATGTGGATGTGGAGGAGGAAGTCCTCAATCCATACTGCGGGATCTGTTGTGCCGTCGTATGATTCGATATTTACAGGTTTGAAACCTTCTGGGAATTGATGTTCCATTACTTCGTCTGTGAAGCATAAGGGGTGTGCGGCGCCTCTATATTGGGCTATATCGCGACGCAGCTCGAATGGGTCTTGCCCGCTGTGTTCTGCCCGGTCGGATTTGCTTTTACTGTATCCGGTGTGACGTTTGTCGTCTCGCAGACTGGTGCGCCCTCGTGATCCGTAGATCGATCTTGAATGCTTTGCATTGTCCTCCAATATGTCTCGCAGGTCTGGCGTATCTCCCCATGCCTTTTTACTTGAATGGCGTTGGGGTGGAGGCTGAGCTTTTGGCTGGAATGCCTTTCTATCGCGGCCACGAGGTGACCGATCAGCCGTATCATACACTTCTTCCTCCAGCCGTGGTAGTAACCTGCGCCTTGGATAACTCTTGGAGGGGTGCTCGAGTTTATATTCCTCGGCCACGAGGACTTCAGTCCATTTGTCAGCTAGCAGATCTTGATCAGCTTGTAGCTGCTGCTGCTTTTTCTTCAGGCTATTTGCCGTGGCCATAAGCCGGCGCTTGAAGCGCTCTTGTTCGACGGGATCCTATGGTATGGCGAATTCATCGTCGCCGAGGCTTGCCTCGTCTTCGGAGGGGGGGTATGTGATCATCCTCCTCCTCTCCGTCTGTCGCTCTCTCAGGAGAGCTGGCTCCTCCATCCTCCTGCTCTAAATCTTGCTGGAGGGGTTTGTTGTTTTCTCCGGCCCTATCCGGAGTGTTATTATCTCCTGTGCCGGTATCACCACTTTTGCTTTCGCGGGACTTAGAGTGGCGCCGCTAACGTCGGCGTTTGGGTTGCGTCTTGGAGGGGTCATCCTCCACTATCCCGTCGCCATTGCCTTCTTTGGGTGTATCCACCATGTATATGTCATATGACGAGGTGGCTTTCCAGTGCCCTATAGGTGCTGGTTCATGTTCGTCTCCTACATCGTCGTCCATACCGTCTATGTCTTCGGAGTCAAAGTCGAGCATGTTGGTTAAATCATCGACAGTGGCTACGAAGTGGGTGGTGGGTGGGCGTCGAATTTCTTCGTCGTCCGCATCCCAATCCTGTTGGCCATAATCCGGCCAGGGGTCTCCTGACAAAGAGAGAGACCTTACTGAACTCAGAATGTCGCCGAAGGGCGAGTGCTGAAAGATATCCGCGGCGGTGAATTCCATGATCGGCGCCCAATCAGATTCGATTGGCAGGGGCGCGGATGGTTCGGAGTCCGGAAAAGAGTCTGACACCTTGGAGTCATGGGCTGTGCAGAGGATTATGCTGGTGTTTGGCTCGATCGCCGTTGAGACTGCAGCCCCTGAGGCGGTGTCTAACCACCCGTCCTCGATTGGCGCAGTTGGTTCCGAGCTAAGGGTCGGAGCTGATGCGGGCGCAGCCTCTGGGGTACTGTTCGGCGGCAGAGCTAGGTCATACCCATCGCGACAGTGCGGCGCGCCCGGCTGTGGCTCGAATTCGTCGAAGATCAAGTCTCCGCGGATGTCGGACGTGTAGTTCAAACTTCCAAATCTGACCTGATGGCCAGGGGCATAGCTTTCAATCTGCTCTAGATGGCCAAGCGAATTAGCCCACAGTGCAAAGCCGCCGAATACGAAGATCTGTCCGGGGAGAAAAGTCTCACCCTGGACCGCATCACTATCGATGATAGTAGGAGCCATCAAGCCTAACGGCGACGACACAGAGGAACTCTCAATGAAAGCACCAATGTCGGTGTCAAAACCGGCGGATCTCGGGTAAGGGGTCCCGAACTGTGCGTCTAGGCCGGATGGTAACAAGAGGCAGGGGACACGATGTTTTACCCAGGTTCGGGCCCTCTTGATGGAGGTAAAACCCTATGTCCTGCTTGATTGATATTGATGATATGGGTAGTACAAGAGTAGATCTACCACGAGATCAGAGAGGCTAAACCCTAGAAGCTAGCCTATGGTATGATTGTATGTTATGGTTGTTGTTCTACGGACTAAAACCCTTCGGTTTATATAGACACCGGAGAGGGTTAGGGTTACACAAGGTCGGTTACAAAGGAGGAGATATTCATATACGTATTTCCTAGCTTGCCTTCCACGCCAATTAGAGTCCCATCCGGACACGAGACGAAGTCTTCAATCTTGTATCTTCATAGTCTAACAGTCCGGCCAATGGAGATAGTCCGGCTGTCCGGAGACCCCCTTATCCAGGATTCCCTCAGTGCCACCGCCGCTCTCCATGTGTGGGAGCGGACCACGTTCATGCCGGCAGCAAGGATCATCTTGTCAAGGTAATTAAGCCTACAGCACCACTGTCCACTGAATGCCTGGACTAATTACATCTGTGTCCGTTTAAGTAAACCACGACTACGACCTTGTAATCAAGTCGTTGGGTTAAGTAGCCGTGCATGATCATGTTCAAGTGGATGGTAAGATCGATCTAACCACTACTAGGAAAACAGCTATAGATGAAATGAACACTAATGACGCACCACGTATGTGGTGCGCCATTAGAATATAGCAATGGTGCACCACATACAGGTACGCCATTAGTAATATATTACTAATGGCGCACCTGGTGTGCGGTGCGTCATTAGAAGTTTTGAAAAAAAACAAAATTTGTTACTAATGGCGCACCGTGGGTGTGGTGCGCCATTACTAGTTGACATAGTAATGGCGCACCACACCCACGGTACGCCATTAGAAGTTTTGAAAAAATAATTAAAAAAAATTGTTAGTAATGGCGCACCAGTGGACAGTGCAACATTACTAGTTAAAAACTAGTAATGGCGCACTGTCCACTGGTACGCCATTACTAAGTTTTTTTCAAGAAAAATCAAAAAAAAATTCAAATTTTTTTGTATTTTTTTTCAAAACTACTATTGGCGCACCGTGGGTGTGGTGCGCCATTACTAATTTAACTACTAATGGCGCACCACCCCACGGTGCGCCATTACTAGTTTGCCCGGATTCCACCGAATGCACCCCCCGGACCGCCTTTTCAGTTTAAAAAAATAAAAAAAATGATAAAAATGTCAAAAAAATAAAAGAAAATAAGTTTGTCATGTGATATGTGGTCTAGTTGTTGGGAAAATTTCCAAATATAAATTTCAACTTTATTTGCAAAATCTCTCTGGAAATTTGTAAAATGGGCATAACTCGGATTCGGACTAAAAAGTTTTATATATGAAAAATCTGCATGCGAACTCGGATTAAAAAGTTTTATATATGAAAAATCATCTACTCGAAAAGTTACATCCGAATTTAACCGGGGGAAACCCGTTAAACATTTTCAAAATCCCCAAAAACCTAACACAAAAAAAGTTACGGGGCTTTCAAGATCTAGAGGCAAAAAAAAATCAAAAAAAAAAGGTTTTAAAATTTTTTTTCAAAAAATGATACGTAATATGACCGGGAAGTTTGAAATATTTTTCAAAATTTCATCATAGTCATGAACATGAACAAAGTCCTAGACATCAACAAGGTATAACAGGATTGATATGCTAGATATATCAACAAGTCCTGTGAAGTGAGCTGTTGCTGGGGTTGGATAGAACTTTGAAGTTAAGCGTGCTTGGGTTGGAGTAATGTGAGGATGGGTGACCTTTTGGGAAGTTTGACCATGGAGTGCGATTTGACCTGAGATTAAGCATATTGACCCGAGATTAAGACATAATAACATGAGATTAAGAAAAAAAACGAAAAAAATTGAAAAAAATTGAAAAAAATTGAAAAAAATTGTTACTAATGGCGAAAAAATTTCTAATGGCGTGATGCTAGTGGCGCATCAGTAGTGTGCCATTAGTAGCGAAAATAGGTGCGCCACTAGCAGCCCTTTTTCTAGTAGTGAACCATGCACGTTCATGTCAGTGCCGCAAGCTTATAGACCATTTTTCTCTGCGGGGAGGCTTATGAAAAACCGACTAGCTAGATTTGGATGGGTGTGGGATGGGTTGGTTAATTTTGATCAAAGTGGTATTCTGCTCGTCGACATGCTCTAGATCTACAGTTTATGAATCGTAATACATGTTTCTTTTTCTTTTTCCTTTTTCCTTTTTATTTTCAAAGAGTTACATGTAAGTTATGATATATCCCCTACAAACCGAAGGGATATCTACGGGGTCGAGATTCGAAGGTAATTTTGAAGGGGGAGCCAAAGTGTCC
>NC_041384.1:705152083-705153348 GCF_002162155.2 Triticum dicoccoides
ATGGTATAGCACCATTATATTTGACTACATAAGTGTGAATATATGCACCATTTTACATTCACATATATCAAATTATAGATATATTAGGGATATCTTTGAAATTTGAAGATAACATCATACAATATTTACATTGGCAGCGTTTGGCTGTAAATACACGCTGGTAGCTAGCACACTAGCCGTGTTTGCCCACAGCGAACGTTGTTGGTAAAATTTATGCATTTTAACATTTTAAGAACTCTTGGTCTTTTGCCTTCCAATTTGTATGAACACAATTTTTACTGTGTACTTAAGTCTTGATGAACAAAACAATTGAGAAATACCTAATTTTTATTGGATATTGAAAACACAACATTTTCTTTATGATAGTTTCGAATAGGACGATCATCGGACATTTGTATAGCAGATTTATAGTGTGCATCAATTTACATTAACCTGTCTAATTCAAACAAAACAACTTACTATAAAAGGTTCTTCAAATTACACTAAACAACACATATATTGCCATGTAATGATTTAGCAGCGTCTAGCCTGAAACGCACGCTACCGGATTGCGTAAAACTAGCGAAGTTCGGCAGCCCTCAAACGCTGCTAGTAGTTTTGGATGGCATCCATGGATGGTGCACCTCACTAGCTGTGTTCGACGGCAAAGCAGGCGCTAGTTCTAAAATATCAGTGATGTTTGTGACAAACACGGACGCTGGTGGTAGTTTGAAAAAATTGCCGCCGCGTTCAGGTCTAGCTACACGCTGCTAATAGCAAAATTCTATAAGGGGTTTCTACACTAGTGATGTGGTAGATGCCACGCCGCTCCACATTGGCCACGAAGTTGTGCAAGTCTAGTCCCGGCAAAGCACCCAGGGTTACACAAACTTCAAGACGACATCCTTAGGAGGGGAAGCGACGCGAGAACGACGCCGTCGTCTGACCTTCCACCGCAAGGTCGCAAGATCTAGGCCTTGACCCGAAGATGTGACCCGAGAGCTGAGGAGGTAGAAGAGCTCCATTATGACCCCCAGGAGCAGAGCGACGTTCGTACACACCGCGCCATCTTGCTTTGCACCCCCATGCCATCAAATGAATGCGGGAAGAGTCGCAAGCATCGCCGGCCTACAAACCCATCGGCACAAACACTTCCTGAGCCGTGAGGGCGCCACCACCACATAGGAACCACCACGGGCCAACATCGCCAGACAAGGCCGGCGCCATCTACATCCGGACGCCCCACGAGAACCGTTGCACCCACGCCCAGAGCCACGATGGAGGGA